>NC_036855.1:35723355-35753327 GCF_002910315.2 Salvelinus sp. IW2-2015
GTAAAGTTACAGCGCGCATAAAGCAACTATTTCTGTCTTACACAATCTCTCTCCACCAGGTGTAGCACTTCTCTCATCGTTTAAAAAACAAGAAAGTGGCAGTGACGGGGGTAAGGGGGATACCTAGTCATTTTTTTCGTCATCATTGCATGCGATCATCATTCTCAAAGCCGCTGTTTACTTCTAAGATCACTTTAGCACCGCCCTAAAAACCCGATTCAAATTCGACACAAACCTTCAAATAGGTATGTAATGACACATTATATAAACTCTTTATAGTGTTTTATTTAAATTTTAGAGGCGATAAGGTGATAAGTTGGACAGATCGGGAGAAAAAAGCAATTTTCCCACACGACATCTGGCTTGAATAGAAACCTAGTTCACACCCCCGATTTTGAAGTCAACACAGTCGCTACAGTCCCATTAGTTTTCTTTGTAGCCTCGTTTGAATGTCGCGGTTACGCACATTTGTACGGAATGGGGTGAGTTTACGTTAGCTAGCTAGGCTTGATAGGGGGAAAAAGCTAACTGGTAGCATAGCTAGCTTACAAATAACATTTCCTTCYCTTCAGGGATTTTTTTAACCCCCCTGTTCAAGATGACAGCTAACGTTTTAAAATGTTTTGGCTTATTTTGTATTACTGGTTAATATAMGATAGCTAACTAGGTATTTGGCTAGCTAGCTTGTTCCAGTTTGTTTTCTCATCGTGAATGAAGCAGGTAGAGAAGCTACCTTGTGGTATGTTTATGTTCCAGGCTGTATCACAACCGGCYGTGATCGGGAATCCCATAGGGTGGCGCACAATTGGCCCAGTGTTGTCCTGGTTAGGGTCGGGTTTGGCCGGGTAGGCCGTCACTGTAAAATAAGAATTTGTTCTTAATTAACCTCTTGGCGCACGGATCCCTTTTACGGGATAATTTTTGTAAACAACCGCTGAATTGCAGAGTGCCAAATTAAAAAAAAAAAATACAAAAAAAATGTATTGCCTAGATAAATAAAGGTTAAATAAATACATTTAAAAAAAGTGAAATTACAATATTTTCTTGCAATATCGACACAATTTCGATTCACGATTTATGCATTGACAGTTTGGAGTGGATCACAGACCAACACTACCACCATGTTGGATCTGGAATTCGAGGGACTGCCCCTGACAACCTAATCTGCACCCATTGCATCCATCGTCCATAATAAACAAGGTTGGCAGGGCTATTGAGGGTGTGGAACTTTTTTTATTTTCTGTCAAATAAATAAAATATATTTTTTGCAAAGATTGGCATCATTTGCATTTTTACAGAAACAGGTGTTGTGATTGGAGCTATGGATATGCTATGCTGCATTTTTTTTTTTTACAGAAACAGCAGAGATGTGCTTTGGATTAAATGTGACAGTTTGCTTTCAATATGGTGCAAATGTATGCTCAGATATGTCACCTTCATGGGAAAAAGCACAATGATTTTCGATGCCTGAATAGGTCAAATCATTTGGATGCTGGATATTGATCATGACTCAGATTTAGTCCATTTTCGATCATACATTTTTGGTATACGGATCATGTAATGACTACAGATATGATACATTTCTGAAAGTATGTGGATTTGTTCATGCCTAAGTATAAAGGCTTAGATATGTCWGCATGTTGACACATAACCTTTCTGGAGTKAAAATATTCTACAAATATGTAAGCGGGTGTATGCGCATCAGGGGTGTGTCTTGAAGAGATCTCATCCCAGATATCTCCCTGGACGCATATGGTASCAGGGAGATTTCTGAGGTCYGGATTGGATGCATGTAGAAATTGTCCCATTACGGAGAATATCCTAGCTCATTAAGGACATGCATATGTGGAGCATGTCTACTCCTTATATCTAATAAAATGTTAGATATCTGGATATACACTACCAGTCAAAAGTGTGGACACATCTACTCATTCAAGGGTTTTTCTTTATTTGTACTATTTTCTACATTGTAGAATAATAGTGAATATCTCAAAACTATGAAATAACACATGGAATTCATTAGTACCATAAAATCTTAAACTAATCAAAATATATTTTATATTTGAGATTCCTCAAAGTAGCCACCTTTGCCTTGATGACCGCTTTGCACACTCTTGGCATTCTCTCAATCAGCTTCATAGTAGTCACCTGAAGCATTTCAATTAACAGGTGTGCCTTGTTAAAAGTTCATTTGAGGAATTTCTTTCCTTCTTAATGCTTTGACCAATCAGTTATGTTGTGACAAGGTAAGGTGGGTATACAGAAGAGTGTGTAAAGACCATGTCATGTAGAAGTAAGCAAGGCTAAACTGAAAAACCTAACCTCGATCAAAATAAAAGATGGCGAGCCGCAACAGTTCTCTGTCAAGGTGTTATATATTACAAGTGATTCCGGAACAAAAAACAACAGTACTAGCCAATCACATATACCTTATGGGCCAGCTAAAAAACAATGCTACCCCATCCACAGCTCAATCCAAATCAAAGCTCCCCATGAACTGAAAGAGAGGCCTCTTTTGTAGAGCAGCCCTCCCCCTCAGAACAATTTACACTAATTAATTAAATCAATTACCTAGTCAAACCTACATTTTCCATTAACTAAAGGATATACATTGCACACGTTTTTAAAATATCACAACATAACATTTACAAATTACAGTCACTACTGACAGTATCTTTCAATAAGTCCATTTACATTAATGAGCCATTTGGGACAGGCACTATAAAGTCAGCCCAATCCTTAGCTTGGGTCTTACCCAGCATACCCGAAGCTACAGAGATGGAGAGAGAGAGAGAACAGAACAAACAAACAAGCAACCGCTCATCACAAACATCGATAAGTAATAATAAATATTGCATATATTAAATATGAACACTGACATAAGTGTGAAATGTATGTAGTAAGACAGAGAAGTTAACTTGTGTGTCGACCACATTAACTTATCTGATAACGAGCAGGGAAGGAGTGATGAATGTGCGTGCGTTAAAGAACCAAATGCTGCCGCGGCCAGTGACGGAATTCTACGTCACAGACCGAGTCCATATTAGGCAAGAAAAGCTCAAATAAGCAAAGAGAAATGAACAGTCCATCATTACTTTAAGAACTGAAGTCATCAATACGGAACATTAAAAACGTTGAAAGTTTCTTAAGTGCAGTCGCAAAAACCAAGCGTATGATGAAACTGTCTCTCATGAGGACCGCCACAAAAAGGAACCCAGAGTTACTCTGCTGCAGAGGATATGTTCATTAGAGTATTACCAGCCTCAGAATTGCAGCCCAAGTAAATGCTTCACGAGTTCAAGTAACAGACACATCTCAACGTCAGCCGTTCAGAGAGACTGCATAAGGCCTTCATGGACGAATGCTGCAAAGAAACCAATACTAAAGAGACCAGATAGTAAGAAGGACTTGCTTGGGCCAAGAAACACGAGCAATGGACATAGAGCTGGTGGAAATCTTGTCCTTTGGTCTGATAAGTCCCATTGTTGCCCTTATGGACCTATCATTTGTTTTTCAACAGGACAATGACCTAACACACCTGTGTAGGGGCTATTTGACCAAGAAGGAGAGTAATGGAGTGCTGCATCAGATGACCTGGACTCCACAATCACCCRAACTCAACCCAAATGAGATGGTTTGGGATGAGTTGGACCGCAGAGTGAAGGAAAATCAGCCAACAACTGCTCAGCATATGTGGGTACTCCTTCATGACAGTTGGAAAAGCATTCCAGGTGAAGCTGATTAAGAGAATGCCAAGATTGTGCAAAGCTGTCATCAAGGCAAAGGGTGGCTACTTTGAAGAATCTCAGATATGAAATATATTTTAATTTGTTTAACAMTTTTTTGGTTACTACATGATTCCATATGTGTTATTTCATAGTTTTGATGTCTTCACTATTATTCTACAATGTMGAAAATAGTAAAAGTAAAGAAAAACCCATGAATGAGTAGGTGTCCAAACTTTTGACTGGTACTGTATRTAGATAAAGATATCCCCTGACATTGACCTTTTTGCCCAGTGTAGTGACACATCCAAATACCCATACTAGCATACTACATACTTAAACTACGTACTATTTACTCATCGTCCCATACTATTTAGCATGTACCGTTTAGTAAAAAGTCTGCAGTATGCCAAGGACTCAACACAGTAGAGGGTCCTGATTGGTTGAGTAGGTGGGGCCGGACGGGGCCGAGTTCAGGTGGATTTTTACAAATTCAATAGACATGCAATKCATTAACCAGCATGATAATAGCGCATTTCCAATTCAATTAATTTATCTGAAAACTCTGAATAGRATAAGCATGGAGTTATAGACCTATTGGCTGGTTATAGTCAGACTATCACATTCGAGCTATACCACAGTAGACCATATAGCCCATCTATCCTATTTAAAAAGGACTGAAGACAGAAACAGATAATTTGGTTCCATTTCAACATATTTATTGGTGAAACCAAAGTGCTGCAACATATATAAATTAAATCAAATAGCCTAGTACACACACCAAAACGTTACAAATCAAAAGGTCTATTGCACAGAAAAAAGTGGACAGTAGGGTGTATCGCAAATTCAGAAAGCTGGACAGCAACATAATAAACTAAAGCACTAATCATTGGGAACGAGATCAGAATGACTGCCGAGGCTTGATCCATAAATGTAATAATTAAATATGCATCCTAGCCTACAAAACTGAAACGATCCATATGTTCAAATCAAAATTCCTGATTAACATGACATCAATAACACCCGAGTCCCCGGTTCTGACACATTCAGAAAACAAAAGATGGTTTAGTATTTAGGTTAAAAGCTCTGACGAAGGCCAATGGTAAAACAAACACTGTTCAGTGAGAGAACTGAAATTCACAACAACAAAAACATGTACTGTACTCATGATCATAGCCAACATTTGAACAACACTGCAGAATAYTTCGGGCGTCTTCCTAATTACTGTAAGAAGCCTAGTTTTGTTTGGCTAMTTGAAGAGAACTAGGGACTATAATTCGCAGCCCACCGCTTCCAATGCATTGTGGGAAAGTGTGCATCGAATTCTACTAGATGAAGAGCCGAACTTAGTATAATATCCTGCCGTTTAAACCATACTAGATTTAAAAAAAWRTKGCATACTATTAAACATTCTATTTTCGCGTACTGAAAATGTGTCATGCATGATTGCTCTGTTTCCCGCTATTTGTTGATTTTGGTAKCTCATCCCCATATCTAATTGATTAGCTGTTGTCAAATTCTGAATTAGTATGCAATATGGGCATTTAAAGTATACTCGATTTTCGAAATATCGCAAATTATTAAACTTTATTTTTTCGCATACAGTACTCAAACTATTTAGAAWGCAAGTATGGGTATTCGGACTCAGCCAGTGTGTTACTTTAAAAGGGTATACAGTGTATTCGGAATGTATTCAGACCCCTTGACTTTTTCCACATTTTGTTACGTTACTGCCTTATTTTAAAATGTTTTTTTTTAAACTCATTAATCTACACACAATACCCCATAATGAAAAAGCAAAAACCGGTTTTTAGAAATTGTTGAAAATTTATTAAAAAAAGATTAGCCTCCAGTCTTTGGGGATGTATTTCGGGAGTTTCTACAATTCTTCTTTGCAGAAGCTTCTTTCAAGCTCTGTAAGGTTGGGTGGGGAGCATCGCTGCACAGCTATTTTCAGGACTCTCCAGAGATGTTCGATCGGTTTCAAGTCCGGGCTCTGGCTGTGCCACTCAATGTCCCAAAGCCGCTCCTGCATTGTCTTGGCTTTGTGCTTAGGGTCGCTGTTGTGTTGGAAGGTAAACCTTCGCCCTAGTCTGAGGTCCTATGCGCTCTGGAGCAGGTTTTCATCAAGGATCTCTCAGTACTTTGCTCTGTTTATCTTTGCCTCGATCCTGACTAATCTCCCAGTCCCTGCCGCTGAAAAACATGATGCTGCCACCACCATGCTTCACTAGGGATGGTGCCAGGTTTCCTTCAGACGTGTCACTTGGCATTCAGGCCAAAGTGTTTATCTTGTTTTATCAGACCAGAGAATCTTGTTTCTCATGGTCTGAGAGTCCGTTTGCCTTTTGGCAAACTCCAAGCGGGCTGTCATATGACTTTTACTGAGGAGTGGCTTCCGTCTGGCCACTCTACCATAAAGGCCTGATTGGTGGAGTGCTGCAGAGGTGGTTGTCCTTCTGGAAGGTTCTCCCATCTCCACAGAGGAACTCTGGAGCTCTGTCAGAGTGACCATCGGCTTCTTGGTCACCTCCCTGRCAAGGYCCTTCTCCCCCGATTGCTCWGTTTGGCCAGGTGGCCAGCTCTAGGAAGAGTCTTGGAGGTTCCAAACTTCTTCCATTTTAAGAATGATGRAGGMCACTATGTTCTTGGGGACCTTCAATGCTGCAGGAATGTTTTGGTACCCTTCCGCAGATCTGTCCCTTGACACAATCYTGTCTCGAGCTCTTCGGACAATTMCTTTGACCTCATGRCTTGATTTTTGCTCTGACATGCACTGTCAACTGTGGGACCTTTATATAGACABGTGTGTGCCTTTCCAAATCATGTCCAATCAATTTCATTTACCACAGGTTAACGCCAATCAAGTTGTAAAAACAGCTCACAGATGATCAATGGAAACAGGATGCACCTGAGCTCAACTTAAAAACTTTACATTTTTAATACAAAAATGTTTAAAAACCTTTTTTCACTTTGTCATTATGGGTTATTGTGTGTAGATTGAGGGAAAATTGTATTTAATCAATATTAGAATAAGGCTGTAACRTAACAAAATGTGAAAAAAGGGAAGCGGTCTGAATACTTTCCGAATGCACTGTACATAGTCTGAGTGTACAAAACAAGAACACCTGTTCTTTCCATGACCAGGTGAATGCAGGTGAAAGCTATGATTCCTTATTGATGTCACTTGTTAAATCTTCTTCAGTCAGTGTAGATGAAGGAGAGGAGACAGGTTAAAGAATGATTTTTAAAGTTTTGAGACAATTGAGACATGGATTGTGTATGTGTGCCATTCAGAGGGTGAATGAGCAAGACAATATATTTAAAGTACCTTTGAACAGGGTAGTAGGTGCAAGGCGCACCAGTTTGTGTCAAGAACTGCACCGCTGAAGGGTTTTTCATGCTTAACAGTTTCCCATATGTATCAAGAATGCTCCACCACCCAAAGGACATCCAGCCAACTTGACACAGCTGTGGGAAGCATTGGAGTGAAAATGGGCCAGCATCCCTGTGGAACGCTTTCGACACCTTGTAGAGTCCATGCCCCGGCGAATTGAGTCTGTTCTGAGGGTGAAAGGGTAGGGGGTGCAACTTATTATTAGGAAGGTGGTGTTAATGTTTTGTAGACTCAAGTGTATATTAAAGATGTATAAAGATGTTAAAGGTTATACGTGCTATACAGGTAAACATGTCATTCTAGCCTGGCTTTATTTTCATTTACTTTGTCAATACCTAGTTTCCAGAACAGAAGTAAACCATAGTGGTGTAAAGATAATAAGAGAATAGATAGACTCTTGACAACAAGTAGATGTTATTAGTTTTCTTTTAGGACATTAGGCAGGCGATCTACACCAGTTTGAAACGATCAAGTTTTAGTTTTGTTTTTCAGAGTTGGTCCTTGCTAAAATGGTTGACTGTTTTCGACGCCGATCTGGATGAGAATGTTTGTCTACTGTAGCAAGGGGACTAAATCCACGAGAGTAAAAATACATTTTGGAACTTTTTACCGCAATTAGCTGGTCCGGCTGTTGTTGTGTGTAGGCTACAACTTCCTGTATTACAATTGACAATGGCAACAATAGCAAAAACATTAGCAATACACAACTTCTTTGCATCCTTGCAACTGATGTTTTTTATTATTATGATAAAGTAAAAAGCAGCACCCATATGGAAAGCTTATGTATTGAAAATATATGGAAGAACTATGCTTTTTTTTTTGCGGACACACTGGGTTGTGTGTCCCGTGTGGCTCAGTTGGTAGAGCATGGCAGTTGCAATGCCAGGGTTGTGGATTTGATTCCCATGGCGGACCAGTACTYAATGGATGTACTCACTCACCGACTTAAGTCGCTCTGGATAAGAGTGTCTACTATAATGTAATGTAGATGTCAATCACAGTTTGAAATGCTCGTGAGCCCCACGCCCACCTCCAAATGTCCAGACAGCTGTTATTTTCCCTGAAGGAATGTGTTGCCACCCAAAAGCTTTCTCATGGATAATGGCATTGTATTTGATTAGCTACCGATAGATATTTATAAGACAGATTTTTTTTTTTTTAACTCCACCTGGCGGTTGACACTAAATCAAATGTAGGGATTTGGTATTTCGTGGTTGATGGTCTTCCGCAGCTTCAGGTATCAAGGTAGTTTGGAAAGGCAGTCAATAGCAGTAGCTTGAGCTGAAGGAGCATCGATGATACAGACGGGCAGAGAGAAAACTTCAGTCAGATACTGGAAGACAGGCCCGGAGCTCTTCATCGGGCACGTCGTCTCTTCCTCCTCTAAGTAGGCTGGATCATCCATTATCAAAGTGTTGCACCCACCTGGGTGATGCTTCAGGAACTGTAAAACTGATGATGATGATGATAGAGCCTAAGCCTATGGACTGACAGAAAGACAGAAAGTGAGTTAGTATTTTGTGTCACTTARCTCTTAATGAAATTAAAATGAGTGAATGTGTGCCAACATTAACACCTAATTATAGTAATAATTAGTATACTAAGCCACTGGGTGTTTCTAGAGACCATGGATATATCGAAATTATTTCTGAAATATTACTCCTTCAAGGTAGAATCAACCATCTAAATTGCTAAGCATGTACTTTATACTTAGAAGAAAACAAGCAACAGACAAGGCTAGCCTAAATAATTCACGCAGTCTGCCTTTTTTTTTTACTGGATTGATAGAGAATTCCAGTCGCGTAATGAGGGAATAAAACTGGAGATGTTTTTTTTAAATTTTATATCTGATTACCGCGTCCAAGGCACTGTAGGTGAAATAAAAAATGACTTAAAATGTGAACAGAGCACAGCACAACACTGGGGTGTTTTATTGGAGGTTTTTCTCTGTTCTTTCCAGGCAGGTCAACAGTTAATTAGAACACAAAGTTGTGCTTCGTCTGTCTTACCTGATGAGTTGGTCTGCCAGTGTGTATTTATATAGAGGGGAGAACACATCATTGATTCCACATGTCAGACTAAATAAAAACTTGGGTCCTCAGAAAAGATGCTTGGACTGGATAATGCCATACCTTTCTGTACAAACTGAGTTAGTACATTATTCTTGGAAGCGTGTATTGGGTGAGTGGATCTACTTTATTCGGCTAGTTCCCGGCATTCGTTATTTATTAGTAGGAAAAACAATGAAAGTGGGGCGAGAACTGAGAAGGGCCATTGATTCCAACCTGTCACTCTTTCCTATTTACCTCCAAGAAAGATATGTGGGGGAACCTACATACAGAGCCCTACACAGTCCCAGCATTTATTTTTCCGTCCTCTGAGTTTAAGAGCTCTGTGAACTTCTCTTTCAAATTAATACAGTGACCATAGGAAACCTGTCTAAGGACCGTTTCCCTAAAATGTTTTCCCCATTTTACTCTCCAAGAATAAGAACCCAACCAACTAAATGAAAGAAAACCGATCACTGAAGCAATGGCTTTCTAGTGTGATTTGTTGTTATCTTTACGTTCAATGGCCATGTAAATGCTCTCTTCTTTCTTTCCAAGAATGCAAACCGAAATGGGTAACTAAATTAAAGAAAGCCCCTTCCTGAAAGCTAAGTGGTGGTTAAGTACAATCGGTGTGTTATCCTTACATTAACATGGCAGTGTAATTGTTGAACTTAGCAGTGTGTTCATTCATTAGTGAGTACCTACCTCTTTGGGCCTACTCCTCATCCCTCTGCATTAGCTTTGACAGTAATGACTCGACAGGCTTTCCCTTTTAACTGGAGTAATGCATGCTTGTGGCAACCCCTCTAAAACTGCCCCAGTAAAATGGAAAAATGCAGTTTCTTCTCTCCCTACTTCTCTTTCCATCCCTCCCTCTCTCTGCCTGTTTTCGAATATGAGGTCAGATTTGCAGCAGGTTGTCCAAGTGTTTGTTGACRTAATTGGCTCGCTGTGTTAAAGAATCTGAAGGATATTAGCTTTTTCTTTTCAAGGTGCAGCTGTCGACAAATTGTGGACAGCTTGTGGACACCCTGACTACAGTGCTGCTACTCGCTGTTTATTACTCGCTTTGGACTTCCGGCGCCGACCAAGATGGCCGCCTCGCTTCGCGTTCCTTGGAAAATATGCAGTATTTTGTTTTTTTATGTGTTATTCCTTACATTGGTACCCCAGGTAATCTTAGGTTTCATTACATACAGTCGGGAGGAACTACTGAATATACGATTAACGTCAACTCACCATCGTTCCTACCAGGAATATGACTTTCCCGAAACGGATCCAGTGTTTTGCCTTCCACCCAATACAATGGATCTGATCCCAGCCGGCGACCTATGCGACGCCGTAAAGGGGCAAACGTAGCGGTCCCTGGTCAGGCTTCGGAGACGGGCACATCGCGCTCCACTCCCTAGCATACTACTCCCGCAATGTCCAGTCTCTTGACAATAAGGTTGATGAAATCCGAGCACGGGTAACATTCCAGAGAGACATCAGGGATTGCAACGTCTCTGCTTCACGGAAACATGGCTAACTCAAGAGACGCTAAGGGAGTCGGTGCAGCCAGCTGGTTTCTTCACGCATCGCGCCGGAAAATACATCTTTCTGGTAAGAGGGGCGGGGGTGTATGCCTTATGATTAACGAGACGTGGTCTGATAAAACATACAGGAACTCAAGTCATTCTGTTCACTGATCTAGAACTCCTCACAATCAAATGTGACCGCACTTATCTACCAAGGGAATTCTCTTCGATTATAATCACAGCCGTATATATTCCCCCCAAGCAGAACACATCGATGGCCTGAACGAACTTATCTGACTCTTTGTAAACTGGAACCACACACCCTGAGGCTGCATTCATCGTATGGGGATTTTAACAAGGCTAATCTAAAAACAAAACTCCCTAATATTATATACAGGGCTGGTAAAACCCTGGATCATTGTTATACTAACTTCCGCGACGCATATAAGGCTCCCCGCCCTCCTTTCGGAAAAGCTGACCACGACTCCATTTTGTTGATTCCAGCCACACAAACAGAAACTAAAACAACAAGCTCCCGCGCTCAGGTCTGTTCAACCGCTGGTCCGACCAATCTGATTCCACGCTTCAAGACTGCTTGATACCGGATTGGAATATGTTCCGCATTGCGTCCAACAACAACATGACGAATATGCTATTGTGAGCGAGTTCATTAGGAAGTGCTTGACGATGTGCGTACCCACAGCAACGATTAAAAACATTCCCAAACCAGAAACCGTGGATTGACGGCAGCATTCGCGTGAACTGAAAGCGCGAACCACTCTTTTAACCAGGGCAAGGTGACCGGAAACATGACCGAATACAAACAGTGTAGCTATTCCTCCGCAAGGCAATCAAACAGGCTAAGTCCCAGTAAGAGACAAAATAGAGTCGCAATTCAACAGCTCAGACACAAAGAGTATGTGGCAGGGTCTACAGTCAATCACGGATTACAAAAGAAAACCAGCCCCGTCGCGGACCAGGATGTCTTGCTCCAGACAGGCTAAATAACTTTTTTGCTCGCTTTGAGGACAATAAGTGCCACTGACACGGCCGCTACCAAAAACCTGCGGGCTCTCTTCACTGCAGCCGAGGTGAGTAAACATTTAAACGTGTTAACCCTCGCAAGGCTGCAGGCCCAGACGGCATTCCCAGCCGCGTCCTCAGTGCATGCGCAGACCAGCTGGCTGGTGTGTTTACGGACATATCAATCAATCCTTATCCCAGTCTGCTGTTCCACATGCTTCAAGAGGGCACCATTGTTCCTGTTCCAAGAAGCTAAGGTAATGAGCTAAACGACTACGCCGTAGCACTCACTTCCGTCATCATGAAGTGCTTTGAGAGACTAGTCAAGGACCATATCTCACCACCACCGGACACCTAGACCACCCAATTTGCTTACCGACCAATAGGTCCACAGACGACGCAATGCACCACACTGCACACTGCCAACCCATCTGGACAAGAGGAATACTATGTGAGAATGCTGTTCATGACGCTACAGCTCAGCATTTACACCATAGTACCTCCAAACTCGTCATCAAGCTCGAGACCCTGGGTCTCGACCCGCCCTGTGCAACTGGTCCTGGACTTCTGACGGCCCGCCCCAGGTGGTGAGGTAGGTAAAACATCTCCACCGCTGATCCTCAACACTGGGGCCCACAGAGGGTGCGTTCTGAGCCTCTCCTGTACTCCCTGTTCACCCACACTGCGAGGCACACACTCCAATCAATCATCAAGTTTGCGGATGACACTAAGTGAGGCTTGATTACACAACGACGAGAGGCCATCAGGGAGGGGAGGTGGCCCTCGAGGTGTGTCGAAAAATCACACTCAACTCAAAAAACAAAGGAATGATTGTGGACTTCAGGAAACAGCAGAGGGAGCACCCCCCATACCACATCGACGGGTCAGTAGTGGAGAAGGTGGAAAGTTTTAAGTTCCTCGGTGTACACACACGCAAACTGATTGGTCACAACGACAGCATGTGTGAAGAAGGCGCAGCAGCGCCTCTTCAATCAGGAGGCTGAAGAAATTCGGCTTGTCAAAAAGTACTCACAAACTTATACAGATGCACAATCGAGAGCATCCTGTCGGGCTGTATCACCGCCTGGTACGGCAACTGCTCCGCCCACAACTGTAAGGCTCTCAGAGGGTAGTGAGGTCTGCAGAACGCATCACCGGGGCAAACTACCTGCCCTCCAGGACACCTACACCACCCGATTCACAGGAAGGCCATAAAGATCATCAAGGACAACAACCACCCAAGCCACTGCCTGTTCACCCCGCTATCATCCAGAAGGCGAGGTCAGTACAGGTGCATCAAAGCAGGGACCGAGAGGACTGAAAAACAGCTTCTATCTCAAGGCCATCAGACTGTTAAACAGCCACCACTAACATTTGCGGCGCTGCCAACATACTGACTCAACTCCAGCCACTTTAAAAATGGGAATTGATGGAAATATGTAAAAAATGTACCACTAGCCACTTTAAACAATGCACTTAATATAATGTTTACATACCCTACATTACATCTCATATGTATATGTATATACTGTACTCTATATCATCTACTGCATCTTGCCATCTTTATGTAATACATGTATCACTAGCCACTTTAAACTATGCCACTTTATGTTTACATACCCTACAGTACTCATCTCAATTAATACTGTACTCTATACCATCTACTGCATCTTGCCTATGCCGTTCTGTACCATCACTCATTCATATATTCTTTATGTACATATTCTTTTTCACTGGTGTTTAAGGTAGTATTTGTGGAATTGTTAGGTTAGATTACTTGTTGGTTATACTGCATTGTCGGACTAGAAGCACAAGCATTTCGCTACACTCGCATTCATGCTAATGTGTATGTGACAATAAATTTGACTTTGATGTGTTTTATTATCTAATAATAATCGTTACTCCTACCTACATGTACAATTACCTTGCTTAACCTGTACCACCTCACATTTACTCGGTTCCGTAAATATTTTCGTAACTTTATTTTGTCAAAACTGCATTGTTGGTTAAGGGCTTGTAAGTAAGCATTTTACGGTACAATTTGATTTGATTAGATMTACACTGAGTGAACAAAACATTAGGAACACCTGCTCTTTCCATGACATAGAGTGACTAGCTGAATGCTATGTTCCCTTATTGATGTCACCTGTTAATTCCACTTCAATCAGTGTAGATGAAGGGGAGGAGACGGGTTAAAGAAGGATTTTTAAACCTTGAGACAATTGAGACGTGTTGTGTATATGTGCCATTCAGTGGTTGTGGGAAAGACAAAATATTGAATTGCCTTTACATGGGGCTTGGTAGTAGGTGCCAGGCATACTGGTTTGAGTGTGTCAAGAATTTCAATGATGCTGGGTTTTTCATGCTCAACTGTTTCCCGTGTGTATCAAGAACGGTCCACCACCCAAAGGATATCCAGCCAACTTGACACAACTGYGGGAGGCATTGGAGTCAACATGGGCCAGCATCCCTGTGGAACGCTTTCGACACCGYGTAGAGTCCATGCCCCGACSAATTGAGKCTGTTGAAGGGGATGCAACTCAATATTAGGAAGATGTTCCTAATGTTTTGTAGACTCTGTATGTTTGCTCAGGATATRTAAAACATATATTTCATTTAATTTGAATCAGACATCTGTTGCAGTACTTTTTCACCTGCAAGTTAATTTTGTTTGGATAGATTGCAAGTCTTATCAGGCATTTTGTACACTGCAGTTTCATGAAAGTTATTCATGAAGGATTGAGCCTTTGGGCACTTTTCTTTCCAACTCCTCCATTCCTATCCAAAGGGTAGAAAGATACATGAGTCCCAGCTCTGTGATTCCTGACTGGCCTGCAGAGATTAGGGATACCAAATAAATCCTAAATAGGTTCCAGTGACACAGGAAGTAAAGAGGTTTTGGTTGGCCAGCTGGATGACTGACGGCTTGGAGCTGTTCTCACCTCAGTGACCAGCAGATGAACTCTGGATCAGAGAGGGAAAGAATGAGAGACAAACACTGGCAAACACATACACACACACACCAAGTTTATTATAGTAAACTAAAACTGAAACTAAAATGAAAACTAATCATGAAAAAACTATTAAATAAACTGAAATAAAACTATTAACAAACCCTTTTAAAAAACCAAAACTGTACYGAAAACATTATCTTTGACTCCAAAAAGAACTTAAAGAAAATTAAAAACATCATGAATCAAATGGAGTTTTCAATAGGGTTTTCAAGCTTTTTTTTCTCATGGGATTTTACATTTTCTGAATCAGGCAGGTCACATTAAAGTCAAAGATAAACTCAGCGACAAGATGTTGCCAGGAGCAGCACCGCAAAGATTGGGCATGTTTGAGTGGTAAGGCTAAAGCAACCAACTGTAGGCAAACGTCGAGGAGTGAAGACGGGGGAGGTGCATCTGTGACAGTTGAAAGTCCGACACTAATGTGGTTTTCCAACAGTAAAGCTCAGATCCTCATGGCAGTGTYGCCATTGCTTAAAAAAGGTTTTCTTTATAATGTTGAAATATACATCTAACCCCCCCAAATCATAATATAATAATGAACRGGGTTCACAAGATGACAGAAAGGATAACAAAGCAAGCACTCYATCATGTAGGAACTAGCTTCCTTTATGTGTAATCAGTGAAAGCATTGCCATGTTGATTTAAATCTCAATTGGTACTCTCCACGTTAGCATTCCAAAATACTTCAATACACTCTCATTGCTGTAATATGCTGACTGCGCAAGTTGAAGGACTTCAGGTTTCTCATTTGACCAAGTAAAATATCTACTTTTCACTATGTTCAGACGACATAATAAGGCAACGGTATGTGATTATACAGATCAATATATTTCACATTGCATAATTAAAATCAAATATAAATTTTCATGAGACAGTCCACTTGATCAATAGTTATTGCACTAGTATCCTATGGTGCCACTGGTGCCAATGACATCTATAGTGCCACCAACTGGTCCTCTGCAGCCATATAAGGTTGCAGTGACTTTTATATTCACACAGCTTCTAAGGACATACAAGTATACATAAGGTTTGCATACCAAATGTGACCGACCGGCTTGATTCGGTCTTATGTAGCACAATTTGAAATGGTGCAGGGCATTCTACCAGAGGATTTTAGTACTTGGGGACACTGTCTTGTTGGCCTAACTTTATATTCTAATTTGACTTTGGTGCAGGTAATGTTGTTCTTTACATTACCATCTCTGGTAAACACACACTACATCAAATAAAATCWAAGTTTATTTGTCACATGCACAGGCTACAGAAGGTGTAAGCAGTACAGTGAAATGGCTAATTGCATAGTGGTAGTTGGCTAGCTAAATAATGWACCATAATCCCAACTCATAACGTTACTACCATGCATGAATCTTCAGGTAGCTAAAGCTAACCAACAAGGTTCAACGTTAGCTAGCAAGCCAGCCAGCGAATGTTAACTAACTAGTTTACATTGCAAGTTAAGGCATACTGTTAACAGCTTTCTGACAAAATTAAAAACGTATAATATCTGAAAATGTAGCTAGCTAGACTCTCTTACATGGATGAACGCTTCTCCCTCTCTGTCACGAATGCCATGGTTCACGGATGCCATGGTTCTCTGTCACGTGCTCTGAAAACAACAGTGAAATGCTTACTTACAGGCTTAAAGATTTAAAAAAAGATATATTAAAAAATAGTTTGCCTTAGTTTGAAGATGTAATCCGAAGACAGGTGTTTTATATAAGAGCCGCCTTTGTGTTCTCTTTTCGACTCCCTCTGCATATTCGCAATCAAATGCTAGAATTTTCTCCATCTCCTTAGCTATCCTACTCTGCTTCCACCGGCCATTCCACTGATTTCAAAACTCGGTCAACTTCTTCCATGACAACAACACTGTTGATCACCATTTCAGAAGACTATACGGTTGGTTCAACGGAAGTGTTTTTACATAAATCAGGGATTTCCTCATCGTCTGATTCATTTTCATAGWTAGAGAGAGTCAGCATGGCACATTCTTCCTCCAGAAAGTGGAAAGCATTAGCAACACTTTTGCAGTTCTTTGTGATATCTTTCAAAAAAGCTGCGTTAGAAGGGATTACCTACACATACTGAGCAGCTCATGTTATAGACAGAAGCAGGCTGCATGGCAGACAAATCCAAACTCATCTCTCAGCATGTCCAGCCCGTCCATTATCTCAGCCAATCATGGCTAGCGGGAAGGTTCCTGTCTTTTCCCGTTGCTAAACCAACTAGGCTCGTAATTTAACAAATGTATTCGTATTTACAGATGGCATACAAGTTCATTATTAAGGCACATGAAAGTTCACGTGTTTCAGAAGGCATTCCTGCCAAAAAAAAACCACATTTTAATAAAAAAAGAAATGTTTGAGTTCAAATGCCTGTCCTGTTAAGTAGTTACGTGCGACATATGCCTAGTTTCTGGAAATKAGTCACAAATGTCGTTGCCCCATGTCCATCAGTTCAGTTCTAGTAGCCAGCTGTTGATGCCCATGGTGGAATCATCTAACCCGCTGGCTCCTGAAGCTCCTATGAGCTCCTGAGTCTAAAAGCAGTAGCTACCTAGCTAGCATTGCACATTTTTATTTCACTAGCTAGCTGAGCGTTTTAAAAGAAAACTGCTGAGATGACTCAAACACTGTAGGTAGCTAGCAAGCCCTCCTCAGCGACAATGTTATTGGGGAGTGGGAATGTTAGATTCATCTTTTAGTTTTAAGTTCTGTCATTGAACTTGGTGGTTACTACTGGTTTCAGATGCGAGGTGAGAGAAAATGTCTGCTATGTTTTGGGCTCGGAGTGACGTCATGCACTCAAGAAGCCTCAACCAATTACCAAACGGATATTAATGAATTTGCCCCCAGGAGTCCTATGAAAATGACATTTAGTGGCTRGATATGCGATCACCCAGCATCTCCCAAAAACAGAAGTCCCGTCTCAGTAACAAAGTCATTTTAGCATATATTAGCATATTAGCTAATATCTATCTACTGATATAGTGTGGCCATTAGGGACTATTGAGTCAAAATACTACATTTGGAATTAATCTGACTTTTAGTCCATGAGAAGAAGATTTTGTATGATTTTTTTTTTAAGCATAAGCGGTACATTGTCAAAAAAGTTGGTAATGTCTATGATGACCCTAAAAAGTTTTGAGTTGATAGGCCATTGTGAAGTGGATTTACTAAGGATTTAAAAAGACAAGTAAAATAAGATTCTGTTTTTTTAACAACTCAGCCATCTCTTAACCAATCCYTTAGCTTTTCTCAAACTAAGTTATGAGATGAGGATGTGAGGGTTTAAGTGAGACTGCTTATAACAGTGCCATCTATAGGCCATTCAGTGCCATTCTTTTTGACCAAGTAACTCATGGCCTCTAGTGTCTGTGTGCCAAATTTGAAAAAAAAGTTAMCAATATATGCTTGAGTTATTTGACCATGTCAAGGGGAAAAATATTTATCTAAGAACAATACATTGCACAATCAAATTAGTGCGAGAGCCTCAATTATCACATTTATTTGTATATATCCACTGTATTCATAAATCAGGGCAAATTGGTTCCTGTTTCAGTCATGTCTTTGGTCACATTCGCGTGGGTCAAACAAAACTCCTTAATGATTGKCTGACAATAGAGACTCCCTCAATGCAGGCGATGACTGCAGGAAGAATTTGGTGAAGAGCAACTGCAGAAACTTGCAGGCGACACACAGTCTAAACGTCATAACCTTGATCACAGGATTTTTGTTAAGTTTATGCTGTTTTGTCCACTTTTTATCCACAGAATGCAACACACTTTGAAAGGCAGTGACCACTTGACAAAATGTATCCGCTCTTAAAGCTTCTTATGGCTGCAGGKGCAGTATTGAGTAGCTTGGATGTAAAGGTGCCCAGAGTAAACTGCCTGCTCCTCAGTCCCAGTTGCTAATATATGCATATTATTAGTATATGTGKATAGACAACACTCTGAAGTTTCTAAAACTGTTTGAATGATGTCTGTGAGTATAACAGAACTCATATGGCAGGCAGAAACCTGAGAAAAAATCCAACCAGGAAGTGGGAAATCTGAGGTTTGTAGTTTTTCAACTCATCGCCTATCGAATATACAGTGGGATATGGGTCATTTTGCACTTCCTAAGGCTTCCACTAGATGTCAACCGTCTTTAGAACCTTGTCTGATGCTTCYACTGTGAAGTGGGGCCGAATGAGAGGGGATTGAGTAAGGTCTACCATGACCTGAACATGCGCTGAACATGCGCTGACCATGCGCGTTCATGTGAGAGCGAGCTCTGTTCTATCGCATTTCTGAAGACAAAGGAATTCTCCGGTTGGAACATTATTGAAGATTTATGTTAAAAACATCCTAAAGACTGATTCAATACATCGTTTGACATGTTTCTACTGACTGTTACGGAACTTTTTGACATATCATCTGCTTTTAGTGACAGCGCTTCGTGACTTTGGATTTGTTTACCAAACACGCTAACAAAAGTAGCTATTTGGACATAAATGATGAACATTACCGAACAAATCAAACATTTATTGTGGAACTGGGATTCCTGGGAGTGCATTCTGATGAAGATCATCAAAGGTAAGTGAATATTTATAATGTTATTTCTGACTTCTGTTGACTGCACAATATATTTTTGTCTTAATTGGGCACTGAGCGCCGACCTCAGATTATTGCATGGTTTGCTTTCTGTCCGTAAACTTTTTTGAAATCTGACACAGCGGTTGCATTAAGGAGAATTCCATGTATAACACTTTGATCAACATTTATTATGAGTATTTCTGGAAATTGATGTGGCTCTCTGCAAAATCACCGGATGTTTTTGGAACTACTGAACATAACGCGCCAATGTTACTGAGATGTTTTGATATAAATATGAACTTTACGCAACAAAACATGTATTTGTAACATGAAGTCCTATGAGTGTCATCTGATGAAGACATCACAAAGGTTAGTGATTCATTTTATCATATATTCTCTGCTTTTGTGACTCCTGTCTTTGGCTGGAAAAATGGCTGTGTTTTTCTGTGATTTGGCGGTGACCTAACAATCCGTTTGGTGCTTTCGTGTAAAGCCTTTTTGAAATCGGACACTGTGGTGATTAACAACAACGCGTTACCTTTAAAATGGTATGACATACTTGTATGTTTGAGGAATTTTAAATATGAGATTTCTTTGTTTGTTGAATTTGGCGCTCTGCACTTTCACTGGCTGTTGTCATATCGATCCCGTTAACGGATATTGCAGCCCATAAGAAGTTTTAAGGGTCCATTGAATGAGTACGATGCAAACACTACACATGTCACAGGTGCCTTTCACACTCTCTACAACATGGTAGCTACGGGACCCAAACAGCCGAGAACTTTAGCCCCACGCTTCAACACTCCTTGGTTGTTTACAGACATTGACCCACTACACTGTTTACTTCAGGCATCTAAACCTTTGACTGGTACTGTACGTCATCTGACTCAGTCTACCTTTAAACCTAACACTGGATGACCTGACCCATCACCTTATGCATTACTGCCCCACAGTGGCAAGAAGTGACATCCACCAAAACACAAACCTCTGCAACACATCCACTGCATCGGAAAGTATTCAGACCCCTTGACTTTTTTCACATTTTGTTACTTTACATCCTTATTCTAAAATAGATTAACCTCTTGACGCTAGGGTCAGATTTTTATTTTATTTTAAATAACTTTCCCAAGGTAAACGGACTATTTCTCAGGTCCAGATCGTAGAATATGCATATAATTTACAGATTAGGAAGAAAACACTCCAAAGTTTCCAAAATGTCAAAATATTGTCTGTGAGTATAACAAAACTGATTCTGCAGGCGAAAACCTGAGGAAATCTAACCCGGAATTGTTTTTTAATTGTTTTTTATCTGTGTTTCCTTGCCCTTCTTTCTTCCATTTTAAAGGAGTATCAACCAGATTCCTTTTCAATGGCTTCCTCAGGCTGTGACCAGCTGCTTAGACATAGTTTCAGGCTTTTATTTTGAAAAATGAGCGAGATTTTTCAAAAGTAGTCAGGTGTCTTTGATTAGTTCTGCGCGCGAGAGGGTAGCTCTCCATTTTCTTTGTCTTCTTTATTGAATAGGTTACGGTCCGGTTGAAATATTATCGATTATGTTGTAAAAACAACCTGAGATTGATTATAAAAAACATTTGACATGTTTCTACAAACATTACGGATACTTTTGGAATTTTCGTCGAACGGAACGAGGCTTTGGTTTTCTGAACATAACGCGCAACCCAAATGGCGTTTTTTTGTTATAAAGAATATTTATCGAACAAAAAAACATTTATTGTGTAACTGGGAGTCTCGTGAGTGCAACATCCGAAGATTATCAAAGGTAAGCGATTATTTTATTGCTTTTCTGACTTTCGTGACCATGCTAATTGTGGGCTAGCTGTTCTAGCATTGATTGATACACTCACAAAAGCTTGGATGCTTCCGCTGCAAAGCATATTTTCAAAATCTGACACGATAGGTGGATTACAACACAGCTAAGCTGTGTTGTGTAATTTCACTTTTTGTGATTGCATGTTTATAAAAAAAATTGTAATATTTTGTGCCCTGCAATTCAGCGGTTGTTGGAAAAGATCCCGCTAAATGGATCTGTAGCGCAGAGAAGTTAAATAAATAAAAATCCATCAGTCTACACACAATACCATAATGACTAAGCAAAAACAGGTTTTATAGACAATTTTTTTAAACAGAAATACCTTATTTACATAAATATTCAGACCCTTTGCTAGAGACTTGAAATTGAGTGCATCCTGTTTCCATTGATCATCCTTGAGTTTTCTACAACTTGATTGGAGTCAACCTGTGGTAAATTCAACTGATTGGACATAAACCACAGTTTGGAACCCACAAGACTCTTCCTAGAGCTGGCCGCCAGGCCAAACTGAGCAATCGGGGGAGAAGGGCCTTAGTCACCTCCCTGACCAAGAACCCGATGGTCACTGACAGAGCCCACGTTCCTCTGTGAAGATGGGAGAATCTTCCAGAAGGACAACCATCCCTGCAGCACTCCACCAATCAGGCCTTTATTGGTAATAAACAAGTCTCATGCCAACCTGCTTGGAATTTGCCAAAAGGCATCGAAAGGACTCTCAGACCATGAGAAACAAGATTCTCTGGTCTTATGAAACCAAGACTGAACTCTTTTGCCTGAATGCCAAGCGTCACGTCTGGAGGAAACCTGGTACCATCTGGCATGGTGAAGCATGGTTGTGGCAGCATCATGCTGTGGGGATATTTTTCAGCGGCAGGGATTGGGAGACTAGTCAGGCTTGAGGGAAAGATGAATGGAGGAAAGTACACAGAGATCCTTGATGAAAACCTGCTCCAGAGCGCTTAGGACCTCAGAGTAGGGTGTACAATGCATCACCGGGGGCAAACTACCTGCTCTCCAGGACACCTACACCACCCGATGTCACAGGAAGGCCAAACAGATCATCAAGGACAACAGCCACCCGAGCCACTGCCTGTTCACCCCGCTATCATCCAGAAGGCGAGGTCAGTACAGGTGCATCAAAGCTGGGACCGAGAGACTGAAAAACAGTTTCTATCTCAAGGCCATCAGACTTTTAAACAGCCATCACTAACGTTGAGTGGCTGCTGCCAACATACTGACTCAATCTCTAGCCACTTTAATAATTACAAATTGGATGTAATAAATGTATCACTAGTCACTTTAAACTATCCAACTTTATAATGTTTACATACCCTACACTACTCATCTCATATGTATATACTGTACTCTATACCATCTACTGCATCTTGCCTATGCTGTTCGGCAATCGCTCATCCATATATATTTTTATGTACATATTCTTATTCATTCCTTTACACCTGTGTGTATAAGGTAGTTGTTGTGAAATTGTTAGATTACTTGTTAGATATTACTGCATGGTCGGAACTAGAAGCACAAGCATTTCGCTACACTCGCATTAACATCTGCTAACCATGTGTATGTGACAAATAACATTTGATTTGATTTGAGGTTCACCTTCCAACAGGACAACGATTCTAAGAACACAGCCCGGACTTGAACCCCATCGAACATCTCTGGAGAGACTTGAAAATAGCTGTGCAGCGATGCTCCCCCTCCAACCTGACAGAGCTTGAGATGATCTGCAGAAACTAATTGGGGAAACTCCCCAAATACTGGTGTGCCAAGCTTGTAGCCGTCATACCCAAGAAGACTTGAGGTTGTAATCGCTGCCAAAGGTGCTTCAACAAATTACTGAGTAAAGGATCTGAATACTATTGTAAACTGTTTTTGCTTCGTCATTATGGGGTATTGGGTGTAGATTGATGAGGGTGAAAAACKATTTAATACATTTTMGAATAAGGCTGTAACGTTACAAAATGKGGAAAATGTCAAGGGGTCGGAACACTTTCTGAATGCACTGTAAATGGCTCATAGCCTCCCATTCATAGACTACTTTCTGTCACTAACATTAAAACTGAAACTAAGAAATATAAAAACGAAATAGAAATGTTTGATAACTTTAACTAAATAAAAACTAGTAAAGTGGATCTGAAATCTAACTGAAGCTAAACTGAATTTCAAAAAAAACTATTAGAAATAAAAACTAAAACTATAATAACCTTGACACACACAGACACACAAAAGAACCACACCTCACAGACCTGCATGGGTGGCCACCTCCTTTATCCCTCTGTTAATGTACCCTTTATCTTTTTCCCACCTTTTTTCAATCTTGTCAGATATCACTATTTAAGAGGAGAAATGTGGTGCTTCTAAAAAAGTTTGGTTGAGGGGGGATGAAAAAGGAAGAGAGAGAAATGGAGGGAACATTGGAGTGCTGTCTCAGAGGGACGTTATCTTGGATCGGAGATCTGTCTGTGCATTCGGACCGCTCGGATTTCTGATGGTGTTCCGAACTACCTGCTGGCCTGACCTCAGATGATTCCGATCTCGTGCCGGCTAGAGGAATGACATGCAGGAGAGATTCTGTAAAGCGATAAAGTCACCGCACAACTTTATAAAGAGTACACCTGTTTCCTATGTACACAAAGGAATATACTCTTATAGGTTTATAGGTAAAGGTACAGCTACTGCATGCCAATGAAGCAGCACAAGTTGCTGCTTCTGAGTAGAAGTTGCCCACAGGCACACATATCTAGGATCAGCTTCCTTTTTCACAAGTGCTAACCTTAACCAATAGGGCAGAAAAGGACAAACTGACATTAGATCAGTATCCTCAGGGAAAGGCAATCCTGATATTTGAGTTCAGAGCAGGTAGACGAAATCCAGCCAATCACTGATTATGATCAATTAGCTCAGTTGTTTCAATAGTAGAGTCAGGTATGCTGCTTGGTTGGAACTAAACCCTGCATTACCTGCTGCACTCCCAGTCCAGAGTTGACTAGCCATGATGTAAGGGTAACTCCCTCCTACTCCTGAAGTAGCAAGCAGCTGCAGGGTCCCATTCCCCTTCCATTTAGGCTGTGTTCATTAGACCTGAGAGGAAGGCTCAGACAGCAGTGCAGATGTAATGTAATGTGAGTATCTCCACCCATGAGAGAGGCACTTATCATTAATGTGGGGGCTGTAATTAAATCACTACAGCATAGTGCTGATGCAGCTGCTATCTGCGTGGTCCCCATGTTAAGTAGCTCTACGGTCTCTGTTGGATCTGTTGGTTGTGGTCAGGTGCTACAGGTACAATTCAGTGATATGACTACTGTATATCTAATTCTATTAGATAGCTAGATAGATAGAGGGAGGGAGTAGGTAGCTGTTTAGTGGATATCCCAAATATATAAATACAGTAAAGTTCACACACTAAAGGGTAAACTTTAAAAAAATATATATAGCAAAATAGTGTAAAATTGCAAAAAACCATGACAAACTTCAAATTTCACAGGCCTCCGCCTTGAGGAACAATAGGGGAGCAATAGAGAACAAAAGAGGAAGCCCCACCAATTTGAGATGTATTTTGTTAAGCGAATCAGGTGTTAAATGAGGTGAAAAGGAGACTGGAGCAGGGTTTTAATAACAGTTCAGCCTCTAGTTTTCCATCTGGTCCACAACCAATGAGACAGGCTCTTATCAGTGATGTGGAGATCGAGAAACAGCTGGTGCTGTTACCTGTGAGGTCACCCTCTGGGCTGAGAGTTACAGCAAAACTACACTGACACCTCATCGTCCATTTTCAATCAATATAGAGAGCAATAGTAATGGCGTTTATTCTTCTTCGTTTTTTTTGTTGCCCTTTTTCTCCCCAGTTTCATGGTATCCAATTGGTAGTGACAGTCTTGTCCCATCGCTGCAACTCCCGTACGGACTCGGGAGACGCGAAGGTCGAGAGTTGTGCGTTCTCCGAAACACAACCCAGCCAAGCTACACTGCTTCTTGACACACTGCTCGCTTAACCCGGAAGCCAGCCGCACAAATGTGTAGGAGGAAGCACTGTACACCTGGCAACCGTGTCAGTGTGCATTGCGCCCGGACCGCCATAGGAGTCGCTAGTGCGCGATGGGACAAGAACATCCCTGCCGGCCAAATCCTCCCTGGACGATACTGGGCCAATTGTGCGCCACCCGTGATGGCATCTTTTTGTAGGTGCTAACTCCGCCATGGATCGTTGGACAAAGCCTATAGGAAAATGTATGGAGTTTTTGTCGGGTTTTTGGATAAACGCCGAAAATAAGCTCTGTGGTAAACACAGGCTTAGAGGAGAAATTAAACATTTTGTTGTATTAAATAATCTTCATCAGTTAACGTTGCTTTTTGTGAATTTCAAATCATTTATGTAATTTTTTAAAAAGCACATGAACGCTTCTAAATTCATAGAGATAAGGTTAACTGACTGATATTATCTCATAGAACAAAAAGTATAAAATCTCCTAGGCCTGTGTTAACCCCAGAACTTATTTTCAGCATTTATCTCAACCCTGTTCTGTCCGCATTCATCTTTTTCCATAGGAATAGTTGAACTAACCAGGTACAGTGCATTCGGAAAGTATTCAGACCCCTTTTCCCACATTTTGCTACGTTACAGTCTTATTCTAAAATTGATCAAATATATATTTTATTCTCATACCCCATRATGACTAAGGGTTTTTACACATTTTACACAAAAACGGGTTTTTACACATTTTTTGCAAACGTATTATAAATAAAAAAAAACAGAAATACCTTATTTACATAAGTATTCAGATCCTTTACTATGAGACTCRAAATTAAGCTCAGGTGCATCCTGTTTCCATTGACCATCCTTGAAATGTTTCTACAACTTGATTGGAGTACACCTATGGTAAATTCAATTGATTGCACATGATTTCGAAGGGCACACATGAGTCTATATAAGATCCCACAGTTGACAGTGCATGTCAAAACAAAAACCAAGCCATGAGTTCGAAGGAATTATCCGTAGAGCTCGAGACAGGATTGTGTCGAGAAACAGATCTGGGGAAGGGTACCAAAACATTTCTGCAGCATTGAAGGTCCCCAAGAACACAATGGCCTCCATCAATCTTAAATGGAAGAAGTTTGAAACCACCAAGACTCTTCCTAGAGCTGGCCACCAGGGCAAATTGAGCAATCGGGGGAGAAGGGCCTTGGTCYGGGAGATGACCAAGAATCAGATGGTCACTCTGACAGAACTCCAGAGTTCCTCTGTGGAGATGGGAGAACCTTCCAGAAGGACAACCATCTCTGCAGAACTCCACCAATCAGGAATTTATGGTAGAGTGGCCAGACGGAAGCCACTCCTCAGTAAAAGGCACGACAGCCCACTTGGAGTTTGCCAAAAGGCACCTAAAGGACTCTCAGACCAAGAGTCAAGAATGCCAAGCGTCACGTCTGGAGRAARTCCCCCACCATCCCAACGGTGAAGTATGATGGTGGCAGCATCATACTGTGGGGATGTTTTCAGTAGCAGGGACTGGGAGATTAGTCAGGATCGAGGGAAAGATGAACGGAGCAAAGTACAGAAAGATCCTTGATGAAAAACTGCTCCAGAGYGCTCAGGACGTCAGACTGGGGCGAAAGTTCATCTTCCAACAGGACAACAATCCTAAGCACATAGCCAAGAAAACGCAGGAGTGAGCGTTTCTCTGGAGCCTCGAATATGTCTTGAGACCTGGAAATAGCTGTGCAGCGATGCTCCCTATCCAACCTGACAAACCTTGAGAGGATCTGCAGAGAAGAATGGTAGAAACTCCCCAAATACAGGTGTGCCAAGTTTGTAGCGTCATACCCAAGAAGACTTGAGGCTGTAATCACAGCTAAAAATGCTTCAAAGTACTGAGTAAAGGGTCTGAATACTATTGTAAATTTGATATTAACACTTCATTTTTATGAATTAGGAAAATTTCCTCAACCTGTTTTTGMTATGTCATTATGGGGTATTGTGTGTAGATTGATGAGGGGRRAAAAACATKAATTCCATTTTAGAATAAGACTGTAACGTAACAAAATGTGGAAATATTCAAGGGGTCTGAATACTTTCCGAATCCACTGTATCTCATTTMCGGGTTTTAGGACTACWAGCTCGCGAGCTCTATTGTTAACAGTGGCTATGGGAAGGGCCTGTCTGGTGGCCTGATGCACATGTCATCAAATGTCCAATGAAATGGTGATATAGCAAGTGACGTGATCAATACAACTATATCATCCCTAATGTAGAATGTCATGGCATAGAATCAGTACCCTATCTGAAAAAAATTGCAACATTTCATAATGGGATGCTATCTGAAATACATTTTGGCCACACCTCATAATGGGAGGATATTCTTGCAACCTCAGCAACAAATGTGCATGTTTGTCGTAATTAAAATGATTTGAAGTAGTTGTATCAGCAATTGGATCAACTTAAGATTTTTCTCTTTTTACTACAAGCCTAAAATGCGATRCCGAACGTTTCAATGTATGCAGGGGGATTTTTTTTCTATTTTTCKACATCGTTTTAGGATTACTGAGATGATTTGTTAATATATATTTGATATTATGTGCTTATTTCTGTGCATCTATGTCTCTGCAACACTCTCGATGATGAGAAAACAGCCTCGAAACGTAAAAGTATGCTGTTTTCAAGTGAGCCTCGCTTCTCAGACGTACTGCGTTTGCATGTTGTATAGCATGTATCATGGATCAATGTGAGTTGTTAACCGGAGACGTTACGGTGACATAATGTTRGAYTGGGGTACATCTAATCCCRYCAAAACTATGAAAACTGGAAGCATCAAACTCTAAGGGGAGTCTACCTGGTAGTATATGTTGTGTTCAGTACTGCAGCATGGGTGAATTGAGCCTATAGGTGCAAACTTACCTGTGAGTTAACTGTGGGCATGTGTCTGGTATGTGCATTTACAGTACAGTACAGTTTCCAAGCTACTATACTGCAACAATGTCTGTACACTTGACTAGAGCTCTTCAGCTCAGTTGTAGGAGTCTGTTTGTGGTCTAGTGCAGAGGGTTTACATTGTGAGGATGTCGGCCTCATGAGATGGGCTCCCATCTTCAATGGCTCTCGTCAACTCCAGCTGTTTTCTAAATAACTCCCGGTGGGAGACTCTCTAAAGAGAAGAGCAGTACAGCGTGCATATGTTTTAAAACACAGCAGCTATTGCTGTGGTAGAAGAATGTTGTGGTTATGACAATCTGATATAGATCTTAATATGATGATATRTGGTGTGCCAATAACCCCACTTTCTGTACACGCTCAAAATGTTTTGAGGTAGGTTGAATTTTGTGGTCATGAAAACAAWTTTTAATAGGATTTTGGTTGCTGTAACACTCAAACAGAACACAGCAAGACCGTACATGGGTCTTTCTATAAACTAGGGTACCACTGAGCATCTGTTTGGAGCTGTTACAAACTCATTAATAATAATTGCAATTTTTTTTATGTGAATAAATTAAGATATAAAGGGGTGAAGATAGATACATTCAATATAATTCATGAGTATTTGGAACCCTTTCTCATRCTTGGAGTCTTCACAGATTTGGCAAAAATCGCGTGACATAAAACACTACCTTTCTTTCCTTCCATTTGTGATACTGTTGTTTGTTGTTACATCATATAYACTGAACAAAAATATAAACGCAACATGTAAAAGTGTTGGTCCCATGTTTCATGAGCTGAAATAAAAGATCCTAGAAATGTTCCATACATACAAAAAGCGTATTTCTCTGTGACCAACAGATGCATATCTGTATTCCAAGTCATGTGTAATCCGCTATTAATCAATATTAATAGATCAATAGATTAATTAATTAATTAATAGAATGGAGTTGAAAGGGTGACCTACTTTAGAAGGACAGGAAGTGTTGGTTGTGCACTGCCCAGGCATTCTACTTTAACCCACCCACATTTGAAACATTGTAATATCAAGTTGTTTTATACGCAAAATACGTTGTTTTTTTAAACAGAATTTTCACATTCTCCATTTGCTCTGTTTTAACTCGATCTCGTTTTTGTATATGCGTTGTGAAAGCACATTCTCAACGGCCTTGCTATTCATCGTGCTTTTTTTTTTTTTTATTTTTGATTTTTTTTTTTTTTTTTTTGTTTTTTTTTTTTTTTGTCTGTTTCTGTCTAAATGACATGGACCGCAATCTTAACTCAGGAATCTTGATTTAATGTTGTACACCAAGATAGGCTAATTATCTTGACTGCTGTAACACACCAAAATGTTCTGTCAATCCTCGAGATCAACATTAATTGCCGCACTTTGGCTGTTATTCAATCGCGTGCCGTATCACGCAAGCTCTTCATACTTGAATGTCCTTCGGAAAATCCTTTCCTGAATCAGCTGATATTGCGTGATAATGTAACTAACAGCTAGATGTCAAACGTGCATGAAACTCCTTTTATGTTTAATTATTAAAAACCCCGTTAATGACAGTATAGATTTTTGTTTTATTAAAGTTACTCTTTCTGTCAGACGCTTTGGATTTTGCCAATCACGTGCAATATTTTGGATATGTGTGGCCATAAAGCTGTTCTCACATCTTAATTAACATAGGGAGATACAAAATGTAGCGAGGTAACAGTGCACTCACTTCTGACATCTCCAAACAAAAAAGAGTCTGACAGCATTTCCTATAATTTCACAGGATCAAGGTCAATGTGTAATTCAATTGTGAAACGCAACATGAAACAATAATATTTTTTTACTGAGTTACAGTTCATATAAGGAGAAATCGGTCAATTGAAATACATTAATTAGGCCCTAAAACCTATGGATACAC
>NC_036855.1:35757594-35808836 GCF_002910315.2 Salvelinus sp. IW2-2015
GGTTAAGACATGATGTTCTTACCGATAAGCTGCAAATTCAAACAAAAACAATCATGACATATGGCCGACCTATGGCCACACAATCTTTAGCAGCCAGGTCACCTGTGATACAAGTCAGTATTGGACGTTGATCTATGTCTGAGGACGTCGGAGGATTACTTGGAAACCGCCACGAGGGGCAACAGTGAGCGCTGTTACCTTCAAGTTGGCTACGTTTTTGCTAGGACATTGTGGATGGGCATAAGCATCTGCCTCTGGTGCCAAAGGTTGCATGTTTGAATCATATACCAAACCTTAACCCTTACCTTAACCATTCAGAGTTAGTGCCTAAACTTAATCTTAAACACTTTGAAATTTGACGTTCGGAACAAGTTCGAAATTTGACGTTTGAAAACATGGAGGTAAGAGTTTAAGGATGTTGTATTAATGATTCAAAAACATGCAACCTTTGCACCAGACGCAGAGCCTTATGCCCATCCCAATGTACCTAGCAAAAAAAAACGTAGCCAACTTGAATAACAGCGCTTATTCATGTTGCCCATCGTGCGTTCAAGTGTAAAATCTCCCGACTTTGCTCTCAAGACATAGAATTCATGACATAAAATCAACTACGTCGTCAATATTGAGACAGTAGTGTATAGCATTTGTTTAACGTCCTGCTAACCACAGTTTATGTCTGTCCAAGCTAACATACATTCTTGCCATTGCTTTCCTTCTATGTCAGTGATGTTTGTTTGAATTTGCCAGCTTATCCTCACAGTTGCTTTTAAAGTATCATAGTAAAAAGAACAGTTGTTTGCTGAAGCTCGTTGTGTGTTGTGAGTCAAATTCTGTAACTTGCCCCTGTGTGTGTCCTGTTATGTTTGTGTGTGTGGTTAAGAAATAGGGCCTGTTCGCTTCACTAAACCCCTAAAATAAGCCAGCTTAATTGATGTTGTTAAACCCCAAATCTTTAGCATGAAGAAAACAATCTTCATCACACAACTTCTTGTGTAGTCTTAACATTCTGTATACTCCCCTTGTCCTAAGGGTAAAAAAGGACCCGCCTTCACTAAACCCCTAAAATAAAGCAGCTTAATTGAATTTTAAACCCCAAATCTGTTTWGCATGAAGAAACAAYCTGTCATTCATCACTAACTTTGTGAATTTCTGGGTTTTCCCTCTTCACAATGCAGAAAGACTGCATTTAATCAGTGGACACCACTTGTTTTTATTACAACACACGTCATGATTGTTTTCTTTACTAAAGTAGAGGTTTATTATTATTATTATTATTGCTAAAGGTACTGTATGGGAGTAAACATCATTTTCTTAGCAAGAGATAGCACTTGTATAGCCTAAGAGTAGCAGAAATATGCAGAAAGTAGTTTTGAATGCATTTTATTGAAGGGAAACAATAACAGTCTTGAACTTTTTTTGGCAACATAGTGAAATATTCTTATATACTGTACAATGAGGAATTCAACTACAAAAGACTAGTCTTCTCCCAATTTTTGAACCATTGCCCCCACCAACAAGGTGTATAAACAACAACAACAAGTAAGAATAAAATAAGATAATAGATACGAAACAAAAGCGTGAAGAACATAAATCAATCAACTCTAATTAGCACATGTAGGACAGTATGCAAGTGTGTGTGCATGGACTTTGCAGATATATTTCTCACATGTGCAGCACATAGTATTTGTTTTACAGTCCCTCTTTGGGGGGCAGAATTGGCATTTCCTCCTCTTGCCTGCCCCAGCTGCAGCCTCAGGTGGATCAGGACAAGATTCAGCACCCTGAACAGCTTTCACAAGCGCTGCAGAGGCTTYTGTGCGGGGGAGGCGTGTCGTGGAAAATTGCAAGATTATGTTATAATGTTTGTAAGATTCGACAGAATAGAGTATTGTGTGTGTGTTCCACTGRGGATGGGCCTCTATGAGATAGCACTGACAGAGGAGATTTACGATATCTTTGGGTGATAAAACCTAAAGAGCATTCCAGATAACATGAGCTAATGGTTCTGTTCTATGCCATACCAGGGAGAGACGGTTCCCTTTTGGAGTGAGGGGGCCAGACACTGGTCTTTACAATGAGAACTGTTGACACAGCAGTACCTGTCTGCTATGTTTTATATATATCTTTCATACAAATCGTAATCTTTGTGAACTGTTCTTAAGATCTGTGGTTCGTCAGTGTAAGTTGAGAGGGGTGTATCTTGGCTATAAAAGATCTTTGTACTTTTCTGGTGGTACTTCTCAACGGTTCATTATAAATAGTGAATTGTTGAAAGTCAAATGCTATTGCAAAGCTTATTATTATTAAAGATGTAGTTTAAGTATAACTCTGACTGGTGTGTGGTTTGTAACTCTCTTCATTTGGTAAAGCAGAAATATGCCACCACAGGCGCTCCCTTCTTTGAATGTGTGGGGTTACAAGTGCCTTTCCCAGATGCTCCAGGAACACCCTCCTCTTTGTTGTGGTTGTAGTCCAGGATGATGGCTGGCTTCCTGTCCTCACGATCACTGATCTCAGCCATTTTGTGCAGTGTGCTCAGGAGGACCACATTCTTGTTCCTCTTTGGGAGGTAAGAAACTAGAGTGGTGGTGGGGTGAAGGCAAACTTTGATGAGAAGGCTTCTCTCCCCCTTGTTGCGAGGAGTGCAGGGGGAGCTCAGGCTYGTTCTTTCTATCTGTGCCARSCATGGTGATCTTCCTCTTCAGGAGCTGCTGGCTGAGTTCAATCAGTTGCACACATAATCTCAATTTCTCATTGTGTGTGTGTGTGTGTGTCTTTGTGGTTTTTGTGGCGTGTAAATTATTTTTTAACTGCCGGGTCAAAAAATGACCCTAAGACAATCTTTGTACCCTGGTGGTGTACAGCTTTCATGGAAATATTAACAAAGGCAAATGTTTCACTTTTTCTAATGTTGGGGTCACTCCAGGAAAAGTCATCAAATTTCWAAATATCATTTAGGTGGTTTTCTCTGCTGTTAAACATAGTGGCAGGTCATTTTTGACCCTTAAGACAACACAATAGGYAACATCCTTAAGAGAGAGGTCTCATCCTTCCATCCTATTTCACGTGAGTATTTCTCATGAAATATTTTGTCTTTAAATATCCATGGTTATAAGGTGTTTGTTTTGATAGTGTTTGAGACTGGATAACTGGAAAACATTGACTGTGTTTCCTCCTGCACATCATTATGTTGGATCTATGACTGTGTTTCTTTTGCAGATAAAAGCAAAACAATATCAGAACTTTCTAATAAGGTTGACATCATCAGATTCTGAGTCCAGCTTGTGTAGGTTGAGGTATTTATTTTATTATTATTGTGTGTGTGTGTGTGTGAGCAAGAAAGAGAGAGAGAGAGACAGAGTATTGTGTGAATGTGATTCTGTGTATGCATCTGTGTGAGTTTATGTTGCATACAGGGCCTTTGGGAAGTATTCAGACACTTTKACTTTTTCCACATTTGGTTACGTTACAGCCTCATTCTAAAATTGATTAAATAACACATTTTCCAAMGCAAACTACACACAATACTCCATAATGACAGAGCGAAAACAGTTTTTTWAAACATTTTTGCAAATGTATTAAAAATAAAAACAGATACCTTACATAAGTATTCAGACCCTTTGCTATGAGACTCTAAATTGAGCTYAGGTGCATCCTGTTTCCATTGATCATCCTTGAGATGTTTCTAGAACTTGATTGGAATCCACCTGTGTTAAATTCAATTGATTGGACATGATTTGGAAAGGGACACACCTGTCTATTTAAGTTCTCACAAAAACCAGGTTGAAGAAATTGACCATAAAGCACCGAGACAGGATTTTGTCAAGGCACAGATCTGGGGAAGGGTACCAAAACATTTCTGCAGTATTGAAAGTCCCCAAGAACACATCCTCCATCATTCTTAAATGGAAGAAGTTTGGAACCACCAAGACTCTTCCTAGAGCTGGCCGCCTGGCCAAACTGAGCAATCGGGGGAGAAGGGCATTGGTCAGGGAGGTGACCTAGAACCCGATGATCACTCTGACAGAGCTCTAAAGATCCTCTGTGGAGATGGGAGAAACTTCCAGAAGGACAACCATCTCTGCAGCACTCCACCAATCAGGCCTGTATGGTAAWGTGGCCAGATGGAAGCCACTCCTCMRTAAAAGGCACATGACAGCCCGCTTGGAGTTTGCCAAAAGGCACCTAACCACTCAGACCATGAGAAACAAGATTCTCTGGTCTGATGAAACCAAGATTGAACACTTTGACCTGAATGCCAAGCGTCACGTCTGGAGGAAACCTGGCACCATCCCAACAGTGAAGCATGGTGGTGGCAGCATCATGCTGTGACGATATTTTTCAGCGGCAGGGACTAGGAAATTAGTCAGGATCGAGGCAAAGATGAATGGTGCAATGTACAGAGAGATCATTGATGAAAACCTGATCCCAGAGCACTCAGGACCTCAGACTGAGGTTAAGGTTCACCTTCCAACAGGACAAGCACACAGCCAAGACAATGCAGGAGTGGCTTCGGGACAMGCCTCTGAATGTCCTTGAGTGGCCCAGCCAGAACCTGGACTTGAACCCGATTGAACATCTCTGGAGAGACCTGACAATAGCTGTGCAGCAACACTCCCCATCCAACCTGATAGAGCTTGAGAAGATCTGCAGAGAAGAATGGGAGAAACTCCTCAAATACAGGTGTTCCAAGCCTGTAGCTTCATACCCAAGAAGACTCAAGTCTGGTGCTTCAACAAGGTAGTGAGTAAATTGTCTGAATAGTTATGTAAATGTGATATTTCAGTTGTTTTTATTTTGATAAATTAGCAAACATTTCTAAAAACCTGTTTTTGCTTTGTCATTATGGGGCRTTGTGTGTCGATTGATAAGGGGRAAAAAACAATTTAATCAATTTTAAAATAAGGCTGTAACTTAACAAAATGTGGAAAAAGTCAAGGGGTCTGAATACTTTCTGAAGGCACTGTATATAATTCTGCATTCAGTACAGTACCTTTCCTGGTCTCTTCACATTCGCAGCCAAGTGAAGACTGGCTATGGAATAGAAGTGGCCATAGTTTCTTGGCAGAGGTACAGAATGTTCTAGAAAGGGCTTAAGTCCCATCTGTTCTGGTGTTTATAATTAGTGGTGAACACTGAGGGAGGAAATTAATCCAATTTGACAAAACACCTCTAACAAACCGCATAAAATGGCCAGGCACGGTGATTAGAAACGCYGCACAACAGAATGAATCATCCACAGTGTCCCAGTAACAGTCGTTTACACAATGAAAGGAAAGCAGAAATGGAGAATGACACTGCAGAATTACACAGTGAGAGTAGACTTAATGGTTCTCTTTTCCCCTAAGACACACAGATACATAAACACACACATGCGCACAAACGTGTGTAAAAAAACATGTACACACACACACATGCACACACACACACACACACACACACACACACACCCTCAGTAGTAAGAGAGAGTGGCAGAGGTGGAGGAGGCATGCTTGGGTAATGACGTGTCAATAATGTGTAAATAAAATATCCTCTCTCTCAGACAGAAGCAAAGCTGCAGCCTTCTGGCTGAATTGAATCCCCACATTCATCTCCCGCTCCTCTCTTAACGCTCATCGCCTCTCATACTGTAGCCTCTTGTGATGCCAGAGGAATGACACACCTACTGTACCCTCAGCCACACACACAAAACCTTAACCCTAAAATAACCTTTTTCCTTGTGGGGACCGGCGAAATGTCCTCCACTTGTCTGAATTTGAACTTGTTTTGCTATCCTTGTGAGGACTTCTGGTCCCCACAAGGATAGTCAAACTAAAAACACATTTACACACAAGCCCATGCTTACAGGACACACATACCACTCTATCAACAATCAAGAGATCCTATAATCTCGTCTTTGTGTCTCTGTGGTGTCAGAAATGTAGGTGTAGTTTGGCAGTTGATGGATCTTTGAGACGGAGAATGTGAGACTAATGGTGGACTGGGTATTGTTCTTGTAGTGACACTACATGGAGGCACATTTGGCAGAGTGTTGATCTCACCATATTGTTAATTACAGTAGGCAGATTGTGAAGCTTGACTTAAACATGGCAGATAGTTTGTGATTGTGGCATGTTACCAGAAATGTGTGGTTGCATAGATAGCAGCAGTTGTGTGTGTGGTTGTGTATGTGCTGACATCGTTTTCAAAAGTACATTCCCGAACTACAATTCTCACTGTGACATTCACATAAGACATTGGTTTCCATACAGTGTGAAATCATATTTCAGTAACCAGGTGAGGTCCACCAGTCATGTCTCCACAGCCAAGATTAATTGACCATCTCACAGGTTTGGCCCGCTGTGTGGTGTGTCCATCATCACCTCATTACATAGGCATCGCTCACTGTCGGCCTACACGCACACAACCACATTGCTCACTGTCGGCCAGTTCTAGGAGGTGTTCAGACAGTCACCCTATGAATGACTCAGCCGAACCCGAGATRCACTGTACAGCACATGTTACAGCTCACACATGTTACGGCTCAGACATGTTATAGCTCACCGAATCTCTGCCGTTCCTCTCCTCCACCTTCACACAGATGAAGCGCTCATTGTGTGTGTGGAAACCTAACCTTATAGGTCCACTATGCCTGCGTTTTTTTTTTACAAAAGTAACCCAATTCTGATCTTTTTCACGAATTGGTCTTCTGACCAATCAGATCAGCTCTGAAAAAGACCCGCAGTGAAAAGATCTGATGTGATTGGTCAAAAGACAAATTAGTGGAAAAATATCAGAATTGGGCCGTCTGTGTAAACGCCGCCTAAGTAGACTAGACTACGCCACCTTCTGTTTCTTGAGGGGAAGGACCTCAACCTTTAAAGCCTGGCCAGATCACCAGATGAGGCMGTTTTAGAAAATGCAAAATGGCCGTTTTATCACAGCGTTGAAATAGTTTCACAAGGGTTAGGAAACGGTCATCCGTATAAAATACTCTATCCTGTCTAGCCGACCACCAGACAGTCTCAGCACTGCGTCCCTGAGGAGCTTAAGCCTGCTCCCAACCCCCGACCACAGGCACCTGCGGCAAAAGAAAGAAAGAGCCAATGAGGAAGGATGCAAATTCCTAAAACAAAACTACAACAAGGAAAGAGCATTTAAATATTGGAACATGCATGAAATCGTATCACTACAAAAACACCTGGTAAGAAAATACCCCCCCACCAACACACTAAAATGTATGCAATGAATAAAGCACGGGAACGTCAACCCAGCTTGCCCTACCAAGACACAGTGTGCGCCGGATCATCTGCTGGCCGACTAGAGGGAGAGAAAYAGACAATCCACAAGATCAGTGTGGAGGAACGAGAGCTCCGATTTAAATGAAATTCACAGTACTTTGTTGGAGCTTCTGTAGGCRACAATCTGGGAAGCACCGTTAATTCAACCATAGAAAAGCTAATCAATTAAATCACACACACACACACAACAATGTTTCTGTATATATGAATACTCTAAAGGAAAAAGTGATTTGTACATGTTTTGCAAGTGCTGTACATGCTCCTGGACTGGCCCCCTGTCCACCATCCCTCCTATTGGACTTTAGTTGCGAGAGGAGTTAAGGCCTGTAGTCCGGCCRTGTCCTGGATCAGGCGATACCCTGGCATACCCTAAACACAACACTGGATTCATTCACATTACAACATTTCACACATTACGACATGCGACAGAGAAAATGGGTGTAAATACCTGGACTACAGAGCTCCGTACACACACAACCCCAGCACAGCGGCACGTTACCTCTCAAACCATTCTGTGTTTTTTTTTTTTGGGGGGGGGGCAACCAACTTTAAGGGGCATTACCACCACCAACTGGACTGGAGTGTGGACCAGAGACAGGGAAGATCTAAATCCTACCCATTATTCTCACCTCCCTAAGGAAACGAAACACAAAATTAAACAATACATCCCCTGAAGATTGTCAGCAGTTCACTTATACTTGGCTCGTCAACACCATYACTCCTCAAATCTAATAACAATCGCTCCCATATTGCTGGCACTGAAATAGCATGTGTTCCACTGTCTCCATCTCCTCCTGACATTGATCACACCTCCCTGTCGGATGTTTTTCTACCAATTCCAATGTACTGTTGAGCCTTCTGTGTCCCAGTCTCAGCCTTCTGATCACACTATCTTCCCTTCTCTCTCGACCCGACGACCTCCCTGCCCCCAACTTTTCCTGGATCTTATACAGGTGTCTTCCCTTTCTTCCCCTGTTCCAAAACTCTTACCATTTTGTTTTTAACCACTGATTGACATTTCCATAGTAACACTAGCACGTTTGAGAGCCTGCTTGGCGAGAACATCCACCCTGCTCATTCCCCTCTACTCCCACATGAGCTGGTACCCAGAGGAACCTCACAAATACCCTCATCRGTCTCACCCTAAACAGGCACCGCAAAATCGTATACAATACATCTTGTCTGCTCTGTGACACAATGAATTTAAGCTCAATAGCGCTGCACATGAGTCAGAGCAGATGACTACCCACTCTGTAGCCGAGAGCATAGCCAGCAACTCCATTGTGTATACAGACATTGTGTCACTGCAACCTGTAACTCAGGAACACTAAGAGCTGCAYCTGTTCTCCCTTTTTTAGGGTCCTTCAATCCGTCAGTGAATATATTCCGGACAGCATAGTACTGGGTTCCTAAACGTTCACTTACAACATTTACTGGATCTACTCCTTCCTCACCAGCWCTTACCCTCTCTAGCAATCCCAGGGCTACCATTGGCTGAGGACTCTCTCAAACCAAAGCATAAATGCCTTTAAAATACTCCACACTGCCCACTCATTCACACCTGTGGGAAATTAGAGCTGATTGTTCTTGGGTCTCTACTATGGGTGCACCACTACTGTGTGGGGAATGTAGCTGTCAGCCAGGTAAACACTCATGCTGGACTGGGCTTGGGCACCACATGTGGTTGATTCTGTGTATGTGTGTGTGTACCAGTTAGAACAAAACATACAATCTCATACCCCCCCCCTACCCACACACGCATTCACATACACCTCCTACCCTAAACTCAACCCGTCTTCCCATCCCACCCCTTGTTATAAAGGTGTTGTGATGAACTGAGTTGTTTTAAAACACCTATGTGGCTGTTTCTCCAATCCCTTCCGTACCGACTTACCACCACCACCACAGGAGAGAGGAGAGAGTTAGACACAGGGCTGGCCCGATGACAGACTATAAATAATATCCCTGTGTGTCAGTGGAAAGGTAATGTATGGCTCTCTGCAGCTGTGCAAATAGGATAATGGCTAATGTGTTTCTGTGTGAGTGTTCGGCTACGTGTCGCTCGGCCACGATTTGTTAGTCGGGAATGTGGGCCTGTAGCCGTACATTTTACCTTCATAATAATGAGTGGGCTGGTAAATAATTCAAAGGGAATTCTACATGCAGAACGATAAGTTATTGTGTTTCTGTGGATCCATTAGTCTTCATAGGGGCTAATCTGTTCTGTGGTGTAATGGAGTATATGGGGCTCTGAGGGTATAATGGGAGTCAATGGCATTTTCTGGATGTGACTATCCCTTAGGTTCTCWCACACACACACACACACACAYACATTTTCTGCAGATTTCACAGAGCAGTAGGGGTTCACAATAAAGRCCCATAAGCCTGAATGAATTCACTGGCTCCGTTCCTCCCCAAAATATGCCTATTTATCTAAGTAAGCCACATGTAATCTGCTCTATATGACGTGACTTCATTGTGAATAATGTGATTTAAGAAGCTTCTCTCAATATTAATACGCAAAGTGGTAATGCACATCAGTGGGATACTCCTGGTATGGTGGTCATACATATTCATGCTCTGGGAATCAAATCAAAGTTTATTGGTCGGGTACCCAGATTTGCAGATGTTATTGCAGGTGCAGCAAAATACTTATGTTCCTAACTCCTATAGTGCAGTAATATCTAGCAATWCAATAACAAAAGGTTTAAAAAWWATAATAATAATAATTTAAACAAGAAATGAATAAATCATTGTATAAATAAATAATAAGAAAGAGGAGGGAGGTTTGTCGTAAGTGCATCCGTCTTCATGGCAGTCTGTGAGATGCGTTTGGCTTTGATCATTAAGTTAGGCTTCATGACAGATTAAAGAGATCATAATCCGGCTAATATGGTAAACAGCTTTGACAAAGTGCCATTCTCTATAATCACAGCAAAACCAGAACAGTCTGCCAGAAACGCAACTCAGGTGCACTTACAAACGCTCCATAATAGGCCGTGTCCACTACTATTACAGTTGAATGGACGCACCTTCATATTGACGTTGATCCATGTATACCAGTGATCACAAACCATGGTTATGGAAATCCACAAAGTATGCCATTGTGCCAGCCATTGATTGTTTTCACCACCTAACCATCAATACCTTGAAACGCTAAATCAGGTCTGTCACTACTTTTTCCTAGGCTAGACCAAACCTGCACTGCTCTCCGGGAACAGGATTGGAGACAATTCTTTTACAACTTTATATTCCATATACAGTGGATCCTATTGTCTTGAGAAATGAACAAGCATCACCAAGGGAACAATCAAACCCCTTTGAAGTGTTTGACGCTTCAAATGTCAACCAGGCAGATTGTCGTTTATTATTGACAATGCATTATATTGTTTTGGTAATGAACATCATTGATTATGCCTTAATCAAAATGACAGCTTATGCTGTAGTAAAAGTTGTATTATCTTTCTTGTCAGACCAGGAAATATTATTCTCCTCTGAAGTTGATGTGGATAAATGGCTTCATTAGCAGTGCTTGACTTGGGATGGAAGAAGTCAGTCCATTAGACTATGTTCACCAAAATTCACAAATACATTATGCTATAGAGACCTCTGATTATTCACTGTTAACGGTTTATTAAATTTTCCCATGACTTCTCCATGACTTTTAACCACATTTTTGTAACTATTATTATAGCCTACATGAAAAAATAAGTATTATTGACATTGGAAAGCTGCTTTGTCCCATGTAGACGGACCGTCTCCTGCCGTTGTCAAGGACTTGGCCCCCACATAGAACTGCACCAGAACAGTCTGCCAGAAACGCAACTCAGGTGCACTTACAAACGCTCCATAATAGCCGTGTCCACTACTATTACAGTTGAATGACCAATTCATATTGACGTTGATCCATGTATACCAGTGATCACAACCATGGTTATGGAAATCCACAAGTATGCCATTGTGCCAGCCATTGATTGTTTTCACCACCTAACCATCAATACCTTGAAACGCTAAATCAGGTCTGTCACTACTTTTTCCTAGGCTGACCAAAGACCTGCACTGCTCTCCGGAACAGGATTGGAGACAATTCCTTTACAACTTTATATTCCATATACAGTGGATCCTATTGTCTTGAGAAATGAACAAGCATCAACCAAGGGAAGCAATCAAACCCATTTGAAGTGTTTGACGCTGTCAAATGTCAACCAGGCAGATTGTCGTTTATTATTGACATGCATTATATTGTCTTGGTAATGAACATCATTGAGTTATGCCTTAATCAAATGACAGCTTATGCTGTAGTAAAGTTGATATTATTTATCTTGTCAGACCAGGAAATTATTCTCCTCTGAAGTTGTGTGGATAAATGGCTTCATTAGCAGTGCTTGACTTGGGATGGAAGAAGTCAGTCCATTAGACTATGTTCACCAAAATTCACAAATGAACATTATGCTATAAGACCTCTGATTATTCACTGTTAACGGTTTATTAACATTTTCCCATGACTTCTCCATGACTTTAACCACATTTTTGTAACTATTATTATAGCCCTACATGAAAAAATAAGTATTTTGACATTGGAAAGCTGCTTTGTCCATGTAGACCGACCGTCTCCTGCCGTTGTTCAAGGCACTTAGGCCCCCCACATAGAACTGCACTGTTTGTCACATGTTGTCAGCATGTGGTCAATCCTCCATCTGGAGAGCTCCTGGGTATGCAGGCTTGGCTTTTTCAACATTACAACCAAATACTTTTGTCTTTATAAAAGTATTCCCTCATTCAATGAATCAGGGATCAAATGGATAAGGTAGGCTACTTMAAAAAAAGGCATTGTATCTAACCAGATATGTTTATATGTTAAGCGCAAATATCCATGTTTCGGGGGAGATCTATGTTATTAAGTTATTTGTCAAGTTTGTCAAGTTATTTGTCAATTAGGCTATTAGAATATTTTTTTACGTTGTCACAATTACATCGCTACTGTTTAAAAGAGGGGACGGTGCATATTTATTTAGGCTATACAATGCCGGTGGAAAGGCAACAATGAAATGAATGCGTAGTTAGCTATAGTTAACTAGCGTGATAACTGCTACAAGTCATGTTTTGAACTGGTGATCTAGTTATTCTGTCTGTCATTATTTTAGACCTGCTGCTGAAATGCTCTTTCTGCTCGGGGAAAAAAGAGGCCCACTCGCACTGCCACACACGCACTGAAGGGTCCTTCCAATAATGGCTGACATGTCGTTTTTTTAATTGAGTGATCCTATTTGAAAAATGCGTTTTCATGACATTCACAACAATTAYGAAACTCATTTCCATGACTTTTCATGACCTTACAAACCCTCACTTGACACCTTGGAACAGTGCATCATGCCATTCAGGCTGGCACATTTTCAATCTGCGCAACCTCCCAACAGCCTACTGTCACTCACAGATTCACAGACTAGCGACTACTAAAMTTGAACAAAGTGGAATCAGGAAATGAATGCCCWCTTTACTATTAMATKCCCACTCTACTATTGCTATTAAATGAAGATCTCGCCTTCATTCCTCTTTGATCAACCTTTTTTGCCTCAGTGTGTGAATCTGGGCAAGTGAAATAGGCTACTTTGTTTTTCTAGAGGAGCCAGTACAAAAATCCACAAAAATTAGAAGTGCCAGTACAGCGTTCCGGACAGCTCCGGCCCAAGTCAAGCCCTGTTCATTAGCAGACAACACTATGGATTCTGGGAGGAGGGAGAGAAGGGGTGAGAATTAAGCAATACGGCACGAGGGGTTGTGGTATATGGCCAATATACCATGGCTAAGGGCTGTTCTTATGCACGACGCAACGCGGATTGCCTGGAAACAGGCTTTAGCCGTGGTATATTGGCCATGTATCACAAACCCCTGAGGTGCCTTATTGCTATTATAAACTGGTTACCAACATAATTAGACCAGTAAAAATAAATGTTTTGTCATACCCGTGTTATACGGTCTGATATACCRCGGCTGTCARCCAATCAGCATTCAGGGTTGGAACCACCCAGTTTAAAATGAGCTATATATATACTGAACAAAAATATAAAAGCAACATGCAACAATATCAAAGATTTTACTGAGTTACAGTTCATATGAGGAAATCAGTCAATTGAAATAAATTCATTTGGGCCTAATCTATGGATTTCACATGACTGGGAATACAGATATGCATCTGTTGGTCACAGACACTTTAAAAGAAATGAGCCTCACAATGGGCCTCAGGGTCCCATCACGGTATTTCTGTGCATTCAAATTGCCAATCGATTAAAATGCAATTGTGCTCATTGTCCGTATCTTATGCCTGCCCATGCCATAACCCCACCGCCACCATGGGGCACTCTGTTCACAACGTTGACATCTGCCAACCACTYACCCACACGATGCAATACAAGTGTGTCGGCGGTTGTGAGGCCGGTTGAACGTACTGCCAAATTCTCTAAAACGATGTTGGAGGCGGCTTGTGGTAGAGAAATTAACATTAAATTATCTGGCAACAGCTCTGGTGGACATTCCTGTAGTCAGCATGCACGCTCCCTCAACTGTGGGATTGTGTTGTGTGAGTGGCCTTTTATTGTCCCCAGCACAAGGCGCACCTAAAGGACAAAAATATCTGTGTAAATCAACCACATCCTCCACACCTCTGTCCCTCTGTCYCATTCCGCTGACAGAAACACCGTACATTAACTGAGTCACACTCTCTCCTTGAAGTTCCTCCCTCAGCAGTGGCTGTCTCACACACTTTGTTTAACTACTGAACGGAGGCTATAGGACAAATGGATCCAGCTAGACAGACAGACAGCAGCGTTTTGGTTTCCATCCCKTTTTACATCCCTTTCCAAACACACTGTGCTTACTTTGGGAAATCAAAATGTAAATCTGAGCCCGCAGAAATCCACAGATCGAGAGCATGCTTGGTTACCTTCAAGTGTCAGTCAACAAACACATGGATAATATTGTGATGAATACAGAGAGGCCCCTCCTCWGTCAATGAGTCCCAGGCTAACAGAAATAGATTTGTTTTACGCTGTGTTTCACAGACTGTCCTGGTTATCTTTCTCTAGAGACCACCTAGTTCCCATTGCTCTGTGAGAATGTTGAATATTAGGAGAGGACTAGAGGTCTGAGTTTTCTTTATTCAGGTACAGGACTTGCCCAGAAGTCATCCATAGGRCTAGAGAATCAGCCAAACAGGGTGATGGAGGGCACAGGAGGTTGGTGGCACCTTAATTGGGGAGGACGGGCTCGTGGTAATGGCTGGAGCGGAATTAGTGGAATGGTATCAAACACATCAAACACATGGTTTGATACCATTCCTTTCGTTCCGCTATAGACATTGTTATGAGTTGTCCTACCCTCAGCAGCCTCCACTAGCGGRGGGCTACTAGGAAAGAAATGGGTCAGTCAAGTGTGTCTGTTTGTGTCTGTGTGTTTCTGTGTGTGTGCATTAGGTGAGACACGGGCCAGCGAGGACTCACCGGCAGAGCTAGGACCCCAGAGGACAGCAACATCTGCCAGACAAATCGTGGCCTCGTCCCCCCTGGGTGTCCATGTGTCTGTCAGCACCTCGTCTGTCCAGGGATGAGGTGAGGATGAGGATGAAGGATAAGGTCGAGGGGTTGGGGGGTTGACCGGAGGGAGCAGGGGGACCTTGTTCACCCCTGGAACATTGGTTTGACAAGCCTATCCGCTGCTGGCCTATGACCTCAGACTTGGCAGGTGTGTGTTTGAGAGAGGGGGGGGGTGAGAGGAGGATGAGACTGGGGATGAGATTAGACCACTGTACATAGCCATAATATGACGTTTGAAATGTCTCTATTCTTTTCAAACTTTTGTGACTGTAATATTTACTGTTCATTTTTTATTGTTWATTTCACTTTTGTTTATTATCAATTTCACTTGCGTCGGCAAATTAAACGTGTTTCCAATGCCAATAAAGCCCTTTAAATTGAATTGATTGGGAAAAGAGAGACAAGGAGAGAGGGTGACGACCAGCAGAAGAAACATTAACAGCCACATACACACACACACACACTCCTGATCTGTGTCTCAGCTAGCAACCATATGGATTTCGTCAGGAAGCACCAAAACACAGTGGCGACGTTACAGGCTGAGTATAACAATCACAATCCTCTATACAAAGTCTGACCTTTTAGATGTACAGCAGATTTAAACCATGTACAACAGGTTCTTCTACCTGATGAGGACTCAGATGAGAGCCAAGTTCCAGAGGAGACTGTGTATATGTATGTGTGTGTGTGCAGGGTTTCGGTAGATKACTTTCTAAATGTAAYCCGTTACTAGTTACCTGTCCAAAATTGGAATCAGTAACATCATTTTTGTATTACCCCAAACTCAGTAAAGTAATCTGATTACATTCCGTAACATTTAGATTACTTTCCCCTTAAGAGGCATTAGAAGAAGACAAAAATGTATGTTACCAATTGAACAACATCTATTGCAGGATACATCAATGTTAACGTTTACATAGCTGGCCGTATGGATGTTACATTTTACTTTATGGGTTGGTTATGTAGKCTTCTTCTAACCCACCGCGTTTTACTACATATAATAATATGATTAAATTATATCTTTACATTAAAAACCAAAGTCTATCAGAATTCCAGTCATTACAATAAATGTTATATCCCTTGATCTTCAAGAAAAGGACTTGGAAATATGGAAGTATAGATTAGCCAAATTGTTTTACCTACGCATGACCCCAAAACAAAGGATTTATTAGCCAGCCCTACTCAGTTGTTTATTTTGTTGTCATGGAGGACTGATTGGGCTCATTGATTCGAGTTGAAAAATAAATGCTGCGGTCATGGAATGACATGCTTTGAGCACTACTGAAAAGTGCTGTTTACATATGAAAATGAATGCCATATGCTGCATTTGCTATAGGCCTGTTGTTTACCTTTTTGTTGGTGACACTGCTATCTTGATAAAAGTCAGCTGTTTTAAGGGCAAATCCACAGATGAAACAATAACAAAACAGCCGCCCCGCCTCTGTTTTGGTAAAAAGCTGAGGGATGGGCCTGGAGAAATGTAGCCACTCTCAGATKAATAGACAGAGCTATGGATGCAAGGACTGACCATCCATGATATCAAAAATATTGTTTTAACCATGTTATGAGGCTATACAGTGTTTGCTAACATTTAAGATGTTTACAAACATTGGAAAAAAACTAGCTTATATTTTGAGTTCTCATGGAGTGATTTGTAAATTATGACAGATTTGTAAATTATGTTCTTCAAGAATCAATGGATATATACGTCAAAAAAGTTATGTAGAAACTACAGATTGCCCCTTTACGTCTATGAAAACTGTGCACGTTTGAGCATGTGTCCATTAGGCCTATGTTTTTTGTTTTATCAGCATGAATTAGATTGAGCAATAAAAGCCTCACTTTTATTCCATAGGCTTGGATCCGCACTATGCAGCTGTTGCAAGAGCGCATTTTTCGCTGGCTGTCCACTGGTTTCAAAAACAATGATTGACCGGCAGCTTAAACTTCTTGAGTTCAACCATTATTGGGTTCAAATACACATTTAGATTTGTGAACAGYYATCCACAACAACCACAATCCATAAGGCGCAAATAGCTAAATGAGAGAGGAGCAGTGTGATTCACATCAATGCGCTATGTACTGTAGAAATCAATAATAAGTGATATCCGTATCGCCGTAGACYACACCACTGCTGTCATCCTTACCTCCAAGCGTTTATTCAAGTTGGATAATCTTTGGATGCTGACAGCAGTCGCACCATTGGAAGACATAGCTTGGACTGTAGGCTACAAAAGCCTAKTCCTGCTCTTTTCCCGCGATCAATCAAACACATTCGGTGTGTCATCATACTGGTTTCTGACTTGTGGTCAGACTTGCTCAGGTGGAACAAAYTTAAACTTGCGCCTTTTTTTCAATGCTGATGTGAATGTCATTGAGAAAACAGAGAAGTGTCAAAGATTTTTTTTCACAAGCATCCTTTCTGAATGTAAAAGTAATCCTCATAGTAATCATCTAGTTTTTAAAAGTATCTGTAATCTGATTACAATATTTTTGCTGTTAACGTAACTGATTAAAGTTACCTGTTTTTGGTAATCCCTTACATGTAACAGATTAATCCGTTACTCACCAACCCTCTGTGTGTGTGTGTGTGTGTGTGTGTGTGTGTCTCTTTGTCGCCTGTCTGTGTGAGTGTGTGGCTGTGTGCGTCTGAACGAACAACTAGACGGGGGACAGTCACCCTTCCACTCCCAGTGAGTGATGAGTCAGGGCTTTGTTTACTGATACATTAGAGCAGAGACAGCATTTCCTCGCTAGCATCCCTCTGTGGCCAATTAGCCGGTGGCATTTCAGCTCTCATTCCCCTACTAATCATCTCAGTCAATCAGATGTGCTTCACATGAGGTGGATTCATCCAGAACTACGTAAAAAGCTCATGGTTTAGTAAGTGTCTCAAAGATGAGCTAAATCTGTAATTTGGCTACTGTAACAGAAAGAGCTTTATTTGAACATTGTTTGAAGAACAATAGTATTATGTTTAAGTGAACGTGGCAATCTACTCGTTGGACCCTAAGCAATGATGCGGTCCAGTTTGAGGTGTACTTGGTCATGAAAAATACATTATATTCTACCCTATCTATACTCTCTGTCCCTCAAAATGTCTTCTTCTTTTATTTTGTACTCTTTAGTTCTACTCTTTTATCCCCATTCTGTATGTGTCTATCTCTATCTCTTTTCTCTCCTGCTATTGTCTTTCATGTCTTGTCAATTCATTCGTTTTCGAGAGCGCTCGCCTGACACTGACACTGCTGGTGATGTAATCTCGGYTAACCCAGAACTAAAGTCTTGTGTAATTGGTCAGATGCTCGATTAAGTTCTGGATCCATACTTAAGAGAAGAGATAGAACAATGATCGGAACCGTAACGAAGAGCTCCAACCTCTCTCTTTGCACGTTAAAGGGCAGGTCTACGGGTCAAAATATCCCCTGCCCTTCTGAAATTCAAAAGATGCTAACACCTGGGAAATCGTGATTTGTTCAAAGCACCAGAACTAATGCTGCTCGTTATCGCACGCACCCCTTTGTATCATTCCGGAGCTACGGTACCATTTATGTTTACGTAGTCTGTCCACGAGAGATTATTGGTGATGAGAGAGAGCAWGGCCTCTTGTTCATGATAGTATCACTAGACCAGCGGTTTTATATTCTGAATGTGAAAAGGCAAGGTTAAATAGAAAGAGTTTATTTAATAAGGTCAATGAGTAGTACTCATGCCTATCCCAACCCAGCATCTTCTTGCACTTCCCCCATTTGGTTTTGCTTGACAATTCCAATTATWTTTGATGTGAAACCATATGAATACAATTGAGTATTTTCTCGCTAAATGGATACATAATGAACAAACAAGACAATATTCATATGTTGTCAATCTATCACTTTTACGAGCCCATAATGTTAGACGTGCTAAGAAAACGGCTGTCAACAACATGTCCAAATGTAAGAAATCTATTTTTGTCAGGAATGTGTTTATGGAAATGTGTTTGTGGTTGCTGTCATCTTCTYCACCCCGTGTCATCACAACATGTCATTTGATTATTCATGCGTGAATAGATTTATATTACAATAGATTTTTTTCATCAGTTYTTCTCCAGCCAAGCGTTAATTTTGCCATCTCCTTGAAGAAGTCTSAATATTACTGACAAGTGGTAGCCTAAATGTTGCAGCAAATAAGTGCATAAYTTTACATTTCCTCTGTCAAGTCCTTTATTGTCTTAAGCCAATAATTCAGACACTTCTAAAGAGCTTTGGTTTTAACAGAGCACAGTCTTGTCTGTTTATAAACTATATTTTTCAAGAAATAGAACCAGAACCGAGAACAAAAGTGATTTATACTGTTCCGGAACATAACCGTTATTTTAAAAGCATGGAAACCGGGCGGCAGGTAGCCTAGTGGTTAAAGCGTTTGGCCAGTAACCGAAAGATTGCTGGATCAAATCCCCAAGCTGACAAGGTAAAAATCTGTTGCTCTGCCCCTGACAAAGGCAGTTAACCGACTGTTCCCCAGGCGCTGAAGATGTGGACGTCTGTTATGGCAGCMCCCTGCACCTCTCTGATTCAGAGGGGTTGGGTTAAATGTGGAAGTCACATTTCAGTTGAATACAGTCAGTTGGACAACTGACTAGGTATCCCCCTTAATAACATTTTTTTACAGTCCCACAAAAAATTCAACAAAGCGCCTATGCAAAGCCCTCACTGACACTCAGAAACGTATTCCAGTGTCTGCCTGCCTACCAGCTGAAAATCTTTGCCAGTGTGTGAGTGTAGGCTACCTGCCCTTCCCCCTCCCTCTGAAGCATGCAAAGTCTACTGTTGCTACTGACATTACAGGCTTGATTCAGAAATTAGGGAGAGACATTTTTAATTAGAGAACAATGGATTCCCTTTTTCAATGCTAGTTAAGGATACTATAGTTATCACTTTTCACATTGGGAAACTCTCAAACTCTAGGCATTACTGTATGTGTAATGTAATGGAACTGAGAGTCATGATCAAAGGCTAGCTCTGGTCCAAYGTTAATTAAGCCAACTCTCTGAAGTTCAAAAACATTCAAAGCTCCTCCGTAAGTATAATTATGTGGGCCTAATTCAGATAATGTCATAACAACAAGATGCCCAGCACTTCATTACCAGCGCTCTTCTCACCGGCAACATWTCTGCCGCATGTCGCACCCTACACTAAACTTGTCTRTCCAATGCRTGTAYATAGCTTKCCCACTCTAAAGCMAGCTACTCTATCCATTGGTAAAGTCATTTAATACTGAGCAAAATGCAAAACGGGCCTACGGGTCGGTAGGCATTGGTTTGACTTTCTCCAAACGTAAAAAAAAAAATATATATGTTTGAAAAAATCCACTCACCCTTATCTATTTAAGTAAACATCTGAATACGTGGCGTCTGGCCTTCTCTTCAACAGTATTCCGCATTTGTGACTTGCACCTTTATCCAAGGGCAACACGCTCACCTGTGTTTCATCTTTCAGAATACATTCCCCTGGCGAGTGGAGCTGACCCCAGAGCAAATGCAGATGAGAGTGAGCATGTGCCAACTAAGGGTCATGACCTTTTGACTTTTTAGCCTCATGGGGAGTTATTTGTGCATGTACGGTTGTTTTTCGGCATAGAAATGTCTTTTATAAGTTGCTGCCTCTCATCTGCCCTCTCCTGGGGCTCTTTCAGTCAGTCAGTCAAAGGATGAATACTGCAGTTCAGAGGACCTGACCTTGGTACAAAGTACCATCCACTAGTAACATTGCAGCATACCAATTATTTGATCTGTACGGCTAATATGAATACTACGAGCGTATGACTAACACTGTATGTAGTTAAGCTTACGTTGTCACTGTTCAACAGTTGGAGAAAAACATTTTCCAAGAGATACTTCATCAGTGCACACTTTGTCACTGCAATCTTCAGCTTGATGTTGCAATAAATAGCATAARCAACAACAGACACAAGACCAGAAAAATCCATTACTAGATTTGTGCTTATGCGGTTGCTTGATTCTGCATGGCCCAATAGCTGAATGGGGTATTGAATGGTAGCTGGTCCACCTGTAGTCTGTAGTCTRTAGCCTGAATGGCTGGCATGTGGACTGGTTTGGCTGCAGAGAGTCTGTCTCATTAACAGGCTCTCTCACAACAGCAGCAATTAACCAGGCCTGGTGTTAAGGAGGAATGATGGAGGTGTAAATGGTCTTACTACTCAGTCTGTGGCATTCCCTATGTAAGATGTCACCCCTATCGGGCTCAACACACCGTGTACGCTAATCTAGCTAAACATGCTAACCTTTTGCCGCACGCTACTATAATGACGGGTTTAATGTCACGTTGTTGCTCATTGAGAGGCGGCAAATAACTCCACCGGGGCTTACACAAAAGATTAAGTGGAATAATTATCCCAGGTGCAATTATGAGTGACATTAGGGTTGATTAGAATAGCCGTTGCTAATGCCAGGGATGACAGTGTACACATTGTTAGGCGAGTGTAAGGGAGCGTTGTTGAATTACAGGTGAGGTGTAATGGATGTAGGAGCATATTTCATCGAATGTTGACAACCCTCATGCAACAGAAGTTTGTTTTCTACAAACCTCAATATTTGTTGGTTTTAAAAAGTTGCTAGCCCTTAGCAGGGTAGAATTTTATTGACGATAACGTTAGCAACTGAAATTGTTGTGAATCTGTCAGTGATATCACTGTTGTATACTCTATTCCTAGAGGAGGAGACAAAGGCCCCAGTGATATTTGCTCCAAAACCAGCCTTTTGTCATAGCAAAGGTTACCAAATGAATTCTATATAAGCATTATAGGATTAGGAAATGAAGTAGTTAAATKGACAGTTTAACATCAACATCCATATTATTAATTACCGTACCTGTACATAACATCATGCATGACTTGGCCCTAAGGTGGAATTTGGGAAGCCATTTAACACAGAGGGGAAAAAACAGTAACATGTCTGAACATGCCTGAGTAGGTGATGTATTGATTATAATGAACTGGCCTGAAATTACAGTCCCGTGTCTCCAGTGACACCAGGCCAAGTGGAATGAATAACTCTTAAGTCTCTTCATGTGTAGAAAAGAGAAGAAGGATGAATAGCTCTTAAGACCAGACTGGTAAGAAATAGACAGAGAGATAGATATATATAAAAAAAAGAGGGGTGAATAACTTAAGATCGGACTGGTAAGAAAAAGATCAAAAGAAAGAGGAGGAGAATGAGAAAGAAGAGTGAAAAATGTGTCTGCTGAAGCGTAAAATTAGCAATTACACTGGGTGTCATCAGTAATAACTATTTCAGCCTGGATCTGGGGGTTAATGTTGAACAGTGGGACTGTAAATCAGTCGGTTCACCTATGTTCAATCAGGCGGGGAGGGAGTGGTGTGATACAGAGCGCACCCTGGCCCAAAAGCCGCTCCTACTCGCCGATAAGCTAAGATGGCCGCCATCTGCTAGAAAAGCATTTCAGAGGCAATTTATTTTTTAAGACCCATATGCTGACCCCGGCCAAGAAAGTACAAAATTCTATGAAATCACATTCCAGGTTTATCGTGTGTGTGTATGTGGAGGTGGGTTTATTTGGGGGTTTTGGGTGGGAGGAGGGGTGTTGGGCAGAGGTAGAGGAGGTGGGTTTGTAAGAAGGAGGGGGGAGGGGCGTTAAACAGTGTAAATAATGGGGTCATAAGGTCAGAGAATGYGTTGTGTTGAACATGGCAGCTGGAGGAATGGATTTCTTTTAGCAGGTCTTCTCAAACTGATTAAATGGGATTTGTGATTACTATTACTCAATACATGGATGTAATCCTTTTGTGTGTGTGTGTGCCTTTTGTGTCGCTCTGTAGCGATTAGCAAAGCTAAATTTGATTGGTGGATTCAAATAAAGTATTACAAATGTGTGTGTGCATTTGTCTACATGTGTGTAGACAAACTTTAGTGGCCCTCTCTTCCTATGAGAAAGCTGAAGCATTGGTACATATTTTGTACAAAGCAGTGCTTGGACTATACCTTATTTACGTAAGTATTCAGACCCTTTGCAATGAGACTAGAAATTGAGCTCAGGTGCATCCTGTTTCMATTGATCATCCTTGAGATGTTTCTACAACTTGATTGGAGTCCACCTGTGGTAAATTCAATTGATTAGACATGATTTGGAAAGGCACACGCATGTATATATAAGGTCCCACAGTTGACAATGCATGTCAGAGCAAAAACGAAGCAATGAGGTTGAAGGAATTGTCCGTAGAGCACCAAGACAGAATTGTGTCGAGGTACAGATCTGGGGAAGGGTACCAAAACATTTCTGCAGCATTGAAGATCCCCAAAACACAGTGGCCTCCATCAGTCTTAAATGGGAGAAGTTTGGAACCACCAAGACTCTTCCTAGAGCTGGCCACCCGTCCAAACGGAAGGGCCTTGGTCAGGGTGATGGTGGACCGATGGTCACTCTGACAAAGCTACATAATTCCTCTGTGGAGATGGGAGAACCTTCCAGAAGAACAATCATCTCTGCAGCATTCCACAAATCAGGCCTTTATGGTAGAGTAGCCAGCCACTCTTCAGTAAAAGGCACAAGACAGCCCGCTTGGAGTTTGCAAAAAGTGACTTAACGGACTCTCAGACCATGAGAAACAAGATTCTCTGGTCTGATAATACCAAGGTTGAACTTTTTGGCCTGAATGCCAAGCGTCACATCTGGAGGTAACATGGCACCATCCCTACAGTGAAGCATGGTGGTGGCAGCATCATGCTGTGGGGATGTTTTTCAGAAGCAGGGACTGGGAGACAAGTCAGGATCAAGGGAAAGATTAACGGAGCGAAGTACAGAGAGATCAAGTTGTTGACAGCCGTTTTCTTAGCACGTCTAACATTATGGGCTCGTAAAAGTGATAGATTGACAACATATGAATATTGTCTTGTTTGTTCATTATGTATCCATTTAGCGAGAAAATACTCAATTGTATTCATATGGTTTCACATCAAAAATAATTGGAATTGTCAAGCAAAAACAATGGGGGAAGAGCAAGAAGATGCTGRGTTGGGATAGGCATGAGTACTACTCATTGACCTTATTAAATAAACTCTTTCTATTTAACTTTGCCTTTTCACATTCAGAATATAAAACCGCTGGTCTAGTGATACTATCATGAACAAGAGGCCTTGCTCTCTCTCATCACCAGTAATCTCTCGTGGACAGACTACTTAAAAATAAATGGTACCGTAGCTCCGTAATGATCAACCCTGAAGCCCCCCAGTGGTGCGTGCTCAGTCCCCTCCTGTACTCCCTGTTCACCCACGACTGACTGGCCAGGCACGACTCCAACACCATCATTAAGTTTGCAGATGACACAACTGATCACCAACAACGACGAGACAGCCTATAGGGAGGAGGTCAGAGACCTGGCCGGGTGGTGCCAGAATAACAACCTATCCCTCAGACTAAGGAGATGATTGTGGACTACAGGAAAAGGAGGACCGAGYACGCCCCCATTCTCATCGACGGGGCTGTAGTGGTGCAGGTTGAGAGCTTCAAGTTCCTTGGTGTCCACATCACCAACAAACTAGAATGGTCCAAACACACCAAGACAGTCGTGAAGAGGGCACAACAAAGCCTATTCCCCCTCAGGAAACTAAAAAGATTTGGCATGGGTCCTGAGATCCTCAAAAGGTTCTACAGCTGCAACATCGAGAGCATCAAGGCACTACAGAGGGTAGTGCATACGGCCCAGTACATCACTGGGGCTAAGCTGCCTGCCATCCAGGACCTCTACACCAGGCGGTGTCAGAGGAAGGCCCTAAAAATTGTCAAAGACCCCAGCCACCCCAGTCATAGACTGTTCTCTCTACTACCGCATGGCAAGCGGTACCAGAGTGCCAAGTCTAGGACAAAAGGGCTTCTCAACAGTTTCTACCCCCAAGCCATAAGACTCCTGAACAGCTAATCAAATGGCTACCCGGACTATCTGCATTGTGTTCCCCCCCCAACCCCTCTTTTACGCTGCTGCTACTCTCTGTTTATCATATATGCACAGTCACTTTAACTATACATTCATGTACATACTACCTCAATTGGCCCGACCAACCAGTGCTCCAGCACATTGGCTAACCGGCTATCTGCATCGTGTCCCCCCACCCCCCCCCCCCCCCCCTCCACCCACCAACCCCTCTTTACGCTACTGATACTCTCTGTTCATCATAAATGCATAGTCACTTTAACCATATCTACATGTACATACTACCTCAATCAGCCTGACTAACCGGTGTCTGTATGTTGCCTCGCTACTTTTATAGCCTCACTACTGTAAAAAGCCTCGCTACTGTTTTTCACTGTCTTTTTACTGTTATTTCTTTACTTTTTGCACTATTGGTTAGAGCCTGTAAGTAAGAATACACCTGTTGTATTCAGCGCGTGTGACAAATAAACTTTGATTTGAGTAAAGGTTAGGTAGTTAGTAGCTATTGTGCTCGAAATGTAGCTATATTGTTAGCTACTTGGCTAGCTAACTAAACAACACCTGAAACGACCTAGCTGTAATGTTTACACGTATCCCCACTAACTGGCTATTAGAGGACCAATATAACAGTTGGCCCTGAAGCTTTTTTGGGGGGGGGGGGGCAAAGAAAGCAATTATTGTCTGTATCAGTGATGGATACTAGCTAGAATGTGGACCAATACTTTTATAGCTAGCTACTAATACAGAAGCCCAACTTTTTGCACGTTGTTTTGATTAGCCGGTTAGAATAAGCCTTTCACTTGGCCAAATCATAAATCATACTCTGTACCAAATGAATTGCCCATCAATAAACATCTGACAATATATACATTCGTCATTCTACTGCATGTTCCCTATTATTTACTTAGCTTTATCAAACTTCATCCAGATATTACACTCTTAGAAAAAAAGGTGCTATCTAGAACCTAAAAGGGTTCTTCGGCTGTCCCCATAGGAGAACCCTTTGATTAATACTTTTTGATTCCAGGTAGAACCCTTTAAATTTCAGGTAGAACCATTCCCCAGAGGGGTCTACATAGAACCCAACAGAGTTTTACCTGGAACCAAAAAGTGTACACTGTTGATGTGTATGGAGTGCAAAATTACTAGTTATCTTCGATTCTCCGAACAATAACACCAGCGTTCCAGTAAGGTTATAGCCAAGAGAGCAGGAAGTGGTGGCTTGTGGGTTCTAATTTCAGTGGTGCTCATGAGGACCCCCATATCAATTGAAATCTCACTGTGGTCCCCAAACATATTGTAACATTAGGGACCCTCAGTAGTCAATGTGTGATAGGACCTGAGAGCAGGAGTAGACTATAATGAACATGTGGGTTTTCTGTACACTGTAATAATGTATTTTCCATTCCATTGTAGTAGACAGAACAAAACATGAAACCATTCTGTGATATTTTTGGGAAACAATGTCATCCACATCCCCACTTTATGTCAATATTACAATATTGCTGCTTTCTCAGCCTCGGCCCTTGATCTGCATCACACAGCCCGGGAGTCCTCAGACCTGTAAGACACTTGAAACGCATAGGTAGGTTGTTGAATTGAATTCTCATTATGTCTGTCATGGATCTGGTCCATACATTACCATTTTGCTGTTTTTAGTTTATCCCAGAAAACTGAGAATCAGCCAGGGATTCTCTCTCTTTGTATGAAGTCAACATAGTGCTGTCAGGGTCCTACCCACGGTGTAAATCAACATCCGGGCCAAGCCACCCATGATTGTCTAGCCGTGTTGTAGTCCTGACTCTACTTTTATTTTATTTAACTAGGCAAGTCAGGTAAGAACATTCTTATTTACAATGACAGCCTACAGTGGGTTAATTGCCTTTTTCAGGTGCAGAATGACAGATTTTTGCCTTGTGAGCTCGGGAATTCGATCCAGCAACCTTTCGGTTACTGGCCCAATGCTCTAACGACTAGGCTACCTGCCGCCCCATTACTTCACCTAAGTGGTGTAAGGATTTTAGCAGGGTTGGACAATCATGGACGGTGACCTGATTTGTTTTTAGGAGAGAGGAAATCCTCTTTGTTTTCTGGGCTTGTGTGAGTTATGAGGTTATTTACAGTGCCATAGTCTACTTCACAATAAGCTACTCAAATGAATGTGTAAACTGCATTTCTCTGGACAAACTTTAGTGAGGCTAAATTGTTGTTGTCTATTGACTCGTGAAACACAGACACAAAGGTGGAGTTAGTGAATAGTCATATTGTCTGTCTTTAATGGATGAATGTATAGCCTAAATTCTATGAATTTGACTGACATATGGGAGGGAGGTGTCTGACTGGCAATGTTTTCACTTCTATGGCCATGCAGAGCAAAGGGGGACTGGGATGGGTAKCCTAAGAAAAAAATGGCATATAGGCAACTACAATATTAGTTCTCACATTTGGTACCTGTTGGATAGGACAGAATGCTAAACACAGACGTGCAGAATTGAGGGATAAACTAATTTCACTAGCTATATACACCCAATCTCCCATCTTTGAAAGCAAGCTAGCTAGCAAATTAAAACATAATTATGTTTTGTCCTTACAACCTATAGTTTGCACGTTTTGACATTACTTTGCAGCATTTTGTATCACGTAACCAAACGTGAATATAAAGGCGGTGCAGTAGCCTTAGCTAGTACTGGTAAAGCAGTGATTTACTCACTGAGTTAGATATGAACTTATATGGATTTACTTCACGGCACAGTTTACTTCACCAGCCAAACTTTATAGTTAGTGACCCATAGGCCTACTCTTGCTGCTACTGTAGCGCTGCCCTGCATAACATGTCTCCAGAAACGAAGATATATCCCAGTTGTGTTAACATTTCACATATCCACGTCTTCATCCACTTTTGATGTCACTAGCTAGCTATGCAGCTAATGTTACCTAGGTGACGTTAGCCATGAAGCTATTCCCTGATAAATCGTTCGGCTAACGTGTGCCTTGCCAGGCTGTTTACTATAGTCAAGTGACCATCGGTAGCTCATCAGAATAATGTTAGCTATTTTGTTACTCACCGTTTCACCGTCAGCCCATGCAACAGCTCCAGAACGAACTACTGTAAGTGCATTGCAGACAGTAAGTAGTAAGCGGTAGCACCAGGCAGTGTTGCCAACTCCTCAGTAAGGAAAGTAGMTATTGKCTGTCCTAAAAGTAGCTAGAAGTCGCTAAATGACGGCATCGCCTAATTTGCATAATTGKCCATGTGCATGTAATTGTGATGGACGCTGTAGGAGAGAGGAATAACGTCGTGGGAGAGACAAAAAGTGAGTAAAAAACACCCTAAATATGTTTAGAACTACAAATGAGCAAGCTGCAGAGAGTGGCAYACACAGMRAATAAGAACCAGATATTTGAGGCCATACTCCTCCTTCAGCACTTTRTGGACCCCATTGTTAATCCCCGTCATAACAGAGGCATTGTCAGTCCCCAATCCCCAGGAGTTTCTCTTTTTTAAGACAACACTTCTCGAGGAAAGCCACAACAGCACGGGCTATAGATATGGCATCTCCTCCCTCCAACTCAACAAGCCCCAGAAATGTTGATACAATTGTCTGCTTGGTGTCACTAAAGTACCTTATCACAACCCCCAGGTACTTAGAAACACTTACATCCGTGGACTCATCGAGGAGGAGGCTGAAACGCTGGTCACCCACATCTGCGACYAACATTTTYAGAAAGTATGGTGCTAGAACACCATTAATCATTTCTGTGCACTTTGTCCTGTGCATTTTGAAGTGGGTAGCAGCAGTGGAGTCTGAGAAAGCAGCTCTACATGTTTCTCCAATGTGATCACATGCCAGCATGGAACAGTCAGTGTTCAGCGATAGCTAATGCCATGGTGGCCTCAGCCTTTTTTGCAGAGTACATTTTKTTAACCATAAATGGCAGCTTGTTTTGAGTGGAACTGTTATAAGGCTTTGCCTTTTGAGTATGTTTTTGAGTTGTCATGTGTTTTTTTACATCACTACGTTTGGTGTAGAAATCAGCCTTACGATACAGGCAGTATGCCAGTGTATCATCTCCAATAAACGGCTTCCACCAACCTTTGAATTCAGGGTTTGATTCCCACTCCTTTCTGTATTTTTGAGTGTACAGTTTAGACTGAGACATGATGAGCTAGCCAGCTAGWTGTTTAGCTTATGTCACAGAGAGGCACACACACAGTGGACAAGGTGAGTAAGTGACTGAGGCTGTGTGAGTCAAATACAGTGATATATTTTTGTGCAGTGATTTATTTTAGACAAAGAACATTTTACTGAATGTAASYCAGGGCGGGATCAGCCAGCGGCGGCTTCCYGCATGCACGATTCATTTGCAGTCTTGACGCGGAGGGGTGAACATCTCCTGCTCTGACTGCAGCTGGGAGGGACTGCTGCGCGAGGACTGGGCCACCTGTGAGTGCTTTGGAACGGGGGATGGGGGTGGGGCCCTCAGCAGCACCCGCTGCTCGTTGAGAAGAGTAAGAACGATACGTGCTTTCACGTCAGAGTCTCCAAAAGTCTCCAATAACACCAAATCTAGCAAAAAGTTGCTAGATTTGTCGCTAGTCGTTTATTTTTAAATGTGTCGCTAGAGAGGTCTGAATACTCGCTAAATATAGCGACAAAGTCGGTTGTAAGCAGGAACCAGGTTGTAAGCAGGAAGTAATGAGCCTGCACATGTACAGTACATGTTTTGTAAGTGGTTCCAAATTAACTAAAGCCATCCCTCACAAAACACGTATAGTCAGATATAAATGTATGCAATTTTATCATGAAACACATAGACACTGACAAATCATAAGTTTAACTTCTCTGTTCAAGCCCAGCTATATCATACTTTGACTAAAATGATCATTTATTCAATTAAATCATTGTGCAACATCACAGGTAATCTCTGGGCATCATCTTTCAGCTGAATTTTTTTTCCCCCTAGTGGGTGTTTTAAAATAAATAATTTGAGAAATTAACATTCACAGCCAGCTCACCTCGTTATGTGCAYTGTACATGATGGTTCTTCCCTGCTGATGTCTTGCAAGATCCCTCTGAAATAAAATAAATATCAACATCAAGCAGTCCCCTCCCCAAAAACGTGGTATTTGTGCATTGACATCTTGACTTTAGACGCTATGTTGCCTTCATATCCGGCAGTGACGGGTCCTGCTCATTTAGTAACATTTTTCCTCTACTACGCCCTCATAACAAATATACCCATCTGTCCTTGGTTTCCACAGGAAGCGCTTTGTAAAACCCCAGCACTTTCATTTATCACCACCATCTATCACCGTGGTCATGAGAATACAAATGAGGTGGATGCACACTCAGTGGCTTGCCCCTAAATAATTTACTGTTTTGTTTTATTGAAAACAAAGACACAACATCATTTCCCTCAGACTCTCCTTAGCCAAGATCTGCAGACACATCCATCCGGAGGGGAGAGAGAGAAAGATACATCTCATTCTATCGTATGTCTTTAGTATGTCTTTATTATGACTTATCACTAAGCGTACGGCTGGCGACTCTCCCATGGCCTGGGTGACACAGGGCTGTTGTTGCTGTGATCCTGTGACATGGCACAGCCCAAATAATGATATGGAAATTGCTCAGATAAATGGTGATGTATGAGTTATRTTTTCATAGATCTTTGGACCAATGGTTCCTCCTCTGTTTTAAGGATGCATGTATGCACGCAGGCACAGAGACACATTTTCAAGCACAAACCCAGCTAACCCTAATTTAGGCCTGCCTACACACTCAGGCAACACTCATCTTATCCACAGATAGAACAAGGAGCCAGATGTGTAAATCTGAAGCATCCGGTCGGAATTTCCACTCCCCACTAAATACGGTGAGTAATGGAAGTCCAGTGGCTGGCAGTGGGAGAGTATGGAGCGATTGGGAACTGGGCTGMCATTTTCCTCRATTAAACATTTGATCTCAATACAGTTTTCTGTTCCCAAAACAAGAATCTGTTACTAACAGAGTGCAATAAGTTTAGTAGACTTTAGCCTTTGTCAAAAAAAAAWKTWAATGGCGTTGTTTAGAAGGAGTACGAGGGCGAATTTAGTTGTCGCGCGCGCACASACACTTCACAGAGTAGGGCGTTCACTAATGGAAATATGCAAATACATGCTAGAAYGCGCCAATAGGATCTCGATAGCTCGTGCTTGGCTCTGCTCACCTCTTTGCTTGTTCTGCCCACTATGCTTAATTTGCTCCCAATGGAAATGACAGGCTGTGGTGAATCTTGTGTTAGTTTAAAAAAAATAAAAAAATCTTTGCTCTTATCACTCTCTTCCATCCCTACTATAACTCATTSCTCATTGCATTTCCATTCAACACAAATCTAAGAACATTTCTTGGCAGAGTCTGCGTTTGGCAATTTAAAGCACAACTCTGGCCATTAATCCTGTCACACCAGTTCAGTGAAAGTGCTGATTATAAAAGCTTTAATTGCACGCATTAATTGCCCAAGCATCGCCACTGGAGTGACAGTTTTAGAACTCTCCACTTTCTGCACCTTTAAACTCCCTAGTCGTAATGCCGTTGGTGGGGTGACATATTGGACTCGGCCCCTGCAGTGATCTACAGCCACCTCATGACATTCCAGGAACCATAAAATCAAACCTACGGGACAAACAGCAACCACTGACTTTAGTTACACAGCTTTGAAGATCTGACCTTGATACTACCAGTCAGTTGACAATATTGATTCTTAAGTTTCGCTGACCAGAAGCACAGGATAGGTTAAAGCGTTACTTCAACTGTTCAGGGCGAAGTTATCGTTATCCAATAGCATACAGAAAATGGGCTTTGCGAGGCCCAACATAGCAAAGCCTCAGTATTGTCGCCTCTGGGTTTCCATCTCCTCATTTTGTTGGCCAATGTGGTTAAGTGCCTATGACATATCTCTTATTCCCCTTCGCCCAAAGCAGCCACCATACCAGAACTATCCACAAGGAGAAAGTCTATTTGTTTTCTACCGCCAATGAAAAATGTCGGTCAATTTGTCTTCTACCGCCAATGCAGAATGTTGGTCACAGTGCTCTCGCTCTCGCTCTCGCTCTCTCTGTCTTTGTCTCTGTCTTTGTCTCTGTCTCTCTCTCTCTCTCTCTCTCTCTGCCTGTCTGTCTCTCTCTCTCTGCCTGTCTGTCTCTCTCTCTCTGCCTCTCTCTCTCTCTCTGCCTGTATGTCTCTCTCTCTCTGCCTCTCTCTCTCTCTGGCCTCTCTCTCTCTCTGGCCTCTCTCTTTCTCTCTCTGCCATCTCTCATTGGTGTGGAGATGTCTGGAGTGTAGCCTCAAGCTGAGGAGGATTCAGCCTGTTGCTAAACAAAAGAATGTCAGACACAATTACCTGAGCAACCTGCTGGGCCGACATCACACTAGATATAATGGAGCCTTTGGAATATTTAGCCTTTGCACTTTGGAACATTAAAAGATTGACTTACCGAAAAGAATCACTACTTTAAAAGTTGTTCATGAAAGTCATATTTTCTTTCAATTAGCCACACAACTGCAGTCCTTAACGATTTAAAACACCTGACTATCACCCGCCTATTCTTCTAAATCATCTGCATGATACCACCGAAGGTGTAGAGTGAACTCTCAATGTCTCAGATAAAACACTTGGTCCTTCATCAAATGAAAAGAAAATTATTCAGCAGCTCGAGGTTAAGTCAGTAAATCCAGCACCTCGCGTTCCACAGTGTCTGCCAAACAGATTTTTTTCTCAGGTCAAAATCGATGAGCTCGGTCCAGTGAGGTATTACCTGMTTCTCCAATTCACTTATGATCTGAAAAACTCTGTCACCTACCACGAACAGCTTTGAGCTATTCAAGCTATGATTCCATCTAACACTACTGCTCCCAACTCTTAACCTGGATACCTTATCAATGACAAACAATGTAGCATGCAGAGGACCTCGATACACTTCTTATCCATAATCATAAGGGCTGCAATATTTTACTCAATGTGTTTCAATGTGTCTGTGGTGTAGAGTTTACATACTGTACTGCTGTAGAACATATGTCTGTCTACTGGCTCCTGTACATGGTTAGATCAGTCTAATGGAATGGTGGTTTGGGGGGGGGGGGGGTGGTGTGTTCGTGTAGTGTGAACGATGTCTCTAGAGCACTCCTGGTGAGGTAACAGTCCACTGTTTAGAGTAGACCCTATCTCCTTTCTCCATCTGCACTAATTGCCCCATTTGGCCTACTCCTACACTCTGGTCTGAATGCAGAACAGGGAGGTCTCTCTCTCATACACTCTCTCTATGGTTTCTACTTCTCTCTCTCTGTCTCTCTCTCGCTCTCTCTTTCTGTGTGTCTCTGTCTCCCTCTTTATCTTGCTCTCTCTCTCTCTCTCTCTCTCTCTCTCTCTCTCTCTCTCTCTGCTTCCATCTCTTTCTGCTTGTACATTATAAAAAAGATAGACATAGCAGTCTGACCAGCCACTTCAGTGAGAGGGCATGAGGTAATCCAGTCATCTGTGTAGGCCTCTTTTGTCCAAAGTCCCTGCTCTGCAATGTGGGAAAGTAAAATGTGGAGCTTGGTTTGGGGAGCTGACAGAATGTTAATGGTCAGATTGACAGGTGAAGAGGTAGTCCTTTGTATTTGTCGGGGAAACGTACATAATCGTGACATTTTGTGTTTTGTTGTAGTTGTGTTTAGAGGGCTCTTGAAGAAGCAGTCGCTTGCCAGCCTGTAGTAGGCTACCAACAGTATGTGTGATGGGAACTCTAGTTGGCATGTTGAGGAACAGAAGACGAATGCAACTTGAATGGGAACAATGCTTAATGAGGGAGAATAAATGTTGCCCACTAGTTTGCGAGCTATGTCAAATTCAAACAAATTGAGTGAGCAGGTTCTGCTTGAAAAGAGCCATGCTCTGATCTGAATGTCGAGTTGTTTCATTATTCAAATATCAGAGTGCTTTTGGCATACATAATATGTGCTTTTGGCATACGTAATATGCTTGTTTTCAAGTCTGCCAGGAAAATTAAATCTACTTCTTTGTTCGCATTCAGCACACAACAAACATTCAGTGAGTATTGATGTGGCTGAGTCTGTAGAGTGAGGGTAACATTGGTAATGCCGGAAAGCTGTTGTGTTGTGGACCTTGAAGATTGGATTAGGYCTAACTCACACATCTCATCACAGCTCCTTAGACAGGACACGCACATATTCAATCAAAACTTTGGCTACAGAGAAACACAATCTCTCCAGCATCTAGTTACAACCGGTTACTTYACAATATAGAGTAAGAAACGGGCTTAACTTGATTGTTAAGTCGGTTTAACATCGTTATATTGTAAATAGAAAAGTTAACATCTGGTAGGCAGGCCTTTATCTGACACTACACTCATCCAGGGAATATTATAAGCCAATAGTAAGTGGACAGGCAAATGTGGAGAGTTCTTTGAGTCTAAAATTAGACGAGGAACAATAGGGCAACAGTTGTTAAAATCAAGATTCCCATCCAACACCTGTCCTTTTTTWAAATAAATGTCACTCAGAATGACACACACACTAGAAGTCTCGACAAAGGCATGTCAAACAATAACACGATGCCAAAAAAGTCCATATCACTTTCATAGTGTGTCGAACTGAATAAACCGGACGGCRTCTCTAATCTGCGAATGGAATCACTCCCCATTTCCTGTTCATCCTCTATGATATCATCGTTGTACTGTCAGTCCTATTCTGCATTCAGTTGTACAGCTGACTAGGTTTTCCCCKATTCCATCCTATTCTCCCTGGGACAACTTGGCGCCTGRGAGAGAGGACTCATCAGGTCCGTTCATGCATCTTCCACTGATTACAATACACAAGGCTAATCAGCCCCTCTGGAGAGCAGGCATGACATAATATTTTCCATGACTGTAATTAGGCTATTGATTAAGCCTCCAGGCTTCCTTTTACAACCCACTGATATTATTAYCATGCAGGACATAGCACGGCCCTGTTATTCTGCCGACAGAGTGATACGTCTCCATGCATCACTGTCAGAGCAGCAGCATGATCGTCAGTGAGAGTTGGTGCTCAGCCAATATAAATGGGAGGGTGATCTCCTGGCCTTGCAGCAGGGGTGAAGCAACCGAAATGAAACAACACACAGTGTTAGAGAGGAATAGTGTTTTGAGCGATGACGGTACACAGTGACGAGGTTGCACAGATCTGCTTCTGGAGGGTCAGATGTACAGTAAACGCWTGCTGTTGTAACGATGTGCGCTGAGAGTCGGGAAGYGAGTTCAGGGAGTGAGTGTTTTAATGAATAAACGTAACACAAAASAAGAGAACGCGAACAACGCACAGCACTGACACAGGAACAGAAACAACGACGACTGGGGAAGAAACCAAAGGGAGTGATGTATAGGGCAGGTAATCAAGGAGGTGATAGAGTCCAGGTGAGTGTCATTAYGCGCCTAAAGCTGGTGACAGGTGTGCGCCCTAACGAGCAGCCTGGTGACCTAGAGGCCGGAGAGGGAGCACACGTGACAGCTGTTATGTTCTTTCTGCACTCAGGTATTGTTTTGTTCAGGTGATAAGCTTTTGGAGAATTTGCTTTGTGACCAACCTCCAGTTTATTATCTGTGTCCTAAMCTGTATAAACCTTTCTAGATTATCTATGGTTAAAGTGCCAATCTGCAGTTGAAACAATAACAAAGTGTTTTKGTAAAAAGCAAAGGGATGCGTCTGGAGAAATGTAACCACTCTCAAATTCTTAGCTGGAGCTATGGATGCAAAGACTGACCATCCAAGATGGCACAATTATAGTTTTAAGTCTGTTTTGAGGCTATACAGTGTTTTTGTTTACATTTACAATGTTTCCAAACGCTGGAGTAAAACAAGTTCATATTTGGGATTCTGATTGGGTAAGACAGTTGAACTAAGCTCATGAGGCATTTAAAAAAAATGATATTCTTCAAGAATGAATGGGAGTGTATATAAAATTGAATTTATAATTCCAAAAATGGATGAAGCAACTGCAGATTGCCCCTTTAAGGTGATCTCATCGGTGATGAATATTTGCCTTCGATTAACGGAAGAAATATACAGCTTGGCCATCTGCTTTTTAGAGTTTGATAGATGTACTTAACGATGTCTTTCCATTTTGAAGATTAAATCATCTATCATATGTTTTTGTACAATTCTTCAGGTACTTCTAAAGCTGTGAACCTATCAAGATGCATAGAGAGCTGTACAAGGGGAGGAACAAATCAAATCAAAATAAATGTGATGTTTCTGCTGACCAAATACCTGTTAGCGTATTTTTAAATAACCTTTTACACTAATTCTGCCCATAGATCTACAGCCACCTGCAACGATACAGAGCAATATGCGGTATGTAACAAATCACATTAAAATAGATGTCAGATTTCTGCTGACCAAATGCCTTCGGCTTTGTGTGTGTGTGTGTGTGTGTAGGTGTGTTTCCTTAATCTCCTGTATCGTGGTGGTTGGTCTCATCCCCTCCAGTCTCATCAGTTAATCTGCAGCCTTATCATCGCGTTCCAGCGAGAGCGCCGGCCCGCTAAATCCCGCCGAAGGTTGCTTTAATGTCGGTTTGAGGTCATTTTGGCAACATGGCGCCTCACAGCTTGGCTTGCTCAGTGGGGGCCACACGAAGTTCCCTGCGCCCCTCAATCACTGGTTGAATTTGCGATCCGAGGAGGAGCCATCGCACATATACTACTGAGCCTCTCTCTGCGTTTAGCTCTACTAATCCCCGGAGGAGATGGGRAGCAGCCGACTATAGTAATTTAGACTGGAGGGAGGAGAGGAGATATATGGATAGTGGCTGCGGTGAAGGAAGCCCCTAACGAATCAGACCGCGGGGGTGAAAACTCCAACTCACAGCACTTTCCCTGAAGTGTCTGATATGAGATAAAGTAAAGCTGAGAGATTTAGCTAAGTCTTCATATTCAGAACACGGCTTAAACTGTGTGACGATATCTTAACTCTGGTGATGCCACAGTGATGYCTCTTCTTTAAAAAGATGCCACAGTACTTAGTGCCTGTTATATKCTCTATTGCTAATGTAGGATTATATAATATGGGATTTAATCTGGGATTTATTATCATAGCACAAGATGGCTTAATTAACCAGAGACTACGTGCATTAATTACATTAATGGGCTAAATTCAATAATCTCATGTGTGGCGGTACACAAACTTAATACTAAACAGGGGCCTGTATGGCTTAGTTGGTAGAGCATGGCACTTGCAACGCCAGGATTGTGGGTTTGATTTCTGGTGCCACCCATATGCAAAAATGTATGCATGCATGACTGTAAATTGTAAGTTAAAAGAGCGATTAAGTCAGTTTTTCAGATGCAAAGGCAGGACTAACCGTTTTGTGTACAGTATATGGCAGGTTAGGACATACTCATTTCGACCTCAAATCAAGTGGACACACCAAACCAATATACACAATATACAGTAGATTCCTACAGCTCTGAGCTGGATTTCCCAAAAGCATCTTAAGGCTAAGTTCAGGGGCAGAGTGGGACAAAAATTCGGCCTTGGCATTTCAGCCACATCACCGAGCGTCAACATATTAAGGAAGTGGCAGTACATCGSTTTCTCTGTTTTCTTCCCACCTCCACTGCACTCACCTCTGAGCTGTCTCTGCTAAGCCCAGCATCCTTTCCCACAGCACTGGTACCAGAAGACCAGTGGACCACACTGCCTGTGCTGAGCCCAGCAAGAGCCTAGTTGTGAATGAATAAACACATTTATTAGATAAAAAAGAAAGATTACTGAATACATGCCTAATGCCTGACCATTGGCTCATAATACCTTACGAAAGCCTAACTACTTATATTGCAAAAATAAGTCCCTGACTATCAGACATGTCCCCCCACTATCCTAAAGGTTACTTATTATTATAGGAGGTAGGTGGGCCCAGCACAGGCAGTGTGGTCTTCTAATCTTAGTGACGCTAGGCTTAGCAGCACAGACAGCACAATTGCTGTCAAGTGTCAAGTGTAGTGGACGTAGGGAGAAAACAGAGAGAGAAAGACACTGACACATGTACAGCCAGTTTATTGATATTATATATGGGTAACACTTTAAGGGTCCATAATAAACCATTTAAAAGGCATTTACAAACTGTTCGCTCACCATTTATTAACCCTAACACCCACATTTGCAAATRTTAGTAAGCTATTTATTCACACATGTATATACAGTACCAGTCAAAAGTTTGGACACACCTACTCATTCAAGGGTTTTTCTTTATTTTTTATTATTTTCTACATTGTAGAATAATAGTGAAGACATCAAAACTATGAAATAACACATGGAATCATGTAGTAACCAATAAAGTGTTAAACAAATCAAAACATGTTTAATATTTGAGAATCTTCAAAGTAGCCACCCTTGCCTTGATGACAGCTTTGCRCACTCTCAACCAGCTTCACCTGGAATGCTTTTCCAACAGACTTGAAGGAGTTCTCACATATGCTGAGCACTTGTTTGCTGCTTTTCCTTCACTCTGTAGTCCAACTCATCCCAAACCATTTCAATTGTGTTGAGATCGGGTGATTGTGGAGGCCAGGACATCTGCTGCAGCACTCCATCTCTCTCCTTCTTGGTCAAATAGCCCTTACACAGCCTGGAGGTGTGTTGGGTCATTGTYCTGTTGAAAAACAAATGATAGTCCCACCAAGTGCAAAACAGGTGGGATAGCGTGTCGCTGCAGAATGCTGTGGTAGCGATGCTGGTTAAGTGCCTTTAATTCTAAATAAATCACTGACAGTGTCACCAGAAAAGCACCCCCACGCCTCCTCCTCCATGCTTTACTGTGGGAACCACACATGCGGAGATCATCCAATCRCCYACTCTGTGTCTCACAAAGACACAGTGGAATCAAAATGGAATCATCAGACCAAAGGACAGATTTCCACTGGTCTAATGTCCATTATGCGTGTTTCTTGGCCCAAGCAAGTCTCTTCTTATTATTGGTGTCCTTTAGTAGTGGTTTCTTTGCAGAAATTCGACCATGAAGGCCTGATTCAGCTCCTCTGAACAGCTGATGTTGAGATGTGTCTGTTACTTGAACTCTGTGAAGCATTTATTTGGGCTGCAATTGCTGAGGCTGGTAACTCTAATGAACTTATCCTGAGTAGCAGAGGTAACTCTGGGTCTTTCCTGTGGCGGTCCTCATGAGAGCCAGTTTCATCATAGCGCTTGATGGTTTTTGCGACTGCACTTGAAGAAACTTTCAAAGTTCTTGAAATGTTCCGCATTGACTTACCTTCATTTCTTAAAGTAATGATGGACTGTTGTTTCTCTTTGCTTATTTGAGCTGTTCTTGACATAATATGGACCTGGTCTTTTACCAAACAGAGCTATCTTCTGTATACCACCCCTATCTTGTCACAACAAAACTGATTGGCTCAAAYRCATTAAGAAGGAAAGCAATTCCTCAAATGAACTTTTAACAAGGCACACCTGTTAATTGAAATGCATTCCAGGTGACTACCTCATGAAGCTGGTTGAGAAAATGCCAAGTGTGCAAAGCTGTCATTAAGGTAAAGGGTGGCTACTTTGAAGAATCTCAAATATATATATTTTTTAATTTGTTTAACACTTTTTTGGTTACTACATGATTTCATATGTGTTATTTCATAGTTTTTGTCACGGTCGTCGTAGGGAGGAGACCAAGGCGCAGCGTGGTAAGCGTACATTCTACTTTATTAAAGAACGAACACTGAACAAAACGAACAAAATAACAAAACGAACCGTGAAGCTAATATGGATAGTGCAGACAGGCAACTAAACATAGATCAAGAACCCACAAAACCAAAAGGGAAAATGGCAACCTAAATATGATCCCCAATCAGAGACAACGATAAACAGCTGCCTCTGATTGGGAACCAATTCAGGCCACCATAGACATACATATGCCTAGACTTACCAACACCCCTAGACATACAAAAAACCCTAGACAATACAAAACAAGCATACCCACCCTCGTCACACCCTGACCTAACCAAAATAATAAAGAAAACATAGATAACTAAGGTCAGGGTGTGACAGTTTTGATGTCTTCAATGTTTTTCTACAATGTAGAAAATAGTACAAATACAGAAAAACCCTTGAATGAGTAGGTGTATCGAAACTTTTGACTRGTATTGTATAAAACACAGGAAAATCACCTTKTTGACTTCACTAGGCCKAMGTGAATAGTCAACCATAGAATCCATAACGATCCAAGTCGTAGTCATGCTTAAGTCACCCAGAAACAACATCATCCATAGCTTTGGTGACTCAATGATGATGTACACACTGTGAGACATCTGTATCACTGTCAGACACATCCTGAGTCGTTATGACACGTATCCTGATGCCCACAGAGACAGAGGGTTGATGAAGAGGTATTCACTGGGCTTCCATGGCTTCCTGGTGAAGATGCTCAGCTACTGATGGTGGAAGAACCACAGTCATCTGTGGCTGGTATCTGCCAAACCTGTCTCTTCTGAACTGTGCAACTGATTGTAGAGCAAGAGGCAGAACACATGTGTCCATGAGAAAATAACAGAAATCATGGCAACTCCACTCCATATAATTCTTAGCCCAATTAATTCAAACCCAAACAGAAATAATAGGTGTGAGTCCAGAATAACAAGTAGGAAGGTTTGATTGGTGGTTGTGGTGGTGCAGGTTTCTACTTATACATGGTAGGAGAAGAGGACTGAGTTGTTTTTTGGGATCACTGCAACACAATAAAACAAGGATTTACTGTATGAAACACTCATGTGTACAACAACTACAGTATATATTTTTTCACATCTCTCTCTCCTTTCCTTTAGGAGCAGAGATAGTCCAACAGAGCTTGGATGAGACGCAGAGGAATTCTGACCACGGTATGTTCATCATGCACCAGTGTTAGCTTGTCTTTATTTGGTTATGTCAAGGTCTGTGGAAAGAGAAAGGTGGAGTGGCTGAGCACGTAAATATAAATGGGACTGAGTCCACCTCTCTCATCATCGTAGAGCATACACAGGCATACACACACTCCCTCTCCTGCTCAGCGCTTGCCACTTATTCAAAGCACTCACACGGTTCCCCTTCCTGCCTTTACAGTAATTGGCTACTCTCTCATTAGTGGACTTACAGTAATGACCACTAAATTGTGCTCAGGTCTCTTTGTCAAGGATTCTTTATTCTCCTCTTCTTTTTTCTTCTCTATTATATTTAGTTTCCTGTCTGCTATTTTCAGATTTACCACACTTAAAAAAAAAAAAAAAACATTATTTAAATACTCTTAATTAATGTCAAAGTGGAAGAAACATTTTTTTTAAATGGAAAATTAATGGAAAATAAATAACCAATATATCTTGACCAGATAAGTATTCAACCCCCTACATGTTAGAATCACCTTTGGCAGAGAGTAGAGCTGTGTGTATTTCTGGAAAGGTCTCTTAAGAGCTTTGCACACCTGAATTGTACAATATTACAATATTTGTTTTAATTCTTCAGGCTCTGTCAAGTTGGTTGTTGATCATTGCTAGACAGCAATTTTCATGTATTGCCATAGATTTTCAAACAAATTTAAGTCAAAACATTCAACGTCATCTTGGTAAGCAACTCCAGTGTATATTTGGTCTTGTTTTAATTTATTGTCCTGCTGAAAGGGTAAATCTGTCTCCCAGTGTCTGTTGGAAAGTAGATTGAACCAGGTTTTCATCTAGGATTTTGCCTGTGCTTAGCTCTATTACATTTCTTTTTATCACAAAACAAACTCCCTAGTACTTGCCAATGACAAGCATACCCATAACATGATGCAGCCACCACCATGCTTGAAAATATGAAGAGTGATGTGTTGCGTTGGATTTGCCCCAAACATCACATTTTGCATTGAGGACATAAAGTCAATTGCTTTGCCACAAAATTTATTCTGTACAGGGCTCCTACTTTTCACTCTATCATTTAGGTTAGTATTGTTGAGTAACTACAATGTTGTTGATCAATCCACAGTTTTCTCCTATCACAGCCTTTAAACTCTGTAACTGTTTTAAAAACACCATTGGCCTCGTGGTGAAATCCCTCAGCAGTTTCCTTCCTCTCTGGCAACTGCGTTAGAAAGGACGCCTGCTTCTTTGTAGTGACTTGGTGTAGTTAATAAATTCACCATGCTCAGATGGATTTTCAATATCTGCCTTTTTTTATTTTTACCCATCTATTAATAGGTGCCCTTCTTTGCTAGGCATTTGGAAAACCTCCCTGKTCTTTGTGGTTGAACCTGTGTTTGAAATTCACTGCTCAACTAAGGGACCTTACAATTATCTTTATGTGTGGGGTACAGATATGAGGTACCGCAGTCATWAAAAAAATAATGTTAAACACTATTATTGCACACTTAGTCTTACTCCATGCAACGTATTATGTGACTTGTCAAGGAAAGAGGTTGAATACAGTACTTATTGACTCAAGACATTTCAGCTTTTCATTTGGAATTAATTTGTAAAAATGTCAAAAAACATAATTCCACTTTGACATTATGGGTTTGTCAATGTCAAACCCAGTCAATGTCACAAAATATCAATTTAAACCATTTTTAAATTTAGGCTGTGACACACTTTCTGAAGGCACTGTATATTTATGTATTCACATGACTTGATTCATGAAATGTGCTTAAAAAAAACAGTTAACCTATGCATCCAAAGACTAAATATAGTAGTGGCCGATTTTAAAAATGTCTTCAGATTTGTCTATCAGTAAGCTTAGAGAACAAGTGTACCAAAGGACATTTTAACTTTCCGTAATGGACATTAATGGGTAAAAAAAAAAAAAACAGCAAGCTCAAGGCTGCCATTGATCTGCACTGGTCTGACCGAGCCGATCAGCCTATCATGGCCCTGGAGACTGACATACACTCATTTTCAGGTAGGATGGGGGCGGGTGTGATGTGTCATCGATTGACAGGCTGTCTCTGAGCATTGAACCATGGTTGGCGGCGTCACTGAATCGGTCTAACCAAGTGTGTGAAAGGTGGGGGGGGCCGGCTCTACAGATTAACCATCACACCTTGGTAGCGATGACAGGTAAAGAATCAGCCTGTCAGACTGGCCCCTCCCACATCTGCAGCAACAGGTAAAATTAAAGCACCTATCAGCCTCCAGCACTGACAGGAGGCAGTCAGCCCTGACACACACACGCAGACTTGCTCACTCTCGCAAGCTCTTTCTATATCTCTACATGTTCTGTCACACACACACTATATCTCTCTATCTTTATCACGCTCTTTCTCTCTATCCTCACTCTCTTTTTTTTTATCCCCCCTGCCTCTCTGTATTCCTCTGCCCCTCTGTAAAATATTGATTTTCCCCTAACTCTTTTCTTTCTCCAGTAGCCCTTTCCTGCAGTCAAATTACCTAGTGGCCTCATGGGTAGAATGTTATCAATATTTTTCATAATGAATCAAATAAAATAGAAAGGTAAACTCTGGAAACACAGTGTTTCTATGTCAAACAGTTTTGTTATATTCCAGTCTTCTGTGATGTATATAAAGTGTAATATTGGGATGCAAACTCAAAATATAATACATTTCAACTCTATATCTGACATGGTACAGGTCTCTTCTTTTTTGTAAGCCCATAATCATGTATACTTTTGTTTCAAAGTAGATGTGTTTAAGACGACCAAGAAACGCTGCGTGACCCTGATTTAGCCCACTGTAGAAAAAGGTTATAGGAATAGAGGGATGAGAAAGAGGAGGTATACAAAATAAATCGGACCTCCTGTTTCTCATCTCTCTATCACTCCAGACTTCAAACCCTCTCAGTGCTTGACATTGCTGTTGCTACCCCCCCCCCCCCTAAAGAGAGTCAATCAGATCTAGTTGTTGCTTGCTGAGTGTCATTTAGTCACCTGCGACACGTCGCTTCACTGGCTGTCATACTTAGACCATTGAGGATGTTATTACACACACTCACGTCTCATCACTGTCAGCTCAGCAGTATGCAGAGATGTGTGTGTGTGTGCGTGCGCACTCTGCCATTCATAAACTGAATGGACCAGAGGCATATACACAGAGGCGTCAGTTCACCCAAGACGAGTAACTCATTTCCTGTATCCTGTTGTTGGAGGGTTAGGGGGAACTCTGGAGATAAATCTTTCTCTACCTCTTTCTCCTTTCTCTCCCTTTGTCTCTCTCTCTCTCTCTCTCTCTCTCTCTTTCCCCATATAGACAGGCTTTAAGATTATAGGGTCTCTTTCCCCAGATAGACAGGCTTTCAGATCATAGGGTCCCCCCACCCTCTCTCCTGATTTAGCGTGGGATTCGGTGGATGCCATTACTCAAACACAGGCTGTCAGTGCAGATAACAGTTGTCCGTTGTTGAACACTGCACAGAGTGCTGCCTAGACTGCCAAAATCTGGAACCATTTTTCCCCTCTTCACTTTGCATGATTTCACATTCAGCTTTTTACATGGCCGCTCCATTTCAAGCCATAAATCAGGGTATTTTAATAATTATTTTAAAGACTTTGTCCCATATCTTAAAAATCATAATTAGTGGGGAAAATGACTGCGTCATTTTGACGATTCAGCATCTTAAAATGTCGATTCAGCATCTTATTAAATGTACACGTGTAGAKCCACAGCAGAATATCTGGATGGTTTTTATGATAACTGTATCAGTCTAACTGACCGTCTCTCTGACCAACAAGCACTACTCTATACCTAATATAGTATGTTTTTTTGTGAGGGGGTTTGCTACTGTTCTTGATCTTGGTTTCTCATATCCAAATTGGTATTTTATTCCTGGATATCTAGTGCTTTCTAGTGGTCAATACCAGGATGAGCTGGTTGAGAATTAGTTGTGCCGGTTGTCCATACCGGTCAGCACCAGCCCACCTCAACCACTCATGAGCTGACTGTATGAAACACCCCTTTGTTTGGCTTCACAGTGGGTGGTCCCGCTAGACGCCATGGCAACGAGGGAGGAAGCATGTGGTTTTGCAGTTTCCTGCTCCATGGATGACAGCCTGGTTGGGTGTGTGTTATTGATGTGCTGTTGACGTGTCATTGTGAAGACAGTCACGCTCTGAGAGAACGTGTTCCTCTGACCTGCACCTGTTCCCAACACTCCCAAAGCCATACGTTCACCACCCCCTCCCTTCCCATTAAATACGTAGTCCAACCCATCATCGAACTTCCTTTTGAATGGTAGTGTCTGTTCGAGCCATTCCTCCGCTATCTTTGTCATTATAGTGAGATTACAGTGGCATCCGGAGCTCGATGTGTTTGGTTCATCTATAGCTCTGTCAGTACTGGGCATTAGTGATTGGTCATTCGCGAAGGAACACCTCTTTTTGAACAGACGGATATGTTTGGTGAACGTCGGGAACCAAATCGCATCTGTGAAAGAGCCTTTCATTTGTCTCTCTAATTTGCATACTGCTACCACTTTTTTTTTTAAATCCAGACAATTATCTGCATAAAAAACAGTGCAGAAACAATAGATAGTGAGGGTAGAGCCTAATTTTGGTCCACATGCATTTTTGCAGTACATCTAATAATTTGGTCAGGTAAACATTTATTTGAACTCACGTCACAAGCTGATGTCACACGCCTCGGACTCAGACGTGGTCAGCAGTTAATAAAACCTGYAAAACAGATGAGACAGGAAATAAGGTGTCTGGTTCGTGGACAGCTTCGCTCAGAGTTGATTAAAGATTCTCGAAATAGCTCTTTCGTATTGTCCTTTTTTATAATGTCATACAAAAAAAATCACTCACATATACTGTACATCATCCATCACATACACATGTGGAAATAGGATTTAGGTCCAAACGTATCTAACACAGTCACACTCTCACTCATTCATTACCCAGTGCAAGACCATTCACACACACATGCATACTGGCCTATCCACTGCTTCAAACGGTTCATTTTAACTAGCATGCATAGCCAGAAACACAGTACAGTGGAACTGACTAAACCTCCCTGAGTAACAATGAGCAGCCATCTTCCACTTCAGAAGAACCGCCGCCAACGCCACAAGGCTACTAACCGTACAACAAACGCTAGATAATAAAAACGTTTTAACATCCAAACAGTACCAAAATGAAAGATTACATATACAGTCTACATGATTAAATGGAGCCATAGAGATATGAAATAAAAGTGACAGGAGCTACGAAACACATAAATGGCACCCATGAAGTCATTTAATTTCTCCCTTTTTTTTCTCTACTTAAGCAGCGTGGCTTGGCACACAGCACAAAACTCTTGCAACAACTTCACAAAACCATCAAATCGTAAAACCGCTAACTGTCTGTTAGTATTATATTTTACTTACTAGTAAGGATAAAGTGTTTAAGTTAATACATAACACCGACCTGTAAAACAGGGGAAATGATGAGACTGGAAATAAATTGTCTCGTTCGTGAACAGCTTCGCTCAGAATGAGGAATTCGCGCCAAGGTCAAAGTACATCACCAACCAGAGCTCCCAAATATCGCAGTTTCCCCCTTGTGGTGACACTTAGTATAAATTACTTCCAGTGTAATTTGAGAAGACATATTCTTAGACCGAATATTTAGTTAGAAAAATAAGTGGCACATCTCTTAAATACAAGATAGTGAAAATAACACAAAACTGTGACCATAAATATGTGTGTGTCACACTGACATAATGGCAGGCAATGTTTTAGGCTTTACATTAGAGTTGCAATTTTTTTGTGGTTTCAGGGCAGGGATAGTGAGGGAAGTGCAGTCATTTTTTTAACATTCTGTCAGACCCTGATCTGTTGCCAGTTCGTCTTGTCTTGTCAGGTCATACCAGTAGGTTTTTTCCTGTTCCCAAGTTTTTGTTTCTAGTCTTCCCGGTTCTGAACCTTCTGCCTGTCCTGACCCTGAGCCTGCCTGCCATCCTGTATCTGCCTGACAATAACCCGGATTACGAACCTCTGCCTGCCCTTCGACCTGCCCTTTGCCTGCCCACTGTGTTAAAATAAATATCTGAGATTCGAACTATCCACCTCCTGTGTCTGCATCTGTGTCTTATCCTGAGTCGCGATACATCAAATCAAACTGTATTAGTCACGTGCGCCGAATACAACCGTGAAATGTTTACTTACAAGCCCTTAACCAACAGTGCGGTTCAAGAAGAGTTAAGAAAATATTTACCACATAAACTAAAGTAAAAAAGAATAAAAAGAAACACAATAAAATAACAATAACGAGGCCATACACAGGGGGTACCGGTACTGAGTCTGTGTGCGGAGGTACAGGTTAGTTGAAGTAATTTGTACAASTAGGTAGGGATGAAGTGACTATGCATAGATATTAAACAGCGAGTAGCAGCAGTGTACAAAACAAATGGAGGGGGGGGTGTCAATGTAAATAGTCCGGTGGCCATTAGATTAATTGTTCAGCAGTATTATGATTTGGGGTTTAAGGAGCCTTTTGGTCCTAGACTTGGCGCTCCGGTACCGCTTGCCGTGCGGTAGCAGAGAAAACAGTCTATGGCTTGGGTGATTGAAGTCTCTGAGATTTTTTTGGGCTTTCCTCTGATACCGCCTATTATATAGGTCCTGGATGGTAGGAAGCTTGGCCCCAGTGATGTACTGGGCCATACGCACTACCCTCTGTAGCGCCTTACGGTCAGATGCCAAGCAGTTGCCATACTAGGCAGTGATGCAACCGGTCAGGATGCTCTCGATGTTGCAGCTTTAGAACTTTTTGAGGATCTGGGGCAACATGCCAAATCTTTCCAGTCTCCTGAGGGGGAAGATATGTTGTTGTGGCCTTTTCACGACTGTATTTGTGTGTTTGGACCATGATAGTTCGTTGGTGATGTGGACACCATGGAACTTGAAACTCGCGACCTGCTCCACCACAGCCCCGTCGATGTTAATAGGGGCCTGTTCGGCCCGCTTTTTCCTGTAGTCCACAATCAGCTCCTTTGTCTCACATTGAGGGAGGGGTTGTTGTCCTGGCACCACACTGCCAGTTCTCTGACCTCCTCCTTAAAGGCTGTCTTATCATTGTCGGTGATAAGGCCTACCACCGTTGTGACGTCAGCAAACTTAATGATGGTGTTGGAGTCGTGTTTGGCCACGCAGTCATGGGTGAACAGGGAGTACAGGAGGGGACTAAGTACACACCCGTGAGGGGCCCCAGTGTTGAGGATCAGCATGGCAGACGTGTTGTTGCCCACCCTTACCACCTGGGGGCGGCCTGTCAGGAAGTCCAGGATCCAGTTGCAGAGGGAGGTGTTTAGTCCCAGTGTCCTTAGCTTAGTGATGAGCTTCGTGGGCACTATGGTGTTGAACGCTGAGCTGTTGTCAATGAACAGCATTCTCACATAGGTGTTCCTTTTGTCCAGGTGGGAAAGGGCAGTGTTGAGTGCGATTTGAGATTGCGTCATCTGTTGAGGCAGTATGCGAATTTGAGTGGGTCAATGGGATCCGGGAGGATGCTGTTGATGTGAGCCATGACCAGCCTTTCAAAGCACTTCATGGCTACCGATGTGAGTGCTACGGGGCGGTAATCATTTAGGCAGGTTCCCTTCGCTTCCTTGGGCACAGGGACTATGGTGGTCTGCTTGAAACATGTAGGTATTACAGACTTGGTCAGGGAGAGGTTAAAAATGTCAGTGAAGACACTTGCCAGTTGCTCTGCGCATGCTTTGAGTACACGTCCTGGTAATCCGTCTGGTCCCACGGCTCTGTGAAAGTTGACCTGTTTTTAAAAAGTTGACCTGCTCACAACGGCTACCGAGAGCGTTATCACACAGTCATCCAGAACAGCTGGTGCTCTCGTGCATTCTTCAGTGTTGCTTGCCTGGTAGGCTCGCGCCACTGGGCAGCTTGCGCCTGGGTTTCCCTTTGAAGTCCGTAATAGTTTTCAAGCCCTGCCACATCCGACAAGCATCAGAGCCGGTGTAGTAGGATTCAATCTTAATCCTGTATTGACGCTTTGCTTGATTGATGGTTTGTCTCAGGGCATAGTGGGGTTTCTTATAAGCGTCCCGCTCCTTGAAAGCGAAAGCTCTAGCCTTTAGCTCGATGCGGATGTTGCCTTTAATCCATTGCTTCTGGTTGGGATATATATGTACGGTCACTGTGGGGACAACATCGTCGATGCACTTATTGATGAAGCCGATGACTGAGGTGGTATACTCCTCAATGCCATTGGATGAATCCCGGAACATATTCCTGTCTGTGCTAGCAAAACAGTCATTTAGCGTAGCATCCGCGTCATCTGACCACTTCCGTATTGAGCGAGTCACTGGTACTTCCTGCTTCAGTTTTTGCTTGTAAGCAGGAATCAGGAGGATAGAATTATGGTCAGATTTGCCAAATGAAGGGCAGGGGAGAGCTTTGTATGCATCTCTGTGTGTGGAGTAAAGGTGGTCTAGAGTTCTTTTTTCCTCTGGTTGCACATGTGGCATGCTGGTAAAAAATGTTTTAAACTGATTTAAGTTTGCCTTCATTAAAGTCCCCGGCCACTAGGAGCACCACTTCTGGATGAGCATTTTCTTGTTTGCTCATGGCCTTATAAAATTGGTTGAGTGCGGTCTTAGTGCCAGCATCGGTTTGTGGTGGTAAATAGACTTCTATGAATAATATAGATGAGAACTCTCTTTGTAGATAGTGTGGTCTACAGCTTATCATGAGGTACTCTACCTCAGGTGAGCAATACCTCGAGACTTCTTTAATATTAGACATTGCGCACCAGCTTTTATTGACAAATAGACACCCCCCCCACCCCTCGTCTTACCAGACGTAGCTTCTCTGTACTGCCGGTGCATGGGAAATCCCGCCAGCTGTATATTATCCGTGTCGTCGTTCAGCCAGGACTCAGTGAAACATAAGATATTACAGTTTTTAATGTCCTGTTGGTAGGATAATTCAGCATCACTCCAGGGAAATATAGTATTCTTTCTAACAAAGATATCTACATATATTTCAGGATGTTGTGTATCCSTGGAAATGATCAGAAATCATGTAAACATTACAGAAAAAATGTGGTCTCTTGGCACAAATTAAGGGTAAATTAAGCCGCCTACAAATTTCTGTACTGAATGAAATATTATCACTAACATTTTTGTTGTTTGTGTCGCACTGCTTTGCTTTATCTTGGCCAGGTCGCAGTTGTAAATGAGAACTTGTTCTCAACTAGCCTACCTGGTCAAATAAAGGTGAAAWAAAAWAAAAAAAATAGACATGTTTTTTTTATCTTAATTTCCCAAACATAATTCAACACAATCATAATAGCTTTTTTGGTTTTGAATCATTTTTTGTATCTTTTAACATAGGCCGGGCCCTGTGGTTTCCTCACATATTAGCCCACACAGCTACAATGATGCAATTTCATCCCAGGTTTAGGACCTCATATTGAAGCTTATAGAGACCCCACCTGATGTATAGAAAAATCTTTGGTTGAGATACAAGAATCATGAAATTTATAACACAATAAATTWATTTGAATTGGTGAAAATTCGTTTTTTGGACCTGACTTACTTACTACCTTTTCCATGTGATTTCTTGCCGTACAGAATATTTGGTCAAATTGTACGTTTTCTGTATGGTTTCTTCATCAAAGGGGGACCATAGAACTCTCCCAGAAAAGGGTGGTCTCAATTAGTTTACCCCTTTGGCTCAACATACCCCACTCACCCCTACAGTCTCTTTTAGCTGAACAGAGCAAAATGATCTGGCTCACCGAAAAGACTGGGAATGCCCATCACTAATAGGCATGTCCGTGACTGCGTGACAACATGTATGTATGATGTGTGTTCAGCACACACTATGAGTATTTTCTTGAGTCTCTCTGTGTGTGGCCTAGCTGAAAACGATTTGAATGGTCTGCATTAGTTTCATACTAACTGTCTGTCTCTCACGACAGGCCCTTTTGGTGTGTTTCTTTGCATGTGTGGCCTTGGTGAAGATGATCAGAATAGTTTGCTTGACTCTGGGTTCTAGCATTTTGCATAAACCACATATACTGTACTGTGGGTTATTGGTCCTGGTGCTGTAACAAGACCTCAAAGTGCCATGTATATATATATATATATATATATAAATAATTCTCTCTCTGTTTCTCTCTCTCTCTGTTTCTCTCTCATATATACACACAGTCTTGTATAACTAACCTTGTGGGGACACACAATTCAGTCCCGTTCAAAATCCTATTTTCACTAACCCCTAAACCTAACGCTTACCTTAACCCCAACCCTAAACCATCCTTAGCACTTAACCCTAATTCTAGCCGTAACACTAATTCTAACCTTAACCCTAAACCCCCTAGAAATAGCATTTGACCCTGTAGGGACTAACAAAATGTATCCAGGTGGTCAAATGTGTGTTTATTTGTGGGGACCAGAAGAATATTAAACATAGTTAAACTCGTCCGTCCCCCCACCCCCCCCCCCCCCC
>NC_036855.1:35808854-35821547 GCF_002910315.2 Salvelinus sp. IW2-2015
CACACACACACACACACACACACACACACACACACACACAGATCTGCTGATCCGGCTCCAGGTTCTATCCTGGGACCGATCAGGGCAGCAAGGTGAGGTGAAAAAGGGTGACGATGGGGACCAGTTGAGGAGTTGGCTGTCGTTTGGTTAACGCTCCGCCACACAGCCCTCTCGCTGACAGCACTGACATGATCATTCCAACACATGCATCCTCCCCGGAATGTTATTCCTACAGTCTACACTCATTGAAACAAAGATTTGTTCTTAAAGGGGTACACTTGTCCCTGTAGTGGTACCCTGCAAGGTATGTCATTTGTACCTTTTTAGTTATAGGTACAAAATTGTACCCTTAAAGTTCGTACCGTACCCTTTCCTGCAGTCAAATGAACAAATCACCCTCTAGTGGCCTTACGGGTGGAATTGTATTCATATTTTTCCTAATTAATAAACATGAATTAACCACTAAGGCCAATGTCCGTACCCTTGTGGAAATCGAATTAGCATAATAAAAAATCACCATAAAAATACATCCGTTTTTTTTTGCATTGGATGAGTCTCAATCCACCACATCCGCGGTGAAAGAGCTAGTGTTTGACATCCCGAAACTCGGCCTTGTCACTAAATCGTCTGGCCTACAAACAATTATGACCCATCTATAGGACTCTCACTAACATGATGGTGTTCTCTGTTTTGCTCTATGACCCCCCCCAAGCTTCTTGGGACTCATCTGAATTCAGAGAGCCAATCTGCTCATTTCTGTCAGTTTTTTTATTTTACCTTTATTTAACTAGGCAAGTCAGTTAAGAACAAATTCTTATTTTCAATGACAGCCTAGGAACGGTGGGTTATCTGCCTTGTTCAGGGGCAGAACAACAGATTTTTACTTTATCAGCTCAGGGATTTAATCTTGCAACCTTTCAGTTACTAGTCCAACGCTCTAACCACTAGGCTGCCTGCTACCCTGTAGCTCCTGAACAGTTTGGGCTACACACTAATATGACCCCTCTATGCAAAGGCGATACACTCACGAACACATACAGGATGCTGTTATGCTCTTTTTGGGTGGACTATCTGTTGTTCCATGTAGTGAATCTGTTATTCAATGTGTTTGTATGGGCTAATAGCAGTAAGGCCAAAAATATTTGTTTTATTAAATATTTGTTATATACTTCAAGGGGTCTTAAAATGTAAATCAAATAGCTAAATGATCCTTGGTATGATCTTCTTAAAACAATTCCGTATAGCTTCGTAGACCCCAACACAGTGGTCTGAATCTCTTGGTTTGCAGGCMACATCGGGCACGTCACATTATACTGGTTTGCAAAGTGATATGTAATTCCTATTGGAACTTTTAAATCACCCGCAGCCTGCATTTAGAATGACTGCCAAGGTGTGGAAAACGTATAAATGAGACTACCTAACGGGAACAACCATCTCAGTAACTGGTGTAATTAATCCAACTACTAACAGGTTGGATTAGTTTAGAAAAATGTATGTTATTTATATTTATTTGTGTAGCATCAGATCAATCAATCAATCAATGTGCATACCATTTGGCTCTGTTTCCCACGCCGCGCCAGGGTTGTGGGTTTGATTCCGATGGGGGACCAGTATGAAAATGTATGCACTCACTACTGTAAGTCTCTCGTGATAAGAGTGTCTGCTAAATGACTCAAATGTAAATGCATGCAAAGACATAATTTCTGACAGTGTGATGATTCTATCCTTTTATTTTTTAAATGTGTATATTCAAAATATTTGGTATTTTTTTTGTTATACCATTATAATACATTATCCTCACATGTACCCTAAAAGGTACTGAACAGTACCATGTGAGATTATATGTGTACCTTTTTGAAGTTGCATTATGTGTCATTCGATCTTTTTGTACCCCTGGGAATAATACGGTACGCTAGCTGTACCTTATTTCTGAGTGCAGACTGTCCAGGCGTGCGGTTCTAGGTTGGTCCGGATGGTTCTAGGCGTTTCAGATGGTTCCAGGAGTTCAAGGGACTGCGCCACTTGCACTGACCCCAAAAACAGGCATGAGTCCAGGCTAGGCATGGGGACAGGCATGGCAAAGAGAACAGGCAGGCATACTGGCTGGTTGGCTGGCTGACGAACAGCAGACAAGTACCATATGTATTAAGTCCTTTGACCACATGATGGCGATATTGTAATGAAAGTACAGTCATAGGAAATTACACTAAACTTGAGTTAGAAATTGCCCCTAAACACAGATCTAGGATAAGATATAGTCTGTAGGTGTCAGAGGTTGAGGGAAACTTCTCTCTCCTCTTGTATAAAAGGTATGATATCTGCTTGTATTCACTGTGGACGATGAACCTATGACTAAACTTAACAATGTAATCAAGCTATCGGAAATGTAGAATGAATATCTGCTTTTATCTATAAATCAAATGTACCCCCTTATTTCATTAAGGCTAGATTGAAATTAGGGTTTGGAGGGTGGAGTCTAATTTAGAAGGTGCCCATATGACTATGTTGAACGAAAAGACAGAGCATTCTTATCCTGTAGCCGACTGATATCATCTGTAAAATGTTGAAGAGGTAGTTACATAAACTGCATTTGCCCTACATTTAGAAGACCGTCGTGATCTTAGTCATGGCCCGAAGACAAAACAGCGGAGAGTGCTTTCAATAATGCAATTTTCGAGCGGCCTCTCGTTCTCTGGAATGAATAGAAGAGAGTAGGCTACAGAGGAGGATGAAATGGAGAAAAACAAGATGATGGCGAGATGAATCTCCGTTTTTCTGTCAGTCGTTGCTGGGAAACGGGTTGCTTCTCGTACATCTTGGTGGAGGCTCAAGGAGCTGATGAATTGTGACCGCTGACTTCTGGGAAGCTCTCCCACGTGTGTGTATGTGTGTGAGAGAGAGAGAAAGAGGCCGCAATCATATAGCCTAAACCACCCCATTGCCGGTAAAATCTATTCCGGTTGCATGGATGGTCATCATCCCCGGCACAAACTTTCAGGTTTCCAGGAAAAAGGGCTAGAAAATGCTCTAATGATGAAAAAGTGCTTGGATTAGGCTATTGAGCAAATCTGCCAATTCAGAGAATCCCTACAACCAAGTCAATTCAGTGATCTGACTGTATACATTGACGACATGTATAGATTCATTAATGTGCATACATGCACACGCTCAATGCTTAAAGGCCCAGTGCAGGCAAAAACRGTATTTCTCTGTATTTATATATATTTCCACACTATGAGGTTGGAATAATACTACAGAATTGTGAAAAGCATGATAATTCCCTTTTAGTGTAAGAGCGACAGTCCATAAGCGCAGACGAAGGATATCAAGGATCTGAAAATATTCTGTATGGAGGAATGGTCTAACATCACTCCCAATGTGTTCTCCAATCTCATAAAACATTTTAGAAAAAGGCTCACTTCTGTTATCCTTGCAAAGTGAGGTACCTTTTTGAGAGAAAAAAAGGACTTGCTACAAAATCTCTTTCTCGGAGACTTCCCAAATTTTTTCACACAATATAACTCAGTATTTGAAATATTTATTTTATACAGGCATGTTTGCTAACCTTTATCAAGGGTGTCAATCATTTCTGAGCCCTCTGTACTAATAAAGTATGTCTTATATCTGACACAGCAAAGCAGTCAGTTTATTTTATTTTATTCTAGCTGTACATCAATTTGACCAGCAGAGGGCAGTAAATGCTAGGGAATAATAATGGATGTCTGAAAGACCTGCTGCTGCTCGGCTTCTCAATGTGAGTCACCAGCAGACTAGTGATTGGGGAAGAAATAGATAGTTACATATCGGGATATTGCTTTTTAAGATATATCGTATCATTTTGACAATATCGCAATATTATTTGCTGCTAGTTGGCTGTACCTGGACCAAACTCCAGTATTTTTCCTTCAGTTTGTTCTCCATCCTCTTTTTAAACTTTTATTTCCATGACTGATCAAAACTTGTTTTCTCATGGCTTTCTCTTATCCCTCTGCAGCAGACCATATGGTGAGCAATATTTGGAACATCGAATTGCAATAAAATCACAGTATTGAATCAGAATACATAGAATCGTGAGAATCGCAATACCTATTGCATCGGCACCTAAGTATCATGATAATATCGTATTGTGAGGTCCCTGGCAATTCCCAGCCCTACAGCAGACTCATAGCTCTACCAGCCCTGCCTTCTCTCTCTCTCTCTCCCTCCCTCTCTCTTTCTTCGTACACACAGCCACAAGCAGGTGTCTGGTTATGTGTGCTGCGGCCCCACAGCAGATGTTGACAGAATGCACATGTTCAAACACACAAAAACATGCACCTGGATGACTAACAGCTAGGTTGTTATTGAAAGTGACAATTTGTTTTCAAGTGACCTACCTAGCTACCTAAAGGTTCGCAGTAAAGAGAAAAACGAGTTCTGTAACGCAAGTGCACCAAGAGTGTTTTAACCCTGAAATACACATTTAACTAAATGCTAGATCATTTAATTGCATAGTTGCCTACTTAGAATCCAAACATAGTAATTGGAAGTTACCTCACACCTCAGTATTGGCTGTTGGCCATTAGCTCAATATGTTTGTAGGGAAAGTTTRCTATGCCTGTCTGTTGTTTTATAGGGACTCAAGCTGATTCCTCCTTTGTGTTATGGGGGCATATGAGTCCCCATATCCCGTGTTTAGATGATTGTATCAGTAAGTGTGCAATGTGCAGTGTGCTCCATGGAGCATCAGTAACCAAGGAACAGAGCCGCCCAGATACAATCTTTGACATTGTATAAAACTGCCCCAAATATAATGATGCAACACAAACTCGTTTGATAAGGGCTCTTGGTATGTTTGCCAATGGTAACTGGCTCCATTGAAAGCAATTTAAGTAATTCAATCAAGGACAAAGTATGTCTGACTTTTCCAATGGGGATAAATAGAGTTGACAGACCCATCGGTTGCCAAGTTGTCTGTCCTACATTTTGTAGTTGTTGTCGCACTACTACTGTAAGGGTCTCGTGCAAAATAAATYGTTTTATCATTCATGGTTATACAATATGACAAGTCTTATATGATTATTTAGAGTAGAGAGTGATGTCGCAACAGGTACATAACTGACAGCCACATAACATCGGCGCCGAACAGTTCCTCAAACAGGGTTTCCGTGTCAACTGCATCAACAACAGGCAACACTGGGCCAGTAACGTGATATCGCCTGACTGAAAAGGACACCTCTGTAGGCACGAGGGTTCCGTCTCGGTGTTGTTCTTCCTCCGGTGTGTCAGACGATTTTCCGTTCCACTGCTGCCTCTGCAGGGGGACAAGGGGGTCATGTGGGGCTGGAATGTGGAATGCAGCGAGTGGCGTTCCAGAGTGGCAGAATGCCCCTCTGTGACATCATCAGACTGCTGACTGACCACTGAGGGGCTGCACAGAAGGGTTTATCTTTGGAGCTGCTTTTCAAGCTGCCGCCAGCTAGGGGGGGGGAAACAGAATGCGTAGAATGGATAGGTGGTGTATCATAGATCCTCATGGGGTTTGAAGTTTGACTTCATACCAGTCAAATGGCATCCTGTGTGTGTTGGGGGGGGGGGGGCCGTGATTACTTATCGCTCTTCTCATCCCAATTATTTGTATGCAACAATGTATTAAGTTGCATTGCACAATTTTTAGGAAGCTCAGTAGTCACTTCTTATTTCTTCTATTATAATGCCAGCATAGCATGCCTATCTCGCACGCGTCTCTTTTTCCCCTCCGGATCCCACAGCATCAGAAGTGACTTACATAAAGTGTTTACGTTACTCTGGTCTAGTGCTGTAAGCTGATACGGCCCTGAACCCATCTTTACTGTAGCTCACCCTGTGGGAGCCTGGGAGGTGTAGATCACACAACCCCAATCAGGCCTTTATTCCACAGACCTCTCAGAAATATGTGTAAGTGTGTGAGTGAGAGAGAGAGAGAGAGAGAGAGGAGAGAGTCCTAGGATGCCTCTGTCAGAGACTAGTCAAGGTGGTGAATGACCTCAGAATGAGCACTGACACTAAAAAGCTCTCCGTCTAAGTGCAGCCTTTGACACTATAGATCATGATATCCTCATGAACAGACTCCAGAATTGGGTTGGCCTCACAGGCTCTGTACTAAACTGGTTTAGGACTTATCTGACAAAATAAATCATATTTTATTGCACTAGGTGAGCATGCATCTGGAAAATGTAGCAATCTCATGTGGTGTCCCTCAAGGTTAGATTTTTGATCCTATACCGTTTAGTCTATCTATACACGTTACCCCTTGGTAGTGTTATTAGGAAGCATGGTGTAAATGTTCATCGCTATGTTGATGATACACATCTGTATAGACCCTGGTTAAATGTATCACTGGCATAAATATATTGATGGCACAAGACTTACAACAGCTAAACAAAGGCAAAAACCAAGGTTCTGGTTATTGTTGCTAAGGCCCATAGCGAGAAACTGACGGCACATATACGTTATCTGGCACTAGATACATCCCACCAGGCTAAAACCTAGCTGGGATTTTAGACTCTGTCATACATTTTGAGGACCACATACGAAATGTGACCAAATGGCCTTTTTATAACCTAGGAAATATTGCCAAAGTGTGTCCGTTTCTCTGCCAGGCCAACACTGAGAGACTAGCGAATGGTTTTATTACTAGCAGGCTTGATTGCTGCAATACTCTCCTGTCTGGTCTTCCCCCCAAAAAAACATTAGCCAACTTCAACTGATTCAGAATGCAGACCAGAAAGAGAGCTCAGGGCTCCTGAATGGCGCAGCTGTCTTAGACACTGCATCTCAGTGCTAGAGGTGTCAGTACAGACCCTGGTTCGATTCCAGGCTGTATCACAACCGGCTATGATTGGGAGCCCCATAGGGCGGCGCACAATTGGCCCAGCGTTGTCTGGGTTAGGGTTAAGCCGGGGTAGGTCGGCATTGTGAATAAGAATTTGTTCTTAACTGACTTGCCTAGTTAAATAAAAACACCTATTTTAAAGTCTCTGCATTGGTTACATGTTAGTTTCAGAGTTGATGAAAAAAATAGCTTTATTTATTTTTTAAGCACTACATGGCCTGGCACCCAAATACATGTCTGATATGCTTTTAAGGTATGTGCCCGGTCGGTCCCTCAAATCTTCTGGCACTGGTCTTTTAGTTGTTCCAAAGGACAGCCTTTTGGTGAAGCTCATCCTGGCATTTGGAGCAGCCTGCCAGAGGATCTGGGGGCCTCAAATGTTTGACACTTCAGAAAAATCTTAACAGYTTTTTAGCTGTGCTTTTAAGACTAGAAGCGCAGAGACAGTCATTTTTACTGCATATGAATTTAAAAATCGAAATGTTGTTTTTGGTTGTTTTTAGAATTTTGATATAACAAACTGAATTTGTGTTATAAGCAGTTTTAGGAGGACATGTCATTTTTTGGCCGGGTGCGCCAAAAAGTGACTTTTTCAAATCCTCTTACAGAGTCATATGCAAGTATTGACGTTGTGATTTCTATATAGTATCAGAAAGATCAGATTGAGGTCTCTAAAACACTTACCTTTGCCAAATAGAGATATTACATTTTCCAAGAATAACAATGAGCAGCAGATCATCTACAGTACAATAAGATAATGAAAATGCTATATTCAATTTTTCACATGTATTTTTTCATAAGATTTTTTTATTTTTATAGAAAATATTAAATGTAAATGAAAAAGGAGTTGGTGTTTTTTGCAAAATGCTATATCCATTGTTTAGCTGGAATAGAATGTTTGTATCCGGTATATTTGACTGCGATACTGAATGTGGTTGTCTCACCTAGCTATCTTATTAAGATGAATGCACTTACTGTAAGTCACTCTGGATAAGATAATCTGTTGACTGAAGTGTAAAATGTTTCACATACAGATCTCATATTACTGTATTTAATAATAATTTAAAAGATACAATACCAATCAAGTTTGGACACCTACTCATTGAAGGGTTTTTCTTTATTTGTACTATTTTCTACATTGTAGGGTAATAGTGAAGACATCAAAACTATTAAATAACACATATGGAATCATGTAGTAACCAAAAAAGTGTTAGACATTATTTTAGAATATTCAAAGTAGCCACGCTTTGCCTTGATGACAGCTTTGCACAAAATTAGATCAGGTTATTGGTTACTGTTTGTTTACAACATTGCAATGTTGTATCTACATAAACCAAATCACATATAACTTTAAATAAACTTGATTCTCAGAGAACTAAACATAATAAATGTAGTAAATATACTAAACAACATGTATTCAATGTCTTAATTAATGCAATACAACCTAAAATGATCATCATGCTAATGAAGAAAGGAGCAAAGACTGGATATTGTTTGACATTTTTATGTAGCTACAACATTTACATGAGAGAAATGTGAACACAATGGGGATGTTGACCTTATGTTTAAAGGGGAAACTACTGAATTTACATGAGCAACAACTTTCAACTACTGAATGTTTAAAAGATAAGATTGAATAATTAAAACATCAAAAACTAAATCAAACCCTGTTCAGAACTATTGCCTTTTTGAGTGAACTTTGAAGATGGTGGCCCTATGGAATTCTTTCATCCAAAATGCAGGCAGAAAACACAAAACAAAACGAGCATACTGAAAACATTTTCTATTTTGGCATCTTAAAAAGGTAGTATTAGGCTTGGGTGGAAGAAAAGCGGAAGAGAGTTATCCCTAATATGGAAATTCATATTTTTCCAAAAAGAATTATTGTTAACTTACATCTCAAAGCCATGCATGCAAGAAGCCTTGACCTGGTGCACACATTTCTCTGTCCTSGGGTGGATTGAATGCCTCAATCTGGGGTTTTGCCTTGTAACTGATTGCTTCTAGAAAGAGAGGATGAGTTAGCTACTAGTTTAAAGCAATGAAAGATCTAATTGCTACAAAGTAGGAATGTATGGGCTACATTTATGAAAACAATGCATGCATTTGCTTACCTTACCATGCTTATAGACGATACACAAATGCATCGCTCACAGAGGGTTGATGCATCCTCCTCCCAATACAGCATTTTCCAACACCACAGGTAAGGGAAGGGTATCCATCCGCAATAGTGAAGTTTTGCTTTGACGTCAAGTAAGCTCATATTGTTTATACCTTAGCTGTTGTGCTAGCTAACATGTTACTGAACAGTGACACTTGCATATTGGTATAAAAAGACTAACGCATTTACCTAAAAATGTGTTTAGGCAAATCATCGGTTAGCTAGCTAACGTTAGTTATCACATTAATTGTGCAAAAATATCACAACTGACGTTAGTTAGCTAAGCGCTAGCCAAGCAGCTAGCCAGTCAGTGGCGCTGACAGATTGAAACTCAAAGTGTTTCACTATCCCATAAAGCATGACATTGTTAACTAGGCATCAATGAGCTAATAACATTTTAAAGTTCATTAGGAAGTTTAATTAATAAGTTAGACACTCACTGGCAAACTTTGGTAGGTAGGTAGCTAGCTAGATTGCTTAGTTTCCATTTTCCAACAGATTTCTCGAATCCCCCTGATTGGTCGTCAACTGGTCTTAAAACGCATGTTTTCACCAGAAACGGCTTCTGGTAAAGTGGCAATAAATATTGTTGCCACAGATTCAAATAGAATCTTGAGAGAATTGTTTGTCAAAAAAAAACTCTGGCGAAATGTTTGCCACTAGAATACATATTATTGTTGAAAAAGGTTTGCTGCAGATTCAGCATTATTGGCAAACTTCTGGCAGCATTTTTTGACACACTTGCAGGAAGTTTCATTTTTATAAGGGAAGTGATAGATTTTAAACAAATACATGTCTGTCGTTTAACCGCCTCATGCCATGAGTTGATAGCGAAAAAACACAACAATCTCTTTCATAATTTCTTCAAACAATAAAGGCTAAATTACCAACAATTCTGAAAATAGATTGTTACATTACAGCCTTATTCTAAAACTGATTAAATGCATCATTTTCCATTTAACTTTTTTTTATTTTACAAAAATACATTATTTACATAAGTATTCAGAATCTTTGCCATGAGACTCGAAATTGAGCTCAGGTGCATCCTGTTTCCATTGATCAACCTTGGGATGTTTCTACAACKTGATTGGAGTCCACCTGTGGTTAATTCAATTGATTGGACATGATTTGCAAAGGCATACACATGTCTATATAATGTCCCACAGTTGAAAGTACATGTCAGAGCAAAAACCAAGCCATGAGGTTGAAGGAATTGTCCGTAGAGCTCCGAGACAGGATTGTGTCGAGGCACAGATCTGGGGAAGGGTACCAAAACATTTCTGCAGCATTGAAGGTCCCCAAGAACACAGTGGCCTCTATTTAAATGGAAGAAGTTTGGAACCACCAAAACTCTTCCTAGAGCTGCCCACCCTGCAAAACTGAGCAATCGGGGGAGAATGGCCTTGGTCAGGGAGTTGACCAAGAACCCGATGGTCACTCTGACAGAGCTCCAGAGTTCCTCTGTGGAGATGGGAGAACCTTCCAGAAGGACAACCATCTCTGCAGCACTCCACCAATCAGGCCTTTATGGCCAGACGGAAGCCACTCCTCATTAAAATGCACAACAGCCCGCTTGTAGTTTGCCAAAAGGCACCTAAAGACTCTCAGACCATGAGAAGCAAGATTCTCTGGTCTGATGAAACCAAGATTGAACTCTTTGGCTTGAATGCCAAGCGTCACGTCTGGAGGAAACCAGCCACCGATCATCACCTGGCCAATACCATCCCTACGGTGAAGCATGGTGGTGGCAGCATCATGCTGAGGGGATGTTTATCACCGGCAGGGACTGGGAGAGAAGTCAGGATCGAGGAAAAGATGAACGGAGCAAAGTACAGAGAGCTCCTTTGATGAAACCTGCTCCAGAACGCTCAGGACCTCAGACTGGGGCAAAGGTTCACCTTCCAACAGGACAACGACCCAAAGCACATAGCCAAGACAATGCAGTAGTGGCATCGGTACAAGTCTCTGAATGTCCTTGAGTGGCCCAGCCAGAGCTCAGGCTTAAACCCGATCGAACATCTCTGGAGAGACCTGAAAATAGCTGTGCAGTGACGCTCCCCATCCAACCTGACAGAGCTTGAGGATCTGCAGAGAAGAATGGGGAAAAACTCCCCAAACACAGGTGTGCCAAACTTGTAGCACCATACCCAAGAAAACTTGAGAATTTAATCGCTGCCAAAGGTGCTTCAAGAAAGTACTGAGTAAAGGGTCTGAATACTTATGTAAATGTGATTATTTCAGTTTTTGATTTGGATTAAATTTGCACTCATTTCTAAAAACCTGTTTTTGCTTTGTCATTATGGGATATTGTGTGTGGAAAAAGTGAAGGGGTCTGAATACTGGAATGAAACTCTTTTCGTCTTCTAATGTCCCCCAAGACCTTTATAAACACAACCAAAGGATTATTTTTCTGATAGCATATATGATATTTATTTATTAGACTGTTAGAATGTTGCAGTCAAAATGGCTACTCGTTGTCGTAGTAAAGGGGGGGAGGGGTAGCGAAGGCCGACGGTTTAAGTGTTTAGTTAGCCATAGTATCTACTTTATTTTATCCCTTTTGCTGCATCAGTCTCTCATTTCTACAGTTATTTTACTATTGTTTTACTATTTGAATTGATCTCTTAATTCTTCAGTTTTATTCATGTCTATCTTCGTTTTATATTTGCATAGAAACATTTGGTGTTTTATCTTTCTCACCTTTTTATTATTTTATTTGTTATGCACATTAAAATGCATTTGTCGTGAAAAATGTGCTATATAAAGGACGTTTGATTTGATATTTAACACAGGGGAACTTCCTGCCTGGGGAACAAAGCACCTGTTGCCGGTATGCAAACCAGAAATGTCACCGAGTCATTTACAGTAAGAGGATGGACAGAGCGAGAGTCTCAGAACTAAGTACCTGTTTATTGCTTCCCTGCCAGGAATGTACATAGGCATGGCATACAGTAAAGAATTCAGTCTTACAATAGCCATTAGCAGACAGTGGACACAGGCTCTGGAGGACTTGAGTTTGACACCACTGGCCTATATACTGCAACCATTTCAATTTGCCAGACCTCTGTTTGGAGTTCTTTTAATCTGAGACTGGTTTAGATCTGGAAAACTCTAGCCAATCAAATACATGAATTGATCAGTTGAGTTCCATAGAGCTGCAAAAATAAGCAACAGACTCTGACCCTTGAGGCCCAGAGTTTGACACCACTGGCCTACTAGTACGTTGCGAGACCCGCTTGTATACCCTGACTGTAGATTGTTCTGAACGAGAGCTTATGTTTACTGTAAGTGACTAAGATGAAGATCAGTGCTTATAGAGGGGGCAGGACAGTGGACTCCTGTTCCTGGATTCAGACTTTCCCCCACCCCCTTACTGTGTGGGTTCTGTTGACTGTTTACTGACTCATAGTTGACATAGGTGGGCTTGTATTTCTGTTATCACGGAGGGTCGTCTGCATCTGTGCCGGAAAACAAGTGTACATTCAGTTCTCCAGTGCTGACCCACTGAACTGCACATAGTCACCGTGACATGGGAAGAGAGAGTGTGTCTGTGTACTTTGTGTCTATAAAAGAAAGAGAGAGTGTGGGGGCATCCTGAGGTAGCAACAATACACACACACGATCACATACACACACACACACACACACACACACACACACACACACACACACACACACA
>NC_036855.1:35821572-35849072 GCF_002910315.2 Salvelinus sp. IW2-2015
AGCTCTCATGTTATTGAACCACACAAGGAACTGCCCACTGGCTTCTGTTTGTGACAAACCACACTGACAACTACCCCCCCCCCCCCCCCCCTCATAGTATTATGTGATATAGACACACATGCACGGAAATTGACAGATGACTGAGGTCCAAACAGCAGGTGTATGAAATATGGATCTTATCTGCCTGTCAGTCTCCAGCCTTTATGGCCACGAGTCACCTAACACACACACACACCCCTACACATACAAAATGATCTTCCCTGGCCAGAGAGCATGAAAGGAAATCGATAGCTATTAGGAAGCACTTCCAGTACAGTATTATCTTCCCTAGGTCCTTACATGTGCTGGCTATAAGCTGTTACTGTAAGACCTAATAAAGCAGCAATATCTCTCTTGGCTTGGTCATTTGCTATTACTGGAATAACTCAAAAGTTATTACATAGTTTTGTTTTTCTCACAATTCGGTAAAAGCTATTTACTGAGAATAAATGACAAAGCCAATTTCTGAACATTCTGTTTTGTATTTGTACAACAAAAAAAAAGCCAGGATAGACACTCTCAAAATACCCACCATGAACAGAAAAACTGAAGAAGCTGTCTTGATCGAATCCTAACCCAGACACGTGAGATCAGAATAGAGAGAATACAGCAAGAAATGATCAATTGGATTTTGGAGCTGAGGGTAAGGAACACAATGACCGAGTCTTTGTTTTTTAGTTTACTCAGAGAGGAACAGAGATATATCAAGACATACCCTTCAAGGACAGTTAAATAGTGGGTGATTGGAGGCTGTGCTATTTTTAAGACTGGGACATCATGCACTTGACCCCTCTGAAGCAAAGACACAAATATATTTTTGACTAGCTGGATGCAGATAAACCTCCATAGAGATAATAGGATCTCTATGGATGATGTTCTCCATTGTGATGTCATGTCTTTGATGTTCTCTGTTGTGATGTCATGTCTTCCGATTATGTGCTGTGATGTCATGTCTTCTGATGTTCTCTGTTGTGATGTCATGTCTTCTGATTATGTGCTGTCATGTCTTCTGATGTTCTTATTTGTGATGCCATGTCTTCTGATGTTCTCCATTGTGATGTCATGTGTTCTGATCTTCTCCATAATGGCAAGTGTTTGGTGATCTTAATTTTGTCATGTATTATGATGTTCATGTAGTGATGTGAATTCTTTCCAATGACATGTTGTGATGCATAGTTCAGATTATATGATGATGTCAGCTGCCAGCTGTGGTCCGACGTGGACAAAATATTAACTCAAAGAGAAAAATCACTCAAACAATTAGACATCATATTCAGCATACTGCAATACTCAGTATGTTAGTTCTTATCATCCAACCTGCAGCGCGGAGTTTGCGTTTCTCCCCTGAGGGTGAAAAACCAACCCCTACTCTAAAGGCTAGAGACAAATTATCACACACACATCACAGCTCCTCTCACCTGCACTGCAAACCCTGATCGAGCACGACTAAATCAGTTTGGATCTACACTTTGTCACCAAGCAACAGAGGTGGCGTCCATTTAACTGCAAAGGAATGTAGAGAGAAACGTTACACTCACTCCACAGCTCTGTGACAAACCCGTATTCCACAGACCTGCCAACCTGTAATTTAATTAGATTTCCATTTTCACAGTTTAATATCGAGATTCATACCTTCCTTACAGAAAGACAGAGAATAGCTTACTGTAGAATGTCCAAGAAATAGCTCCTAGAAATAGCTTGGCTTTGGTACTCGAGCAGAAATGTCAACACCATTTTGTCTCTGCCAAAAGGCACTGATCCCCCCCCCCCTGCAAAAAAAATGCTCCCAATATTGTAGCAAATGATCTTGTACCTCTTTTTTCACTCTTTCTTTTCGGTCTGTGAAAAAAGCAGACGGACAAGCAGGCACGCACACACAGACACACCCATGTTCATGCATCCCCTAGTTGATGCTGTGCAGGGTTAATGCCTCTTTATGAGTGGAGCAGCTGCCAGTCATTGTTACAGGGGATACAGAGACCACAGGGGAGAGAGGATGGACAATACAGCGGGCCTACCTCTGACCCACCAGCCACTACTGCTTTAACTTTGACCTCTTATTGAAATGATGTCATATAGATTCAAAGCCATGGCTGAGCGTGAGGATTTCCTCCATGAGGAAACGTGTTGATAAGGTCTGGCCACTGCTTGCTTATACTACAGAACTAGTGAGTCGCTTTCCTTCACGTCAAGCTGTATCATTTTCTATCCATCTGACGTCATTTATTAAAACAACCACTCTTGTCCTCTGCTGCAATGGACAATGCTGTTGTCAAATACAAATCCAACGTTTATTTGTCACGTGCAGGTGTAGACCTTAGAGTGAAATGCTTACTTACAAGCCCTTAACAAGAGTGCAGTTTTTTAAAGTAAAAAATAGGTATTATGTAAACAATAGATAAATACAAAAATAAAAAACAGTAAAAAGTAACAGTAGCGGGCTATATACTGGTGGTATCGGCACAGTGTCCAGTTAGTCAGGCTATTTGAGGTAATATGTACATGTAGGATTAGTTAAAGTGACTAATGCATAGATGATAAACAGAGTAGCAGCAGCGTAAAAGAGGTGTTGGCGGTAATATGCATAGTCCGGGTAGCCATTTGATTAGCTGTTCAGGAGTCTTATGGCTTGGATGTAAAAGCTGTTGAGAAGCCTTTTGGTCCTAGACTTGGCGGCTCCGGTAACCGCTTGCCATGTGGTAAGCAGAGAGAACAGTCTATAACTGGGGTAGCTGGAGTCTTTGACAATTTTTAGGGCCTTCCTCTGACACCGCCTGGTATAGAGGTCCTGGATGGCAGGCAGCTTACCCCGGTCATGTACTGGGCCAATACGCACTACCCTCTGTAGTGCCTTGCGGTCGAAGGCCGAGCAGTTGCTGTACCAAGCAGTGATGCCTTTTGAGGATCTGAGGACCCATGCCAAATCTTTTTTAGTTTCCTGAGGGGGAATAGGCGTTGTCGTGCCCTCTTCACGACTGTGCCCTCTTCACGACTTGGGCCATTCTAGTTTTGTTGGTGACGTGGACACCAAGGAACTTGAAGCTCTCAACTTGCTCTACTAACAGCAAGGGAGCAACAAACTAGAAGCAAGGGCCGCGACTTTTGCAAGGGGCCGCGACTTTTGTGGAGCGATGGTAACCGACGCTTCGTGGGTGTCAGTTGTTGATGTGTGCAGAGGCGCCCGGGTCGGGGCGAGGGGACGGACGTAAAGTTATAACTGTTACATTGGTGCCGTGACCCGGATCACTGGTTGCTGCGGAAAAGGAGGAGGTTGAAAGGGGGGTGAGTGTAACGGATGTGAAATGGCTAGCTAGTTAGCGGTGGTGAGCGCCAATAGCGTTTCAATCGTTACGTCACTGTCGCTTTGAGACCTTGAAGTAGTGGTTTCCCCTTGCTCTGCAAGGGCCGCGGCTTTTGTGGAGGCGTGGGTTCATCGATGCTTCGTGGGTGTCAGTTGTTAGATGTGATGTGCAGAAGGGGTCCCTGGTTCCGCTTAGCACCAGGGTCGTGGGCGAGGGGACGGACCGTAAAGTATCTACCTGTTACATCTGCTCGGTCATTCCTTATAACCTGTAGTCCCCAATCATCTCCTTTTTGTTGAGATGGAATTGTGGAGATGTCAGCGTGCAGTGTCAGTTGTGGGTACAAGTACTGTGCTTGAGCTATGGTTGCCCAGAGACAGACGAACCAAGGGTTAATAGTGGTCTTATATGGGGCCAGAGGCCTGTGGGAGGCCCAGCTGTAGCGGCTGCATCTGCTCCACAACCCCCTGGGGCTGGGGGGGGACTGAGGAGGAAGGACAGAGAGGAGACTTTACTGCTACATTACTGCCCGAGCCTGCCTTGCTTCCATGCCCTTCTCTGTCTCTCTACCTGCTCAAAGTTGCACAGCCCACACGTCTGAGTCAAAGGGTCATTTCATCACAAACACAGCACATGAGCGTGCTCCTGCACACACACACACCAACCAAACAAACACAAAGATACATACGCGCACCTCCCCACAATCACAGACACACAACACCAACACACACATTGCCGCCCTCTCACCCCTGGGTTCACACACCACAACACACACGACACGTAAACCTCCCACTACACACTCATCAACTACCCCCTGTGCAGCCACCCCAGCGAGCAGTGAGTCAGGAGATACTAAGGTTGTTAACACACGAGAGAGAGAGAGAGAGAGACATAGAGAGACACAGAGAGAGAGACACAGAGAGTCATAGAGAGACATAGAGAGACATAGAGAGACACAGAGAGACATAGAGAGACATAGAGAGACATGGTTGAGACAGTCAGTCCGATGTCCAAAAACAGCAGGCATCATTCTTTTTTATATCAGAGGAATCAGTGTCATTGGTGCATGATACAATGCAATGGTTTTCATCGTATTATGTGATATAGACACACATGCACGGAAATTGACAGATGACTGAGGTCCCAACAGCAGGTGTATGAATATGGATCTTATCTGCCTGTCAGTCTCCAGCCCTTATGGCCCCGAGTCACCTAAAACACACACACACCCCTACACATACAAAATGATCTTCCCTGGCCAGAGAGCATGAAAGGAAATCGATAGCTATTAGGAAGCACTTCCAGTACAGTATTATCTTCCCTAGGTCCTTACATGTGCTGGCTATAAGCTGTTACTGTAAGACCTAATAAAAGCAGCAATATCTCTCTTGGCTTGGTCATTTGCTATTACTGGAATAACTCAAAAGTTATTACATAGTTTTGTTTTTCTCACAATTCGGTAAAAGCTATTTACTGAGAATAAATGACAAAGCCAATTTCTGGAACATTCTGTTTTGTATTTGTACAACAAAAAAAAGCCAGGATAGACACTCTCAAAATACCCACCATGAACAGAAAAACTGAAGAAGCTGTCTTGATCGAATCCTAACCCAGACACGTGAGATCAGAATAGAGAGAATACAGCAAGAAATGATCAATTGGATTTTGGAGCTGAGGGTAAGGAACACAATGACCGAGTCTTTGTTTTTAGTTTACTCAGAGAGGACACAGAGATATATCAAGACATACCCTTCAAGGACAGTTAATAGCAGTGTGATTGGAGGCTGTGCTATTTTTAAGACTGGGACATCATGCACTTGGACCCCTCTGAAGCAAGAACACAAATATATTTTTGACTAGCTGGATGCAGATAAACCTCCATAGAGATAATAGGATCTCTATGGATGATGTTCTCCATTGTGATGTCATGTCTTCTGATGTTCTCTGTTGTGATGTCATGTCTTCCGATTATGTGCTGTGATGTCATGTCTTCTGATGTTCTCTGTTGTGATGTCATGTCTTCTGATTATGTGCTGTCATGTCTTCTGATGTTCTTTATTGTGATGCCATGTCTTCTGATGTTCTCCATTGTGATGTCATGTGTTCTGATCTTCTCCATAATGGCAAGTGTTTTGGTGATCTTAATTTTGTCATGTATTATGATGTTCAATGTAGTGATGTGAATTCTTTCCAATGACATGTTGTGATGCATAGTTCAGATTATATGATGATGTCAGCTGCCAGCTGTGGTCCGACGTGGACAAATATTAACTCAAAGAGAAAAATCACTCAAAACAATTAGACATCATATTCAGCATACTGCAATACCTCAGTATGTTAGTTCTTAGTCATCCAACCTGCAGCGCGGAGTTTGCGTTTCTCCCCTGAGGGTGAAAAACCAACCCCCTACTCTAAAGGCTAGAGACAAATATCACACACACATCACAGCTCCTCTCACCTGCACTGCAAACCCTGATCGAGCACGACTAAATCAGTTTGGATCTACACTTTGTCACCAAGCAACAGAGGTGGCGTCCATTTAACTGCAAAGGAATGTAGAGAGAAACGTTACACTCACTCCACAGCTCTGTGACAAACCCGTATTCCACAGACCTGCCAACCTGTAATTTAATTAGATTTCCATTTTCACAGTTTAATATCGAGATTCATACCTTCCTTACAGAAAGACAGAGAATAGCTTACTGTAGAATGTCCAAGAAATAGCTCCTAGAAATAGCTTGGCTTTGGTACTCGAGCAGAAATGTCAACACCATTTTGTCTCTGCCAAAAGGCACTGATCCCCCCCCCCCTGCAAAAAAAATGCTCCCAATATTGTAGCAAAAATGATCTTGTACCTCTTTTTTCACTCTTTCTTTTCGGTCTGTGAAAAAAGCAGACGGACAAGCAGGCACGCACACACAGACACACCCATGTTCATCATCACCCCTAGTTGATGCTGTGCAGGGTTAATGCCTCTTTATGAGTGGAGCAGCTGCCCAGTCATTGTTACAGGGGATACAGAGACCCACAGGGGAGAGAGGATGGACAATACAGCGGGCCTACCTCTGACCCCACCAGCCACTACTGCTTTAACTTTGACCTCTTATTGAAATGATGTCATATAGATTCAAAGCCATGGCTGAGCGTGAGGATTTCCTTCCATGAGGAAACGTGTTGATAAGGTCTGGCCACTGCTTGCTTATACTACAGAACTAGTGAGTCGCTTTCCTTCACGTCAAGCTGTAGTCATTTTCTATCCATCTGACGTCATTATTAACAACCACTCTTGTCCTCTGCTGCAATGGACAATGCTGTTGTCAAATACAAATCAACGTTTATTTGTCACGTGCAGGTGTAGACCTTAGAGTGAAATGCTTACTTACAAGCCCTTAACCAASAGTGCAGTTTTTAAGTAAAAAATAGGTATTATGTAAACAATAGATAAATACAAAAATAAAAAACAGTAAAAAGTAACAGTAGCGAGGCTATATACTGGTGGTATCGGCACAGTGTCAGTTAGTCAGGCTATTTGAGGTAATATGTACATGTAGGATTAGTTAAAGTGACTATGCATAGATGATAAACAGAGTAGCAGCAGCGTAAAAGAGGTGTTGGCGGTATAAAATGCATAGTCCGGGTAGCCATTTGATTAGCTGTTCAGGAGTCTTATGGCTTGGATGTAAAAGCTGTTGAGAAGCCTTTTGGTCCTAGACTTGGCGGCTCCGGTACCGCTTGCCATGTGGTAGCAGAGAGAACAGTCTATAACTGGGGTAGCTGGAGTCTTTGACAATTTTTAGGGCCTTCCTCTGACACCGCCTGGTATAGAGGTCCTGGATGGCAGGCAGCTTAGCCCCGGTCATGTACTGGGCCATACGCACTACCCTCTGTAGTGCCTTGCGGTCGAAGGCCGAGCAGTTGCTGTACCAAGCAGTGATGCCTTTTGAGGATCTGAGGACCCATGCCAAATCTTTTTAGTTTCCTGAGGGGGAATAGGCGTTGTCGTGCCCTCTTCACGACTGTGCCCTCTTCACGACTTGGGCCATTCTAGTTTGTTGGTGACGTGGACACCAAGGAACTTGAAGCTCTCAACTTGCTCTACTACAGCAAGGGAGCAACAAACTAGAAGCAAGGGCCGCGACTTTTGCAAGGGCCGCGACTTTTGTGGAGCGATGGGTAACGACGCTTCGTGGGTGTCAGTTGTTGATGTGTGCAGAGGCGCCCGGGTCGGGGCGAGGGGACGGACGTAAAGTTATACTGTTACATTGGTGCCGTGACCCGGATCACTGGTTGCTGCGGAAAAGGAGGAGGTTGAAAGGGGGGTGAGTGTAACGGATGTGAAATGGCTAGCTAGTTAGCGGTGGTGAGCGCCAATAGCGTTTCAATCGGTTACGTCACTCGCTTTGAGACCTTGAAGTAGTGGTTCCCCTTGCTCTGCAAGGGCCGCGGCTTTTGTGGAGCGATGGGTAACGATGCTTCGTGGGTGTCAGTTGTTGATGTGTGCAGAGGGTCCCTGGTTCGCGCCCAGGTCGGGGCGAGGGGACGGACGTAAAGTTATACTGTTACACGTGCTCGGTCATCCTTTAACCTGTAGTCCCCAATCATCTCCTTTTTGAGATGATTGTGGAGTGTCAGCAGTGCAGTGTCAGTTGTGAGGTACAGTACTTGTGCTTGAGGCTATGGTTGCCAGAGACAGACGAACCAAGGGTTAATAGTGTCTTAATGGGGCCAGAGGCCTGTGGGGAGGCCAGCTGTAGCGGCTGCATCTGCTCCACACCCCCTGGGGCTGGGGGGGGACTGAGGAGGAGGACAGAGAGGAGACCTTACTGCTACCTTACTGCCGAGCTGCTGCTTCCATGCCCTTCTCTGTCTCTGCCTACTGCTCAAGTTGCACAGCCCACACGTCTGAGTCAAAGGGTCATTCATCACAAACACACACATGAGCGTGCTCCTGCACACACACACACCACCCACAAACACAAAGATACATACGCGCACCTCCCACAAACACAGACACACACACACACACACATTGCCCCCTCCACCCCTGTTCACACACACACACACACACACACGTAAACCCCTCCCACTCACACACTCATCAACTACCCCTGTGCAGCCAACCCAGCGAGCAGTGAGTCAGGAGATACTAGGTTGTTAACAACACGGGGTTGTTAGAACACTGAGGAGGCAGTAGCATGAGGCATCTGCAGTATAATGTCTTAGTCACCACGGCAACTGTGCCCCTGAGTGTTGTACTGTGACTGAAACTCTTCATTGTTGGAGTTTGCATCGGGTTCGCTCCCTTTGCGCTACACTCATTCCTCTGCTGTTGTTCAGAGGAGTTTTGGTGTCTTTGAAAAGAAGTCATAGGGCACTGGTGATTCAGGTTGACTCCCGTTCAAAGTCAGGGGGAAAGTACCTCTTTAGATGTCAAATTGTAACATATCTGCAAAACTCCTTAGGCCTATACTTCATGGTCTTGATACTGTGGCTATTTAGGGTTTCTCTTGATCAGTGAAAACGTATACAGGAGGCACTCAAATAGATACCAACATTAGCAATTCAAGGTGTTGCTGTTACAGTTTACCTACACGTAGTCAAAGTGACAATTGGGAGAGTTGAGAGCAGTGAGTCACTCTTTAAGGTGTGCCATCTTTACCGTGGTTAGACCACACAGCTGCGGTTATGAGACAGTGACAAGACCCTACCACAGTATATGACTCAGACATTTTTGTGTGAGGTACCCCCGTGGCACAAACAGCCTGTCAACTCCTCTGTATATTGGTTGTGTGTGTGTGCGCGTGCATGCGTGCCTGACTGTGCGTGCGTGCCATGTGTGTGCGTGTTAGCCTCCCTTTCTGTTCTACCTCTTGCCCTACTCTGATAGTACCCAGGATGATTTGAGTGGAGTGGAGTTTCCTACCGCAGAGAAAGCCCCCTGAATCTGCAGACTGACTTCCTCTGTTACATTTGACTGACTTTAGTCTCTCATAGATACACACTGCTGGGCTAGTTTACCCTCAGCTCACCACACACACACACACACACACACACACACACACACTAAAATGATAGGAGACAAATTACTTGGAAATTCCAGGTAAGACAGAACAGAAACCTGGAATACATCGACAACAACAACAACAAAAAACACCTGAAACATCTGGATGCTGGATTTGTTTGGTGGATTTGTTGGATTTGTTTGGTGTTTTGTCCTTCGGTTGCTGAATCCTCACCTGCCACCTGATGTTGAAGCTGAGACAATGAGACAATGAGAGTGACACAGTCAGTCAGTGGCCTGGATCTGTTAACCACGCGCTGGTCTCGTCTCCGTCCTGCTCCAGTGAGAGGCAGGGATTAACCCCGCTAATGGAGTGTGGTGACCTCTGACCTCTATAACGGGCCAGTGGCTGGCAGGGTGGAGAGGTCAGCCTGGCGTGTATCTGTCAGGAAACCCTTTAGTCCCCGGCGTTATCCCTTTAGTCCCCTTCAGCTTGTTCTCCATCTTCTTTTTAAATAGAGAGCCAATTTGTTTTCAGCACTTTTATTTCCATGACTGATCGAAACTTGTTTTCTCATGGCTCTCTCTTATCCCTTGGCAGCAGACATGGTGAGCAATATGTTCGGAACATCGAATTGCAATAAAATCACAGTATCGAAATGTATTACATGTAGAATCGTAAGAATCGTGAGAATGACAATACATGTCGTATCGGCACATACGTTTCATGATAATATCGTATTGTGAGGTCCCTGGCAATTCCTAGCCCTACAGCAGACTCATAGCTCTACCAGCCCTGCCTTCTCTCTATTTCTCTCTCTCTCTCTCTCTCTCTCTCTCTCTCTCTCTCTCTCTCTCTCTCTCTCTCTCTCTGTGGAGTGGTTGACCTTAGGAACTACTGCAGAGGAGAGGCCATATGCTGCTTCTGCTGTTTCTATTCCCCACTACACTCATTGTTGTCCCTGGGCTTATCTGTCTGTCTGTGTACGTCTCGCTCTGTCTGTGGATGTGGATGACTGGTAGACTGCTGCGGACAGAAGATACTAAAGGCCCTTCACTTCTCTCCATTGTCTGATGGCACTTATAGTGAAGTGGCTTTGACTGGTTGACTGGAGGACACAGAGGCCTCTGCTTCTTTCCCCGTTCTAGATGGGATCCGTCTCTATTTCCGTTTCTATTACCCCTCAGCCTTCATCCAACGTCAATGTTTTTGTTTCTAAAGGAACCAATAGAAGCACCCGTTCTAATATGAGGAAGAGTTGTGCTTGTACCTCCTGATATGTACCTGTGCTTGTTGGCTGTACCTCCACTCGTACTCCCTTTCCTTTCATTTGACCAGAGCCTTTGAAGATCCACCTAAACTAGCTACACCAGCCTGCATACCAGGGCTGGGTTTTGGAGCTGTGAGCCAGACATTCCTCAGAGTCCTAACCCCCCCTCTGGCTCCTCTGGTTCCAGAACCACATCCAGTTGTTGTTTGTGGCAGGTGGCATGTGTGCTGGGTTGTGTGGGTGTGTGTGCGTGCGCGTGTAATTTCACAGGAATCTCCAGTAATGGCTTCTCTGTGTCACCCACTATTTACACAGACCACATACCGCTTGAGGTAGAGGTTAGCCACTAACACAGAGATCTTAGAACAGTTTATCCTCCCCAAATCCTACCTTTAACGATACGGGGAGAAAACTCAGAACTGACAGCAGATCAGTGTCAAGAGACAACTACCCTCCAGCTATTGAACCATGCAGCCATCTGCATCAGTAAGATGTGTGTTTTAGTTTTACAAACATTCTCAGATTCAGAGACACAGAGTGTTTAATAGTCACATGTACAGGGTTGCAGATGTGAGTGCAGGGTACAGTGAAGATCGTAGACTCCGACAATGCAGGACTAAGTGAAATAAAATGATGGAAATTGTAATAAGAAAAACACAATAGAAATATACATTTAATTATATGCATCATAATAATTGTAGCAGTGATGAATGAATAAATGGCCATTGGGGTGTCAGACAGCAGGGACTTGGTACATACAAAGCGTGTGTGTTTTAAACTTCAATAGCTAAAATATGCATCACATAGGAAACATCTGACACATGCCCGGCCTTCTTAGCACCATTACATATTTTATAGTAACACAGCAAGTCAAGTCAATGCTGGTGTCAATCAAGACCAAGTTGTAAAACCTGTTTTTGGACATGCTTATAGTCACCCACTCTATCCAGGTCTCTGATTGGACAGTGTTTTTTTTGTTATTGTTGTTTTATTTCAACCATACCACAACACCAGACAGGTGGTGCCTCTGCCCGGTGTTCAGGTGTTTCAGGGAGTGGGGTGGTGAACAGATGGGGAATGGTGTGTGGGGAGTCGTCAGTCTCTCACCCGACCACAGGTTGTGTCTGCATCTCTGTCTGTTTGGCAGTCCAGCTGTACAGTGTCACTGTGTAGTCACGTAGGCCTAGGTATTAGTTGTTCTAGTTCTCACAGAGACACACAGTCACACACATAGTGGGCCTGTCCCCTGCCTCTCCTTAGGCCACAATCACAGCCTACATGGCAGTGGAGTGAGACTGGGCCCCCGTAGTGCGTACCACAAACACACAAACCCTCTCGCTTTCTCTTTTTCTCTGACACACACACACACAGCTAATGAAATAAGGTCTTAAGTCGGCTGAAGGGAGTCTTTCAGATTAAAGAAGAGCTCTGATTTATCCATGATGTTCTGGCAGGTGGAAGATCTTATCAATCCTATTGAGAGAGAGAGAGAGAGAGAGAGAGTGAGAGAGCGAGAGAGAGAGAGAGAAAGGGAGAGTATGGCCCGTCTGTGTGTGTGTGTGTGTGTGTGTGTGTGTGTGCTGTGTGTGTGTGTGTGTGTGTGTGTGTGTGTGGTGTGTGTGGTGTGTGTGTGTGTGTGTGTGTGTTGTGTGTGTGATGTGTGTGTGTGTGTGTGTGGTGTGTGTGTGTGTGTGTGTGTGTTGTGTGTGTGTGTTGGTGTTCGTTGTGGTTTTAGGTGTTGCAAGTCGGTATACCAAATAAGTGTGTTAAACGGTCTGGTCTGAGCAGGATATCTGTCTTATGTAATTACCAAAGACACACGCAGGAGGACACACCTAACCTCAAACAACAGGGTTAGGAGCCACCAGACTGGGCCAGACACAGTGACATGGATCATACAGTAACTTTGAAACCCTAGTACAAAGAGGAGCAACACCTAATTCAGAGCCGGAGGAAGGGGCAGTGCAGAAGCAGACAAAACATCGCAGATCATACGAGTGATCGATAGCACAGAACCACTGAAACGGTTGCCATTGTGTATAGCCAGTACTTTGTTATAGGTTGTGCAATTGAGACGGATTAATAACTTGGGTTCTAATGGTTTTTATACTAATCATTATGCACTGTACACATCCGGACGCATGTGTAGAAAGCCATCTGGTTGAGATAACATAAACAGATCAGACTTACTGCAAGAAATTCCCTCGGTTGACCGATGTGCGGACCGGTAACTGGCTCTCTGCCCGCAGTAAACACTTAGTTTCCATATCCTCCTTAGTTGTGCTTTTTGTATTTATTTCACTTCAATTTAACACAGGTAAGGCCAGTTGAGAACAAGTTTTCATTTACAACTGCGACCTGGCCAAGATAAAGGAAAAGCAGTGGCGACAAAGAACAACAACACGAGTTACACATGGAATAAACAAACGTTAAAGTCAATAACACAATAGAAAATATGTGTACAGTTATGCAAATGTAGAAGAGTAGGGAGGTGAGGCGAATAAATAGGCCATAGAGGTGAAATAATTACAATTTAGCAATTAACACTAGAGTGATGAGTGTGCAGAGATGATATGGCGGCAAGTGGAGATATTGGGAGTGCAAAAGAGCAAGAGGTATAATTAATAATTTGGGGATGAGGTATGGTTGGGTGTGCCTATTTACAGGTTGGCTGTGTACAGGTACAGTGATCGGTAAGCTGCTCTGACAGCTGATGCTTAAAGTTAGAGAGGGAGATATAAGACTCCAGCTTCAGTGATTTTTCCAATTCGTTACAGTCATTGGCAGCAGAGAACTGGAAGGAAAAGCGGCCAAAGGAAGTGTTGGCTTTGGGGATGACCTGTGAAATATACCTGCTGGAGCGCATGCTACGGGTGGGTGTTGCTATGGTGACCAGTGAGCTGAGATAAGGCGGGGCTTTACCCAGCAAAGACTTATATATGACCTCGAGCCAGTGGGTTTGGTGACGAATATGTAGTGAGGGCCAGCCAACAAGAACACAGGTCGCAGTGGTGGGTAGTATATGGGGCTTTGGTGACAAAACGGATGGCACTGTGATAGACTACATCCAGTTTGCTGAGTAGAGTGTTGGAGGCTATTTTGTAAATGACATCGTCGAAGTCAAGGATCGGTAGGATAGTCAGTTTTACGAGGGTATGTTTGGCAGCATAAGTGAAGGATGCTTTGTTGCGAAATATGAAGCCGATTCTAAATGTAATTTTGGATTGGAGATGCTTAATGTGAGTCTGGAAGGAGAGTTTACAGTCTAACCAGACACCCAGGTATTTGTAGTTGTCCACATATTCTAAGTCAGAACCGTCCAGAGTAGTGATGCTAGTCGGGCGGGAGGGTGCGGGCAGCAATTGGTTGAAGAGCATGCATTTAGTTTTAATAGCATTTAAAAGCAGTTGGAGGCCACGGAAGGAGTGTTGTATGGCGTTGAAGCTCGTTTGGAGGACAACAGGCCCTCCGATTTGACACACTGAACTCTATCAGAGAAGTAGTTGGTGAACCAGGCGAGGCAGTCATTTGAGAAGCGAAGGCTATTGAGTCTGCCGATAAGAATGCGGTGATTGCCAGAGTCAAAAGCCTTGTCCAGGTCAATGAAGACGGCTGCACAGTACTGTCTTTTATCGATGGCGGTTATGATATTGTTTAGGACCTTGAGCGTGGCTGAGGTGCACCCATGACCAGCTCGGAAACCAGATTGCGTAGCGGAGAAGGTACGGTGGGATTCGAAATGGTCGGTGATCTGTTTGTTAACTTGGCTTTCGAAGATTTTAGAAAGGCAGGGTAGGATAGATATAGGTCTATAACAGTTTGGGTCTAGAGTGTCTCCCCGTTTGAAGAGGGGGATGACCGCGGCAGCTTTCCAATCTTTGGGGATCTCAGACGATACGAAAGAGAGGAATAACCCCAGTCACATGGGTCTAACAGGGCTAACAGGGCAGAATGAGAGTCTAACAGGGCCAGAATGAGAGTCTAACAGGGCAGAATGAGAGTCTAACAGGGCCAGAATGAGAGTCTAACAGGGCCAGAATGAGAGTCTAACAGGGCAGAATGAGGCTATTTACAGCTGAACTCCTATTTCTGTATTTGGAAACAAAGGGAGCCACAGATAGACACCAGAAGACGGGCGCTTACTAAGAATAGAGGGGATTGTAACTTTAAAAAGAACCGGGAGGCTGAAAATAAACCCTTGTAAATGAGTCTTAACCTGCTGTCTGTACGCGCTGGGGAAAGCACACAAGGATACATCCAGCGTGTTCACATGGTGTTCGTTAGATGGCTATGCTAGAAAGGACAAAAGTGGTAATATCATCCAAACTCATGAGCAATCCCGTGAGGTATTTGTCCTCAGTTTGGGGTTAGAGTTGGGGTTAAGGTCATAGGTAGGGTAAGGGTTGAAGTTGGTGATTCAAGTCCTGACAAATCATTTTGTTCAGAAACCACTGCACTTCCTGTCTTTTCTAGCATGGCCAGATAGTGATGACCGTGCTTATTCTTATTTACCTTACACAATTTTGGAGATTTTAACAGCAGGGTACAGTCAATCTCTTACTTAGCTCTCTGGCCGGCCTACATTGGTACTCCCTTCACTCCTATAAACTAACCTGACACCGCACCATGTATGTGAGAGGTTGCTGGAATCAGAAGTTCTCTGGAAAGGCTCAGGCTATTTTAAAACCTTCGAACTAAGAATAGTCTTCAAGAACTACTGCTTGTCTGTTCTACTAATTCTATTTATCGGCTGATGTCTGGAAAGGGACAGTGCTCACAGGGAATTGAGGGATGTTGTTGCGTATGCAGTTGTGTAGGTGCATGTGTGGGAGTGATGACAACTTTGTTTTGCAAATGAACATAGTAACATGAACAGTTTTGGTCCCAGACACCTTCATCTACTGTTTGCATTCCATTGTTCTTAAGGAGAACCACTTTCACAAGTATTTGCATTAGGAGAAATCCAAAGAATGGAAACATCAAATATTTTTTCCCAGTGGTATAAATGTGTGGCCTCTGAAGAAGAGACTGCAGAATATGTCTATGATCTCAGGAATGTGTGTCTGGATTGCTTGTACCTTTGTGTGTGTGTGTGGCTCAGTTGGTAGAACATGGTACTTGCGACGCCAGGGTTGTGGATTCAATCCCCACGAGGGAGCATTCCGAAACTGTGTGTGTGTGTGTGTGTGTGTGTGTGTGTGTGTGTGTGTGTGGTGGAGTGGTTGACCTTCAAGGAACTTACTGCAGAGGAGAGGCCATATCTGCTTCTGCTGTTTCATTCCCCACCTAACACTCATTGTTGTCCATTGGGGCTTATCTGTCTGTCTGTGTACTGTCTCGCTCGTTGTGATGTGGATGACGGTAGACCTGCTGCGGACAGAAGATACTAAAGGCCCTTCACTCTCTCCATTGCTGATGGCAGCTTATAGTGAGTGGCTTTGACTGGTTTTGACTGGGAGACACAGAGGCCTCTGCTATCTTTCCCCGTTCTAGATGGGATCCGTCTCTATTTCCGTTCTATTACCCCTCAGCCTCCATCCAACGTCCAATGTTTTTGTTATCTAAATGGATCCAATAGAACGCACCCGTTCTAAATATGAGGAAGAGTTGGTGCTGTACCGTCCTGATATGTCCTAGTGCTTGTTTGGCTGTAACTCCACTCGTACCTCCTTCCTTTCATTTGACCAGAGCCTTTTGTAAGATCCACCTAAACTACTACACCAGCCTGCATACCAGGGCTGGGTTTTGGAGCGTGAGCCAGACATTCCTCAGAGGTCCTAACCCCCCCTCTGCTCCCTCTGGTTCCAAGAACCCCATCCAGTTGTTGTTTGTGGCATGGTGGCATGTGTGCTGGTTTTGTGTGGGTGTGTGTGCGATGCGGCGTGTAAATTCACAGGAATCTCAGTAATGGCTTCTCTGTGTCCCCACTATTTTACACAGACACAGTACCGGCTTGAGGTAAGAGGTTAGCCACTAACACAGAGATCTTAGAAACAAGTTATCCTTCCCGCAAATCCTACCTTTAATCGATTACGGGGAGAAAACTCAGAACTGACAGCAGATCAGTGTCAAAAGAGACAACTACCTCCAGCTATTGAACCATGCAGACCATCTGCATCAGTAAGAGTTGTGGTTTTAGTTTTAACAAACATTCTCCAGATTCAGAGACCAAAAGAGTGTTAATAGTCACATGTACAGGGTTGGCAGGATGTGAGTGGCAGGGTAACAGTGAAGATCGTAGACTCCGGACAATGCAGGACTAAGTGAATATAAAATGATGGGAAATTTGTAAATATAAGAAAAACACAATAGAAATATACCTTAATTTATGCATCATAATAATTGTAGCAGTGATGAATGAATAAATGGCCATTGGGTGTCAGACAGCAGGATTGGTACATACAAAGCGTGTGTGTTTTAAACTTCAAACACAGCTAAATAATGCATACAATAGAACATCTGACACATTCCCGGCCTTCTAGCACCATGACATATTTAATATAACACAGCAGTCAAGTCAATCTGGTGTCAATCAATGACCAAGGTTGTAAAACCTGTTTTGGACCTATGCTTATAGTCACCTCCACTCTACCAGGTCTCTGATTGGACAGTGTTTTTTTTGTTATTTTGTTGTTTTATTTCAACCATAACCACAACACCAGACAGGTGGTGCCTCTGCCCGGTGTTCAGGTGTTTCAGGGAGTGGGGTGGTGAACAGAATGGGAATGGTGTGTGGGGAGTCGTCATCTCTCACCCGACCAACAGGTGTGTCCTGCATCCTGTCTGTTGGCAGTTCCAGCTGTACAGTGTCACTGTGTAGTCACGTGAGCCTAGGTATTTTAGTTTTTCTAAGTTCTTCACAGAGACACAAGTCCAACACACATAGTGGGGGCCTGTCCCCTGCCCTCTCCTTAAGGCCATCAATCACAGCCATTACATGGCAAGTGGAGTGAGACTGGGGCCCCCGTAGTGCGTACCCAAACACACGAAACCCTCTCGCTTCTCTTTTCTCTGACACACACACACATACACTAAGAAATAAGGTCTTAAGCCCGGGGGCTGAGGAGTCTTTCAAATTAAAGAAGAGCTCTGATTTATTCCATGATGTTCTGGCAAGGTGAAGATCTTAATCAATCCTTTGAGAGAGAGATGAGAGACGAGAGAGAGTGAGAGAGCGAGAAAGAGAGAGAAGAGAAAGGGAGAGTATGGGCCCGTCTGTGTGTGTGTGTGTGTGTGTGTGATGTGTGTGTGTGTGTGTGTGTGTGTGTGTGTGTGTGGTGTGTGTGTGTGTGTGTGTGTGTGTGTGTGTGTTGTGTGTGTGTGTGTGTGTGTGGTGTGTGTGGTGTGTTGTGTGTGCGTGTGTGCTGTTTTTTCTTGTGTTTTATGTTGCATCGTATCCACCAAATAATGTTTAACGGTTCTGGTCATGGCAGGATATCTGTCTATGTATTCACCCAAAGACACACCAGGGACACACCTACCTCAACAACAGGGTTAGGGAAGCCACCAGGACTGCCAGACACGATGACAGTCCATACAGTAACTTTGAAACCCATGTACAAAAGGAGCAACACCTACATTCACAGCCTGAGAGGAAGGAGGCAGTGCAGACAGACAGACAAACAATCAGTCATACGAGTAATCGATAAGCCACAGACACCCTGAAACGTTGCCTTGTGTATAGCCAGTTACTTTTGTTATAGGTTGCTGCAATTTGAACGGATATACTTGGTTCTAATGTTTTTATACTTAATCATTTGCACCTGTACAGCTATCCGCGACGCATGATGTCGAAAGCCATCTGGTTGATATAACATAAACAGATCAGACGTTACTTGGCAGAAATTTCTCCCTCGGTTGTGAACCGTGTTGCGACCGGTAAACGTGGCTCTCTGCCCGCAGTAAACACTTAGTTTCCATATCCTCCTTAGTTGTGCTTTTGTATTTATTTCAACCTTCAATTTAACCAGGTAAGGCCAGTTGATGAACAAGTTTTCATTTACAACTGCGATCCTGGCCAAGATAAAGGAAAGCAGTGGCGACAAAGAACAACAACACCTGAGTTACACATGGAATAACAAACGTTAACAGTCAATAACACAATAAAGAAAACTATGTGTCCCAGTTTAAATGCAAATGTAGAAGAGTAGGGAGGTGAGGCGCAATAAATAGGCCATAGAGGTGACATAATTACAATTTAGCAACCTTAACTACTAGAGTGATAGATGTGCAGATGATGATATGGCGGCAAGTGGAGATATTGGGGTGCAAAAAGAGCAAGAGGTTAATTAATAATATGGGGCTGAGGTAGTTGGGTGTGCCTATTTACAGGTTGGCTGTGTACAGGTACAGTGATCGGTAAGCGCTCTGACAGCTGCCTCTCTCTCTCTCTCTCTCTCTCTCTCTCTCTCTCGCGCTCTCTCTCTCTCTCTCGCGCGCTCGCTCTCTCTCGCGCTCTCTCTCTCTCTCTCTCTCTCAGGGTAAATGTATTAGAGCACTGTTCCTGTGCCGCCTGGTGTATGAAAGGGGAAATGTGGAGCGTCTCTGTAGCATCCTGGCATTGATCCAGTAAACTCAGAACTACTGTCCCTGGTCTTCACACACACACCTCACCAACATCCTTTCTTCCACATGAATCCAGTAACCTCAGAACTACTGTCCCTGGTCTTCACACACACACCTCACCAACATCCTTTCTTCCACATGAATCCAGTAACCTCAGAACTACTTCCCCTGGTCTTCACACACACACACCTCACCAACGTCCTTTCTTCCATCATCCATATATCGCTACCAGTACTAGGGAGGCCATTTACTACAGAGGAGGAAGAACAGTGTGTATGCACATTTGTATGTGTGTGTGTTTGTGGGCATATGTGTTTGTGTTTGTCCATGTGCGCATGTCATTGGTGGCTTTCAGCCCTTAAATGCTAGAGAAATAGATGTTCCGCAGGTTCAAGGAGGCACGAATGCCAAGGATAACATGAAAGATTTGTATTGTGTTGTTGCACAGGTGGCATACGTCCCCAGCTCCGCAGCCAGACATGGCGTTTGAAATGAGAGTTGACGAAGTCGCTACACATGGTTCTGATTTTAGGACGATTTTAAAGATTTAACTCTGTTGCAGTGTTCCTCATTTTACTCTTAAAGTGTTCAAATGAACTCAATTGTGGTGTTTGCCTTGCTCTACTGTAGAGTAATACGCAACACCTACAGTGTAAAACATAACACTTGATTTAGAGTAAACTGGGCTCACTTTGCGTCGTGCTGACGCTGTTACACTTTCTCAGTGTAAGACATTAGCACCTGTAGTGTTACAGTAACTCCTTTGTGGGTGTTGTTTCAACACTGTATGGTGTTAAGTCTAATTTGCATATTTCCTAGGGGGCCTTTTCATTTTGAGTAAATTGTTGAGTTAACACCCATGACTGTATTTGTTAGTGACAGAAACACGGTTGTTGAATTATATTATTTGAAATGCCTGTGGCTTTCAGCAAGTGAAAATCCTATCCATAAAAATGTAACTCTGCCTTCCACGTTGGTCTAGTTGATGCTTAGTTTTACCCTAACACAGTGGTGTTAGGAAATTCCTGATTTACAGGCCACATCAGGCCTGCAAATCACATTATGCTGGCTTGCAAAGTGATGTGTAATTCCCATTAGAATTCAGCCAGAGTTAGGATGTCCAACAGTTAGAATTTGTATTCACCCACAACCTGCATTCAGAATGACTGTCGGGGTTGGGAAACTTGATAGAAAACACTACCTAAATAATTTAAACCAGAACAACCATTTCAGTAACGGGTGCAATAAATCTAAGTAACTGATTGGATTAGATTAGAAAAATGGATGTTATTTATCTTTGTGTAGCATAAGATTAATCAGTCAATCAATGTATGCAAAAACACAGATATTAAAATCAATCCTCTACCTACAGTAGAGCCTGCTGGGAAATATGATACAAATGGTGGTTTAGATCTGACTGTTTTACTCTCCACACTGTAAATCAATAACTCTGGTTGTTAACACCAACACTAGGGGTTATTTTACACTGCTGAGTGTTCATTTCACTTTTACAAAGTTCATTTAACTCCTGAATCAACACTAGCAATGTTACACTGACAAATCAACACTGGCAAATTTGCTGTGCTCTCTCTCTCTCTCTGGGATGCATGCATTACTGTATATGAGATGGGAGGTTGGGGAATGGATGGGAGGTTGGGGGAATGGATGGGAGGTTGGGGGAATGGGATGGGAGGTTGGGGATGGGAGTGGGAGGTTGGGGAATGGGAGGGGGTTGGGGAATGGATGGGAGGTTGGGGGAATGGGATGGGAGGTTGGGGAATGGGATGTGAAGGTTGGGGGAATGGGATTGGAGATTGGGGGAATGGGATGGGAGGTTGGGGGAATGGGATGGGAGGTTGGGGGAATGGGATTGGAGAATTGGGGGGAATGGGATGGGAGGCTTGGGGGAATGAGGACTTGGAGATTTTGGGGAATGGAATGGGAGGTTGGGGGAATGGATTGGGAGATTGGGGGAATGGGATTTGGAGATTTGGGGAAGGGGATGGGAGGTTGGGGAAATGGGATGGGAGGTTGGGGGAATGTGGATGGGAGGTTTGCGGGATTGGGATGGGGAGATTGGGGTTTTAACTGGGATGGGAGGTTTGGGGGAATGGGATGGGAGATTGGGGGAATGGGATGGGAGGTTGGGGGAATGGGATGGGAGGTTGCGGGAATGGGATGGGAGATTTTTATTTTATTTTATTTATTTAACCTTTATTTAACTAGGGAAGTCAGTTAAGAACAATTTCTTATTTACAATGACGGCCTACCAAAAGGCAAAAGGCCTCCTGCGGGGACGGGGGCTGGGATTGAAAATAAAAATATATATATATATTAATATAGGACAAAACACACATCGTGACAAGAGAGACAACACTACATAAAGAGAGACCTAAGATAACAACATAGCAAGGCAGCAACACATGACAACACAGCATGGTAGCAACACAATATGACAACAACATGGTAGCAGCACAAAACATGGTACAAACATTATTGGGCACAGACAACAGCACAAAGGGCAAGAAGGTAAAGACAACAATACACCACGCAAAGCAGCCACAACTGTCAGTAAGTGTCCATGATTGAGTCTTTGAATGAAGAGTTTGAAATAAAACTGTCCAGTTTGAGTGTTTGTTGCAGCTTGTTCCAGTCGCTAGCTGCAGCGAACTGAAAAGAGGAGCGACCCAGGGATGTGTGTGCTTTGGGGACCTTTAACAGGATGCGACTGACATAATGGGTGTTGTATGTGGAGGATGAGGGCTGCTCAGATAAGGGGGAGTGATGCCAAAGAGGGTTTTATAAATGAGCATCAACCAGTGGGTCTTGCGATGGGTATACAGAGATGACCAGTTTACAGAGGAGTATAGAGAGCTCGAGAGCACCCTTACCTGCTGATCTATAAATTATGTCTCCATAATCTAGCATGGGTTGGATGGTCATCTGAATCAGGGTTCGTTTGGCAGCTGGGGTGAAAGAGGAGCAATTACGATAGAGGAAACCAAGTCCAGACGTAACTTTAGCCTGCAGCTTTGATATGTGCTGAGAGACGGACAGTGTACCATTTAGCCATACTCCCAAGTACTTGTATGAGGTGACAACCTCAAACTCTAAATCCTCAGAGGTAGTATTCACACCTGTGGTGAGAGGGGCATTTGTTTTGGAGGTGTTCAGGGGATTTGTTTTGGAGGTATTCAGAACAAGGTTAAGGGTAGAGAGCTTGATGGACACTAAGAAAGCTTTGTTGTAGAGCATTTAACACAAAATCCCGGGAGGGGACAGCTGAGTATAAGACTGTATCATTTGCATATAAATGGATGAGAGAGCTTCCTACTGCCTGAGCTATGTTGTTGATGTAAATTGAGAAGATCATGGGGCCTAGGATTGAGCCTTGGGGTACTCCCTTGGTGACAGGCAGTGGCTGACTTTATACACTGCACTCTTTGAGAGAGAGAGTTAGCAAATCAGACCAAAGAACACTCAGAGACACCAACACTCCTTAGCCGGCCCACAAGAATGGAATGGTCTACCCTATCAAAAGCTTTGGCCAAGTCAATAAAATTAGCAGCACACCATTGCTTAGAATCAAGGGCAATGGTGACATCATTGAGGACCTTTATAAATAGGTCTACAACAGTTAGGATCAGCTTGATTTCCCCCTTTCAATAAAGGACGGACGCCTTCCAAGCAATGGGAAGCTCCCCAGAAAGGAGAGACAGATTATGAAGGTCAGAGATACAGTTGAAGTCAGAAGTTTATATACACTTAGGTTGGAGTCATTAAAACTAGTTTTTCAACCACTCCACAAATGTCTTGTAAACAAACTATAGTTTTGGCAAATCGGTTAGGACATTTACTTTGTGCATGACACAAGTCATTTTTCCAACAATTGTTTACAGACAGATTATTTCACTTATAATTCACTGTATCACAATTCCAGTGGGTCAGACGTTTACATACACTAAGTTGACTGTGCCTTTAAACAGCTTGGAAAATTCCAGAAAATGATATCATGGCTTTAGATAGGCTTTAGCTTCTGATAGGCTAATTGACATAATTTGAGTCAATTGGAGGTGTACCTGTGGATGTAATTCAAGGCCTACCTTCAAACTTTGCTTGACATCATGGGAAAATCAAAAGAAATCAGCCAAGACCTCAGAAAGAAAATGGTGGACTTCCACAAGTCTGGTATTCTTGGGAGCAATTTCCAAATGCCTGAAGGTACCACGTTCATCTGTACAAACAATAGTACACAAGTATAAACACCATGGGACCATGAAGCCGTCATACCGCTCAGGAAGGAGACGCGTTCTGTCTCCTAGAGATGAACATACTTTGGTGCGAAAAGTGCAAATCAATCCCAGAACAACAGCAAAGGACCTTGTGAAGATGTTTTAGGAAACAATTACAAAAGTATCTATATCCACAGTAAAACGAGTCCTATATCAACATAACTTGAAAGGCCGCTCAGCAAGGAAGAATCCACTGCTCCAAAACTGCCATAAAAAAGCCAGAATACGGTTTGGAACTGCACATGTGGACAAAGATCGTACTTTTGGAGAAATGTCCTATGGTCTGATGAAACAAAAATAGAACTGTTTGGCCATAATGACCATCGTTATGTTTGGAGGAAAAGAGGGAGGCTTGCAAGCCGTAAAAAAACACCATCCCAACCGTGAAGCACGGGGGTGGCAGAATCATGTTCTGGGGCTGCTTTGCTGCAGGAGGGACTGGTGCACTTCACAAAATAGATGGCATCATGAGGTAGGAAAATTATGTGGATATATTGAAGCAACATCTCAAGACATCAGTCAGGAAGTTAAAGCTTGGTCGCAAATGGGTCTTCCAAATGGACAATGAACCCAAGCTTACTTGTAAAGTTGTGGCAAATGGCTTAAGGACATCAAAGTCAAAATATTGGAGTGGCCACCACAAAGCCTTGACTCCAGCCTATAGAATATTTGTGGGCAGAACTGAAAAAAGTGTGTGCAAGCAAGGAAGGCTTACAAACCTGACTCAGTTACACCAGCTCTGTCAGGAGGAATGGGCCAAAATTCACCCAACTTATTGTGGGAAGCTTGTGGAAGGCTACCCGTAACGTTTGACGCAAGTTAAACAATTTAAAGGCAATGCTACCAAATACTAATTGAGTGTATGTAAACTTCTGACCCACTGGGAATGTGATGAAAGAAATAAAAGTTGAAATAAATCCTTCTCTCTACTATTATTCTGACATTTCACATTTTTTAAATAAGGTGGTGTTCCTAACTGAACTAAGACAGGGAATTTTTACTAGGATTAAATGTCAGGAATTGTGAGAAGCTGAGTTTAAATGTATTTGGCTAAGGTGTATATAAACTTCCGACTTCAACTGTATGCTTGGCGATGATAGGGGCAGCCACCTTAAAGATGAAAGGGTCTAACCCATCTGACCCAGATGTTTTTTGGGGGGTAACGTTTCAGGAGCTCCTTTAGCACCTTGGACTCAGTGACTGTCTGTAGGGAGAAACGTTGTAGCGGGCAGGGGAAGAAGAGGGAGAAGCATCGGGGATAGTCGAATTAGAAGGGGTGGGAGATGAAGAAATGTTGGACAGGCAAGGCGGCATGGCTGAGTCAAATAGGAATCCTGACTTAATGAAGTGGTGATTAAAGAGCTCAGCCATGTGCTTCTTGTCAGTAACAACCACATCATCAGCATTAAGGGACATGGGCAGCTGTGAGGAGGGTTTATTCTCCAGGTCTTTAACCGTTTTCCAGAACTTCTTGGGGTTAGACCCACAGAGAGAGAACTGCTCCTTAAAGTAACTAACTTTGGCCTGAGTGCACTTATTTCTCATTTGCCTGAACGAGAGCCAGTCAGCCTGAGTATGCGTGTGCCGAGCCTTTCGCCAAATGCAATTCTTGAGGTGGAGTAACTCTGCAAGAGCACGATCGAATCAGAACCTGTTTTAAATTCTCATTTTCTTTATGGGGGTGTGTTTGTTAACAAAACCACTGAACATATTTAAAAAATGAAGGTCCAAGTGTCTTCGACAGAGGGGATCAAGCTGATTCTATACCATTTTACAGAATATGTCATGTTACAGAGAGTCATGAAGGAAGGCTTGCTCATTAAAGTTTTTTTAGCAAGCGTCTATAACAAATCAGAACAGGTCGTTTCACTGAGCAGCCATTACGAACACAGGCTGTAAAACAGTGATCGCTAAGGTCATTACAGAAAACACCAGACTGATACCTATCAGGATTATTTGTGAGGATAACATCAATGCGAGTAGCCTTTTCTGTGTGTTTGGAGTCATACCTTGTGGGATTGGTAATAATCTGAGAAAGATTTAGGGAGTCCCATTGCTTTAGGATTTGGTCAGGTGGTTTAAGCATGTCCCGTTTAGGTCACCTAGCAGGACAAATTCAGACTTAGTGTAAGGGGCCAGGAGAGAACTTAGGGCAGGTAGGGTACAAGCCGGTGCTGATGGAGGACGATAGCACCCAGCAAAAGTCAACAAAGAGCTATTTGAAAGTTTAATGCTTCAAACCAGCAAATCAAATTGTTTGGGGACAGACTTGGTGGAGACAACCAAGCACTAAAGGGGATCCTTGGTAAAGAATGCCACACCCCCAACTTTGGAAGATCTGTCTTGCAGAAGAAGGTAATAAACAGAAAGGTTAACATCAGTATTCAAAACACTCTTCCTGAACCACATCTCAGTAATAATCAACACATCTGGATTGGAACTGTGAACCCACACTTTCAATTGATCCATGTAGTTTGGGGGAATGAGATTGGATGTTGGGGGAATGAGATTGGATGTTGGGGGAATGAGATGGGAGGTTGGGGGTGGAGGCTAATTTATTGTTGTTTATTTTCCTTTACATACTACGTCTTCTCTCTGTAATATGATCAGAATGATCAATACTTTGTATCGATGTACCTTTTTTAAATGTTTGTTATTTTCGAGTGGCAGCCCACAGACGATTACGAACTGAATATCAAATTATATGAATTTGTTTTTTGTGCCTGTGAGCCCCCCCCTCCCTCCTGCCCACACATGAAACAAATCCACCCCCAAAAAATGTGGTCACCCAAAAAAAGACTACATGATCATCATGGCCAGACAGTCAAAGGTAAAGTCAATAAGATCTGCCCTGTAGCAACAAACCAGACGAGCAGCTAGTGTCCTACTGGGCACAATTCAACTTCTATTCCGCGTTGGTTCAAAGTAATTTCGGCATGTCCTCTGTCTAAGGTGGCCTATTAGTACACTTGTAAAGAGTCCATGTTCCCCCCCGTTGTTTCTTTCCTATCCCCGGAAACCTAGACCCACTCCAATTTGCATACCGCTCAAGCAGATCCACAGATGATGCAAACTCTATTGCACTCCACACTGCCCTTTCCCACCTGGACAAAAGGAACACCTACGTGAGAATGTTATTCATTGACTACAGCTCAGAGTTCAACACCATAGTGCCATCAAAGCTCATCACTAAGCTAAGGATCCTGGGACTAAACACCTCCCTCTGCAACTGGATCCTGGACTTCCTGACGGGCCGCCCCCAGGTGTTAAGGGTAGGTAACAACACATCTGCCAAGCTGATCCTCAACACTGGAGCTCCTCAGGGGTGCGTGCTCAGTCCCCTCCTGTACTTCCTGTTCACCCACGACTGCATGGCCAGGCACGACTCCAACACCATCATTAAGTTTGCAGATGACACAACAGTGGTAGGCCTGATCACTGACAATGACGAGACAGCCTATATGGAGGAGGTCTGAGACCTGGCTGGGTGGTGCCAGAATAACAACCTCTCCCTCAATGTAATCAAGACAAAAGAGATGATTGTGGACTACAGGAAATGGAGGACCGAGCACGTCCCCATTCTCATCGACGGGGCTGTAGTGGAGCAGGTTGAGAGCTTCAATTTCCTTGGTGTCCACATCACCAACAAGCTAGAATGGTCCAAACACACCAAGACAGTCGTGAAGAGGGCACGACAAAGCCTATTCCCCCTCAGGAAACTAAAAAGATTTGGCATGGGTCCTGAGATCCTCAAAAGGTTCTTCAGCTGCAACATCGAGAGCATCCTGACTGGTTGCATCACTGCCTGGTACGGCAATTGCTCTGCCTCCGACCACAAGGCACTACAGAGGGTAGTGCGTACAGCCCAGTACATCACCAGGGCTAAACTGCCTGCCATCCAGGACCTCTATACCAGGCAGTGTCAGAGGAAGGCCCTAAAAATTGTCAAAGACTCCAGCCACTCCAGTCATAGACTGTTCTCTCTGCTACCACATGGCAAGCGGTACCAGAGCGCCAAGTCTATGACCAA
>NC_036855.1:35854072-35885237 GCF_002910315.2 Salvelinus sp. IW2-2015
CGGGTAAGTTTTGAAAGACACTATCGGTATCACATAATCTTGACATTTTTTTTAATGAATTTGGTGACAGAGTCGGCATATTCACTGATGTTATCCCCAGAGGCGAACCTGGATACTTTGCTTTATGTCCCATGAATACTTTTTCTACACCTGCAAATTAATTAAAATGAGGTGCTGGGCCAGTGGAATCTGTAATAGATTTAGATGGATGTAAAGTAGGATGTCAGTCAAAAAAATATACAGGTTAGGACAAGAGAGTTCTAATGTCCCATAAGTATTTGCATAAATGTGGAAGAATTCTAAACCATCAATGTGAGTGAAAATGACTGGATGTGAATGTTAGCTGTACAGAAAGTGCGCCATCAAAGTGGGAAATAAACACAATCGTTGTGAATTTAAGCTAACTACTCTGTTTATTTTCGAACTGCCGCATGGAATTATTACGCTGACCTGTATATTTAAAACCTAGAGTAGGCCCAGGACACTCAGATGCTCCAACATACCTTTACTTTAGTCTGCATGACAACCCCAGCAGAGCAACCCTCTAAAACCCTCTCCTATTGGCTCTCCTCCTCTCTTCCACTCATCTCTGGCTCTCTCTTCCTCTCTTCCCTGCCAACAATGACATCCCCACTCAGCTCTGTAACCCCACCCTCTTTGTTTTCAGCTTATTGCTCTTACAATACAGCTTGTGACACGGCTGACCCTACATAAACATGAAGCTCTAAACACACACTAAATTAATACTCTTAAACAGCCATTCCTGAATAATCCCCTTGGATCTTGTATGTTTTTTAGTTTTTTTTTACCAATCCTTGATTAATGAGTTGAAAGGAGCCAGGATATGAGTATTCAGCTCAGGGATGGATAGACTAGAGCATGAACACACGTGCACACACACACAGAGACACACACACACACAGCAGGATTAGTGTCTATACAGAAGGTGGGACCAAGCTCCATTGTGGTAGCATTAGTACTCATTAGAACATATTTTCAGGGGATTTCAGGATGACGCCTACTGTCTGCTCAATACAGATACAGTGTGTGTGGGTGCGTGTGCTTGTTTGTGTAAGCATGCGTTCATGTGTGGATGGTGGGTGCTTATATTGTTTCCTGATGGACGTATGTTCAGATGTAGGATCTTAATTTGATCATTCTTTTGATGCTGAAAAATTTCCTGCTCAGCAGGAAATGCAAACTTGTAGCGTATTTGAGTTTTAAAAGGGCTTTAAAGTTTGTAATTTCCACTTAAAATGTTTGACTTGATTTGCCCGAATAAAAAATGTATCAACCCCTACAAAAATGTCCATTTAATTATAATCAACACAATAATTCAAATTTCCTGTAGCTGCAGGATTATTTCACTGTTGTAGCAAACTGGCTCAAATTAAGATCCTACATCTGTATATGTATGGGTCTATGTACTGTGTATGCTTGAATGCATCTGTCCATGTGCATAGATGCCGACGGAGAAGGGCGACATCTTACAAGTTCCAACCCAACAGTGCTATATAGTAACCTTTATCGTGTTTATGTTTACTTTTTTTGTACAGAAAGTTCAGAATGTTATCACATATGACCATAAATCACTTATGGACATCATATTGATAGTTACTAACCTTGATTTAGACTTCCAAGACAACTTTAACTCTGACTCAGCTGTTCCACTGTTCATGGGCTACCAAAATGCTGCAGGCAAAATGTCGTCCTCACAGTGACTATAAAAATGTATCCAAACCAAAAACCGTGGATTACAGGCAATATCCTTGCTGGGCTAAAAGCTAGAGCTACAGGGAACGGGACACAGACATGGACGCATACAAGACATGTTCCACTACGACCTCCAAAGTGACACCAAGAGAGAGTAGAGAGATGATTGCCAAATGTGGAGAGTCAAAAAGAGAACACAGAAGGCTGTTGTATAAAATTATTACAATTATTCAGTGGTGGGCCGTCAGGGCCTGCAAGGCCTTCTCTGCTGGCCTAAACATCATCAGATTATAATTTTTTTTTAAATATATTTTCCCACAAATATGTATTAAATTATTCCCCAGAGTAAGAGTTATACTCTTAATTTCATAGCTTTCCTCTTGGTTGTACTGCTTCCAGCCCCAGGTTGAGATTTGGAGGGCTGGTCTTTATGTTAGATCTTTCTAAAATCTGCCCTCACGCCTTCAGAATCAACAGTGCGGGCGCTTGTAGCTTATAGTGAATGGAAATGAAAATTTAGTGTCAACCAATCAGCTTTAGAGTTGGCTATTGTACACCTGCTGGCTGGCTCCAGTGTTACACAGGAGCCAGCTAGCAGGCGTAGTGCGTGCACGTCTTTTGATTGGATTACCAATATTGAGAGGCAGGTCCTATGGGCAGGTCTATGCAGATCTAGGAAACTGAATTTGATAAACGAATTAATTCGCGTACTACGTACTTTTCAACCCACAATGGCGGAAGGAGGAGAAGATATCGATTTGGTCGAGGATATAATTATAACGCCATTCTCAAGACGAACTTTTCAAGAAAAGTTAGACATTGTAAGGAGAGGTCGCCCGACGCCACAAAGCCTGTCACAGGCGGGAAAGGGGTTCGTTCGCTCGCCACTTTCAAAGTTTCAACTACGAGCGCTGTCAATGGCTCACAGGCTCCGAGAAGCACTGCAAACTGTACTGCTGGGAATGCCTATTATTTGCAAGTGATCGATTTGGTGTTTGGAGCCACACTGGCTTTGCAAACTTGAGTTGTCTGTTAAACACTGTTTACCCAAAAATGTCAATTTGTCAATTTCAAGGTGACGCAACGCCTGGTTATACTGCGTTTCTGTCTAAATGTATAGTGTCTAGAGCCATGGCATCATAATGATGGTAATAAGAGGTGGATTAATTCGGGTGGGACTGTGTAGTACCTCACTGAAGGCCTAGGCCCCAGGCCCACGGCACGCCACTGCAATTATTACATCTTCAAAGTAAGGGCAACCATGACATTCATGACAGAGAGGAAGAAGCTTTCATCCATGTCTAGCTACGTTTTCAGATATTACGTGTTTCTAATTTTGTCAGAAATTCGTTTTCATTGCAAGTTAAATCGTACTGTTAGCTAGCTAATGAACATTAGCTGGCTGGCTCACTAGCTAATGTTCATTAGCTAGCTAACAGTACGATTTAACTTGCAATGTATGATCTGTGTAGTAATATTATTTGTATCGCAGAAAGCTATTTGCATTGCTAGTTATAGCCTAATGTTAGCTAGCTAGCTAACATTGAACCTAGTTGGTTAGTTTTAGCTACCTGCAGATTCATACATGGTGCATGGTAGTATGAGTTGGGATTATGGTTCATTGTTTAGCTAGCTTGTAACATGTCTAAACAAAAACATTTTTTACCATGCTGATACACCGTCTGTATCCTGTGCATGTGACAAATAAACTTGATTTTATTTGATATAGTGTGTACTTACCAGAGACGGTAATGTGAAGAACAGCATGACCTACACCAAAGTCAGATTAGGATATAGGCTAAGGACTATATCAAGTGTATTTTTACTGCTACTTTTTGCTACTACTTTCACCACTTTTAGTCTTAATCTTTGAATGTTTACTACACTACCTTACTCACTCTGTTTAGCACATGCGCTCACATGTGAATTAAAGAGATGAGTGGGGCTAAGGCTTAAGAGGGTGTGAACGATGCTAAATGGGTGTAGACAAAGAAGAGCTCTCCAGTAGGTGTCCCAAAACAATCACAGGCCATTTTCTCAAAAGTGGGGTTACAAGTTGATCAACTTTCAAAGCAGAATTACTTTCCCATTGTTCATCAACTGCAGTGTATGATATACCATTTTCTAGCTATGAGTCTCTACATTTATCCTATGTATAAAACACAATTTCAAATTTTACTAAATCGAACCAAATCCCGGTGGTGGGTCACATATAGGAGGAAGGTGGAACCCTATTACACCGGGTCCAACATTTTGTATGTGGCAGGGCTTGCAGACGATAACAGATTGCAAATGAAAACCCAGCTATGAGTTTCCCAGAGATGCAGAACTCCCAAATAAGCTCTCCCACCTGGACAACAGGGGAAATAACTATGTGAGAATGCTGTTCATAGACTACAGATCAGCGTTCAACACCATAGTGCCTTCCAAGCTCATCACCAAGCTAGGGACCCTGGGACTTAACCCCTCTCTCTGCAACCCGATCCTGGACTTCCTGACGGGCCGGCCCCAGGTGGTGAGAATAGGCAACAACACCTCTGCCACGCTGACCCTCAATATGGGGGCCCCTCGTGAGTGTGTGCTTAGTCCCCTCCTCTACTCCCTGTTCACCCACAACTGCATGGCCATGCACAACTCCAACACCATCATCAAGTTTTCTGATGACACAACGGTGGTAGGCCTGATCACCGACGGCGACGAGTCAGCCTACAGGGAGGAGGTCAGAGACTTAGCAGTGTGGTGCCAGGACAACAACCTCTCCCTCAACGTCCCTCAAGACCAAGGAGCTGATCGTGGACTATAGGAGAAAGAGGGGAGAGCAAGTCCCCATCCACATCGACTGGGCTGTTGTGGAGCGGGTCGAGAGTTTCAAGCTCTTTGGCGTCACTAAGGAACTTTCATGGTCCACATACACCCACACAGTCGTGAAGAAGGCACGGCAGCGCCTCTTCCCCCTCGGGAGGCTGAAAAGATCCTCAGAAAGCTGCACCATCGAGAGCATCTTGACTGGCTGCATCACCACTTGGTATGGCAAATGCACCGCCCTTGACCGCAAAGTGCTACAGAGGGTGGTGCGGACAGCGCAGTACATCATTGGGTACATTTCCATGCCATCCAGGATGGCTCTTGGACCAATAGGCTCCAAGACAGCATCTAACCCAAGCCATAAGGCTGCTAAAAAGTAAATTAATGGTACCCAAACTACCTACACTGACCCTATGCACACTCACTAGACTATATATACAAGCCATATACACACTCAAACACACTATATTGACACTCCCACACAAAACCCACACACTTTCACATACACTTTCACATACATACACACACACATAACACACACAAGGAGACCAACACAAACACACATACATACACATTACACACACACACGCACACTCACACACACACACACACACACTTTTACACTCATCACTTTATCCTGCCTTCATGTACATATCTACCTGAAATACCTCATACCCCTGCACATTGATCTGGTACTGGTACTCCCTGTATATAGTTCCATTCTTGTGTATGATATTTAAAAAATATATATTGTGTTACTATTTCATTTTTATCTTAACTCTGCATTGTTGGGAAGGGCTTGTAAGCAAACATTTCACAGTAAAGTCTACAGTTGTATTCGGCGCATGTGACAAATACAATTTGAAATGATTTAGGAAGTTAGGAAATGAGGGATGGAAAGGATAACTTTCTTCTGCCAGTTTACTAAACAAAGGGAATACATATGTAGGAACAAAAGGAAGATATATGTAGGAACAATGGGAAAACAAGAGACAGGAAGAGAGAAAAAGACAAGGCTCCTAACTCAAAGATCTAAAGACAGAGGAAGACAGTGGAAGACAGAAGAAGACAAGTCTGAGTAAAGATCTGAGGAGCTATTTACTTTCATGTTCTCAGGTAGGGGTGTGGGGAAAGGAGGAACAGGGAGGTGGAGGTATGGAAGGGTAGAGGGATTCTGAGGCTTGGGTTCTTCCTTTCGGGAGGGAGGAGGGAGGTTGAAGGACAAATTGAAAGCATGAGCTTCTTTGGGGGGGGGGGGGGTCTACCTGTGATGGGCTGATTGGCTGACTAAGACTTTGGGTTCGTTGGGTACAGTACCATCTGAACTGAGCTGGTTACCCACATCAAACATAACAGGTGACTCTCCTCTCTATCTCTCTATCTCTCTCTCTCTGTCCCTCTTTCCAGCTCTTTGATACCAGCACCTTTTCTTCCTCTCTTTCTTTCTTCCCTCATTTTATGACTCTTCTCCTTGTATCTCCCATATGCTGGTGAACAGCCCCAGGCTCTGGCTCCATGTGCTTACACAGCAAAGAGGAGGAGGAGAGGGGAAAAAAAGAAAGGAAGAGAGTACAAAGAAAGAGCAGGGTAAGGACAAGGATGGTCGAGTCAAAGAACAAAGCGGTGCGTTAGTTGCTTTGTTGCATGCAGGCAAAGGTAGCAGCTGGACCACTGAAAAGTAACAAAGCTGAATTAGACCAAACCCTCAGTTAAACTCCACTGTCCTCTACTCAGCCTGCAGTGTGTGGATTATTCACTCCTCTCCCTCAGTCATAGGGATGTGCCTTGCTGCCTATAATGGTATTCATACTTGCATATAGAAAAAAATTATAATTTAACTTATTGAGTTTGCGTAGTGTACATTTTGAAAATGCTGCGGTGGCTTCTCGAGTGTCACAGCATCGCAGTGTTGCGGTGTCACTACAGCCTGGGGTTTGATCCCATAGGGCGGAACACAATTGGCCCAGCATCGTCCAGGTTAGATGAGGGTTTGGCCGTGGGGGCTTTACTTGGCTCATCGTGCTCTAGCGACTCCTTGTGGCGGGCCGGGCGCCTGCAGGCTGACCTCGGTCATCAGGTGAACGGTGTTTCCTCTGACATGGTGCGTGCAGCTGGCTTCTGGGTTAAGCGCGCGGGTGTTATGAAGCGCGGTTTGGCGGGTCATGTTTCGGAGGACGCATGACTCGACCTTCGCCTCTCCCGAGCCCGTTGGGGAGTTGCGGCGATGAGACAAGATCGTCATCACAAAATTGGGGAGAAAAATTACAAACAAAATTATAATAAAAATGCTGCAGTGCGAGAGCTAAGAGGTATTCCACATGCACCTCATAGGCACTATACACACAGAACAGAAACTTCTCAGAAACTCTTGAGAAGAACTTTGCCCAATCATACACAGTGGCCTGTACAGAGTGAGCCACTGGCAGACAGTATCAGGGTGAATGTGTTTCTCTTGAGAGGTGCTGTCTGGAATCAGGTCATTATGTCAGTGCTGCGTCCGTGTGTGTGTGTGTGTGTGTGTGTGTGTGCGTGTGCGTGTGCGTGTGCGTGTGCGCGTGCGCGTGCGCGTGCGTGTGCGTGTGCGCGTGCGTGCATGCGGCCTGAGACCTCATGTCTCGTTACCTCTCACTCGACAGGTGAGAGCACAGCTGCACACAGAGTATACATCTGTCATAGGGGAGAGGAGAAGAAAGGAGGGGAGAGGGAGGTAGATAGGAAGGTTGAGAGGGGGGAGGACGGAGCACCAAACACAGCTGTCCCCTCAAACATACACCCACACTCCTTGGCCACCCCTGGTGCAGCTAGAGATAAGCAATGTGAAATCATCCCACTTCCTCCTTCTGTGTGATTGATGGGTCACCATCAGCTCTCTTGACTAATCACAAGGCACACAAGACCAGGAGAGATAACTACCTGCTGGACCCATAGAGTTTACTTCATCAATTTTATCAGTCCACAGATCTCCTTTAATAGAGGCTAATCTAGCCACTCATTTGATGACCAGCAACTTGTTGAACCATTCAAGCTAGAGACACAAACCAATTTTCACATGTTCAGGCTATCCTATCAATCAATCGACCAAACTATCAATCAATCTTTCAATCTATCTATTCTTTGCCATTTAAGCAACGACACCAACTTTCAAATGGTCAGGCTATCCCATCCAATCAATCAGCCAAACAGACAATCAATCAATCTTTCCATATACCTACTTTTCCAACTATAACCAATCATTACCATTACTACTGGAGTCACTACCACTACTGTAACTTATTTCAAAACCATAAATACCTTTCAAAAAAGCGAGCAAGAGCACACAGTTTCTTCAAGAAATGTACTTCTCTAGTTAGCCTTAGGCACAGATCTAGGATCATTGTTTACTTCCCAAATCCTTAACTTTACCATTAAGGGGGCAACATCCTCATTCCTCCTTGAGTGTGCTAACGAATATAATTAGGTTGTTATCAGATAGTTGGTTCTAGGAGTAATTGCATGGTCAGTCTTTAACTGAATTCTAAAGATTACCTCAAGGCATCGGCTAAACAACGAATCAGTGACAAAAATGGCGCCGGAGAAGAAGGCTTACGTTTTACGTGTCCCCAACCGATTGTGCTTTTGTTCGTTTATTTGCGTTGTTTCTAACTTATTTTTTTACTTATTTTGTACATAATGTTGCCGCTACCCTCTCGTATGACCGAAAATAACTTTTGGACATCAGGACTGCGATTACTCACCACAGACTGGCGAGCCCGACACGATTTATAACTGCTTTCTCGGGAACAGGCCCAGATCCCCGGGATTTGCGTGTATAGTAGGCGGAGAAAGCGGGGCCAGAGGGCGGGCTGCCTTCTGAGAATTCGTAGGCAATCGAATAAATCCCCACTTCCTTCCATTCTGCTAGGAAACGTGCAATCTTTGGAGAATAAAATCGATGACCTACGCGGCAGATTAAACTACCAACGGGACATTCAAAACTGTAATATCTTCACGGAATCGTGGCTGAACGACGACACTATCAACATACAGCTGGCTGGTTATACGCTGTCCCAGCAGGATAGAACAGCGGCGTCTGGTAAGACTGTTTACGTACCACCACAGACTGAGGCTGGCACTAAGACAGCATTGAATGAGCTGTATTCCGACATAAGCAAACAAGAAAACGCTCACCCAGAAGTGGCGCTCCAAGTAGCCGGGGACTTTAATGCAGGGAAACTTAAACCCGATTTACCAAATTTCTATCAGCATGTTAACTGTGCAACCAGAGGGAAAAAACTCTGGACCACCTTTACTTCACACACAGAGACGCATGCAAAGCTCTCCCTCGCCCTCCATTTGGCAAATCTGACCATAATTATATACTCCTTATTCCTGCTGGAAGCACCAGTGACTAGATCAATAAAAAACTGGTCAGATGAAGCAGATGCTAAGCTACAGGACTGTTTTGCTATCACAGACTGGAATATGTTCCAGGATTCCTCTGATGGCATTGAGGAGTACACCACATCAGGCATTGGCTTCATCAGTAAGTGCATCGATGACGTCATCCACACAGTGACCGTACATACATACCCCGACCAGAAGCCATGGATTTGCACTGAGCTAAAGTCTAGAGCTGCCACTTTCACGGAGCGGGACTCTAACTCGGAAGCTTATAAGAAATCCAGCTATGTCCTCCGACGAACCATCAAACAGGCAAAGCATCAATACAGGACTAAGATCGAATCGTACTACACCGGCTCTGACGCTCATCGGATGTGGCAGGACTTGCAAACCATTGCAGACTACAAAGGGAAGCACAGCCAAGAGCTGCCCAGTGACACGAGCCTTTAAACAGGTCAACATTCACAAGGCCGCAGGGCCAGACAAATTACCAGGATGTGTACTGCAAGCATGCGCTGACCAACTGGCAAGTGTCTTCACTGACATTTTCAACACTAAGGTAACCTGCCTAAATGACTACCGACCCGTAGGACTCACGTCTGTAGCCATGAAGTGCTCTGAAAGGCTGGTCATGGCTCACATCAACACCAGTATCCCAGAAACCTAGACCCACTCCAATTTGCGTACCGCCGCAACAGATCCACAGATGACGCAATCTCTATTGCACCATCCTGCCCTTTCCCACCTGGACAAAAGGAACACCTATGTGAGAATGCTATTCATTGACTACAGCTCAGCGTTCAACACCATTGTGCCCTCAAAGCTCATCAATAAGCTACGGACCCTGGGACTAAACACCTCCCTCTCCAACTAGATCCTGGACTTCCTGACGGGCCACCCCCAGGTGGTAAGGGTAGGTAACAACACATCCGCCACGCTAATCCTCAACACAGGGGCCCCTCAGGGGTGCGTGCTCAGTCCCCTCCTGTACTACTTGTTCACGCATGACTGCACGGCCAGGCACGACTCCAACACCATCATTAAGTTTGTCAATGACACAACAGTGGTAGGCCTGATCACCGACAACGATGAGACAGCCTATAGGGAGGAGGTCTGAGACCTGGGTGGTGCCAGAATAACAACCTATCCCTCAACTTACCAAGACTAAGGAGATGATTGTGGACTACTGGAAATGGAGGACCGAGCACGCCCCCATTCTCATCGACGGGGCAGCAGTGGAGCAGGTTGAGAGCTTCAAGTTCCTTGGTGTCCACATCACCAACAACCTAGAATGGTCCAAACACACCATGACAGTCGTGAAGAGGGCACGACAAAGACTATTCCCCCTCAGGAAACTAAAAAGATTTGGCATGGGTCCTCAGATCCTCAAAAGGTTCTTCAGCTGCAACATCGAGAGCATCCTGACTGGTTGCATCACTGCCTGGTACGGCAATTGCTCTGCCTCCGACTGCATGGCACTACAGAGGGTAGTGCGTACGGCCCAGTACATCACTGGGGCTAAGCTGCCTGCCATCCAGGACCTCTACACCAGGCGGTGTCAGAGGAAGGCCCTAAAAATTGTCAAAGACCCCAGCCACCCCAGTCATAGACTGTTCTCTCTACTACCACATGGCAAGCGGTACCAGAGTGCCAAGTCTAGGACAAAAGGGCTTCTCAACAGTTTCTACCCCCAAGCCATAANAAAGACCCCAGCCACCCCAGTTATAGACTGTTCTCTCTACTACCGCATGGCAAGCGGTACCGGAGTACCAAGTCTAGGACAAAAAGGCTTCTCAACAGTTTCTACCCCCAAGCCATAAGACTCCTGAACAGATAATCAAATGGCTACCCGGACTATTTACTTTGTGTGCCCCCCCAACCCCTCTTTGACACTGCTGCTACTCTCTGTTTATCATATATGCATAGTCACTTTAACTATACATTCATGTACATACTACCTCAATTGGCCCGACCAACCAGTGCTCCAGCACATTGACTAACCGGGCTATCTGCATCGTGTCCCACCACCCACCAACCCCTCTTTTACGCTACTGCTACTCTCTGCTCATCATATATGCATAGTCACTTTAACCATATCTACATGTACATGCTTCCTCAATCAGCCCGACTAACCGGTGTCTGTATGTAGCCTCGCTACTTTTATAGCCCCACTACTGTATATAGCCTCACTACTGTTTTTCACTGTCTTTTTACTGTTTTTATTTCTTTACTTACCTATTGTTCACCTAATACTTTTTTGCACTATTGGTTAGAGCCTGTAAGTAAGCATTTCACTGTAAGGTCTACTACACCTGTTGTATTAGGCGCACGTGACAATAAACTTAGATTTTATTTTATTTACCCCCCAAGCCATAAGACTCCTGAACATCTAATCAAATGGCTACCCAGACTATTTGCATTGCCCCCTCCCCTCTTTTACACCGCTGCTACTCTCTGTTGTTATCATCTATGCATAGTCACTTTAATAACTCTACCTACATTTACATATTACCTCAGCTAACCGGTGCCACCGCACATTGACTCTGTACCGGTACCCCCCTGTATATAGTCTCACTATTGTCATTTTACTGCTGCTCTTTAATTACTTGTTACTTTTATTTATTATTCTTATCTGTATTTTTTTTTAAACTGCATTGTTGGTTAGGGGCTCGTAAGTAAGCATTTCACTGTAAGGTCTACCTACACCTGTTGTATTCGGCGCGTGTGACTAATACAATTCGATTTGATTGGCAGAGCCCGATGTTAGATGATGAAGCGTATTATCGTGGAAAGCGCACACATGGCACACCCACAAGCACACTACTGTGTGCATTCAGTCATATCATGCTTAGTGCTTAACATGTTAAGCATACTGCAATGAGTTGTCTTGAAAACAAAACATTGCTATCCATTTGGTTCATTTTCAGTACTGAAATGACAGAAAGAGAGATTGTAAAAATGCTATAATTGTGAGTAAATCTGAAAGTACCTTTTGGCCTTATAGTTTACCGTCAATAAGCTTTTACTGCTGTGACCAATAGAGAGACCAAGAGACAGATGAGACCTACTGTAAAGTCCCCCACAGCAGCGTGTTTTACAGGGGGGTATTTCCTGTTATGACAGTCAGGGCTGCCCCTGCTGCATTATTAATAACTGGATACACACACACACATACACACACACACACACACACTTTCCTATGTCCCTGTCCTTTCCCCTGTCCCTATCTCTGTCCCTGTCACCGTCTCTGTCACTGTCACTCTCACTGTCTCTGTCCCTGTCTTTTTCACTGTCTCTGACCCATTCTCTGTCTCTGCTGCTGCCGAGGGAGGAGAGACACGCTATCCAGTAGGGAGTTTATTACACAGCTGGCTCTATAGATAAATCTTGTGTAGGCTATGTGAGGGGGAGTGTGTGTGTGTGTGGGGGGGGGGAGCATTACATAGACATCATGAGCATACTGTTTCTCAAGCAGCTCATTCCTTTGGACAATTGAAATAGTAGAAGTACTTTACAGTAAATGTTTCTGTTCCTCTCCCACTCTCTAAGACTAACCCTCTCTTCACCCTCTTCTGATTATGGAGGAGACTCTGAAAGAATGTGTATCTATCGCCTCGGATCAGACGTCAGCCCCAGAGATGAGGAGACATTCCAGGTATGGCATTCATTTTAACACACAGACACACACACACACACACACACACACACACACACACCACACACACACACAACACACACACACACACAACACACAACACCACACACACACACCACACACACACACACACACACAACAACACACACACACACACACAAGGCCCCAAAGGAGTCCCCATGGGGCCGTCTCTTCTTGGTAGAGGCTAAAATGCTTACAGAGCAGCTGCAACACAAGTGTGTGATGTGTAGAAGAACCTGCTGCCGTCAAACATCAAAACAGAAGAAAAAAAACACCAGAGTACAGCTCCACAGATTATATGATATCTTTACACTTCTAGTCTTTCTCAAATGTGCGGTGAGAGGGTTGCACAATTACAGTAACTTTCTCCAAATTCAAAGGCTTTATTATTTATTTTTCCAAACTGATTTCAGGAATCTGCCAACCAGGATATCTGGAAAACTTTGTGATTTTTTTTTTTTTTTGTACCTGACTTTTTAAATGATTTACAAAATCGACTTCGCCTTGGAAAGTAGATGTGAAGCGTGTCCTGCCTTTCACCGATATTGTTACATTATATTACGCGAGTTGATTTCATGCTAAACAAATCATGTGGCCGTAGTTCAATCTCAAAGGTTGCATCTATTTGGAGTCGTACGGTAATGACAGACTGTGGTTAAATCGAAACACTTGTCTCTGTCTCTCAGTGCCTCGATGGAGATTACAGCCAACTGACAATAGAAAACTTGAGGAAGTACTTAACTACAGCCTCATTTACCACCACAGTAGATCAACAAGGCAAAAGGAAACAGAGAGGATAACATAAGTAAAGAGCAATCCTATTGTTGCATTAACAGCTTGTTTACTGGAGTATTAGTTGTTATTGCCGTATGTTTATTTACCATGCTCTGCACTCAGTGGTTAAGAAGGGGGATTTGTATAAGGTATGGGGGTTGAGAGGGGGGGGGAGGGGGGGTTCGGGTATGTGTGTAATTTTATTTTTATTTATTCCCGATCCCCATTAGCTGCTGCAAAGGCAGAAGCTACACTTCCTGGGGTCCAAACACAATTACATACAATCAAACAATGCGTAACACAACCCATTACGACACAATACTTTACCTTCACATATCTACAATAGAAAGTCAACAATACAGTAAAATAACATTAGTAAAATAATAAAATGGTAAAATGTATGTGTGTTTAGAGTGCTTGTGTCAGATTATAAACTTGTGTATGTGGTTTGGTATAATCCCTCTCTGTCAGATTATGAGCTTGTGTTTGATGTGTTTATCCCCTCTGCTGTGCATTACCATCTACCTGAGCTGAGAGAGGGAAAGGAGGGAGAGATGGGTGAGGGAGGAAGTGGGGGAAGAGAGTAAAAGAGGAGAGAATGCAGCAGGAGGGGAGGAGGAGGAGAGGGGAAAGGGGAGACAAGAAAAGTGGAGAGAGATAAATGTGGAAAGAACTGAGAAGGGCAAATGAGGAGGGGAGGGGAGAAGGGGGAGAGCAGAGAGAGCGAGACTCGTGGGAGGAAAGGAGTGGGGGAGAGCAGAGAAGAGAGAGAGAGCGTTGGGAGGATGATGGGAAGTCCCCTGAATCTGGTGTTTAATTTAAAGCAGCTTGCCATAGCAGGGTTTAGGAGAGAGAGTTGATGGGCTGTCACTGGGAAAGCAATGGATTATGACAGATTCTCCTCAGCAACAGTGTGAGATGTATGGGGCATTATACAGACAGCTACACACATGAACACATATTATGTCAAACACACGCACACGCACGCGTACTCGCACACATGCACACACTCTCTCTCTCCCTCCTTGTCACACGCATGCACACACACATCCTGGGTTGGACCAGCCAACCAGTCAGCTGTTGGTTGCAGTGGGGAATAACATCCCAGGGGGATTTAAAATCAGCATCACTGATCTCCTCTGAGTGTGTGCAATATGTAAACATGTGGATGGGGGAACATTGCTCTGTTGTTGTTTGTGACCGTATTAAGGCAGCGGCACGTGTTGTTCTTATAGGACATATGTAAACAGTATGTTCGTGTGTACAATGCATTCAGAAAAATACTGTCAACAGACGTAACAATGAATGTCAGCGATGATTGCTTATCCTTGACCGTGAAGCGCCTAGCAGTGTAGCCTAGTGGTTAGAGCGCTGGGCCAGTAAGCGAAAGGTTGCTGGATCGAATCCCTGAGCTGACGAGGTAAAAATCTGCCGTTCTGCCCCTGGACAAGGCAGTTAACCCACTGTTCCCCGGTAGGCCGTCATTGTAAATAAGAATTTGTTCTTAACTGACCTGCCTAGATAAATAAAGGTAAAATAAAAATCAACCCTGCCTAGTTCCCAAAAGCAGAAAAACCTTCGGTGTTTCTAAACCATAAAAGTGCAGGCTTTCAGTGGTGACAGTTACTTAAGGTGTCAGGGATGGGGACGTCACTGAAGTGTTGACCTAATGACTCTATATATAAAATAGATGTTACCTTTGAGCTATACTAATGGTGCTTGTCTGGTTTAGTGGCAATGATGCTCGACCTCTGACTTGGAGTGTTGACTACGTGGCATCCAGGGTCGGTACATGTTCCACATGCCAGATGAACTGATTGACCCCAGGTGTATGCGGTATGTGTATGTCTTAATCTCCCCAGATGAAGCCGATGATCCTAGCATGCTCTACATATCCCCAGGCAGCGACTCTGCAGCCAAACAGTGCAGTACAGTCAGCCCAGTGACAGCCGATCACCCACACAAAGAGCCTTGTAATGATGCAATAAAAGGCAACAGAGAACAGTGTGCAAGCACACGTCTGTCCCCCAGTTGATGCTGCAGACCCCGTGTGCGTGTATGTGGGTTCAGTGACTGGCTTTGCTTTTGTTCGTCATTACGTATGTCCAAACTTGGCTCTGGCCACAGTCTCTAGTCAGTACCACAGGGTCTCGCTGTGTCCTAGGACTAATCAGATGGCAAAGACCTTGATGAGGAGAGGAAAATCATCAACTATGCCCACTGCAGCTGGGGAGAGTTGACCTCTCTTACGTCAATGGAGGCTTGGCTTGGCACAGGCAGAAAGAACTGCTCTGACTCCAGGGCTGCATAAGCAGGAAGGGGGGACGGGGAGTTGGTACCGGTACTGTCTTTGTGTGATTTTCTTCAAATCCTCATTGCTTTACTTGCAGTCTTGTCTGAGGACCCAAAAAATACTTGCAGTGGAGATGTGTGGTGTTGTCCTGTGGATTTGATGTGGTTTACTGTGAGGTTTTACTACATGACGGTACTCTCTGTGGTAACGAAATACCCTATGGCACATATCATTTAAGCTGAGGCAGTATATAGCAATGATGTCATTGAGGTTGAGTGTACGGACTATAGGCATGTTTGTCTGTTTTACGGTGTTGACTCTACAGTGGTTTAGCCATAGAGGTCCTGTATGTCTGTTCACCTCAGTGGCTTTAGCACTGCGGTAAGATGACAGAGCACAGTGGACTAGGGAAGTGGCCAGGGGGGAGGTTGGGAAGAGGGCCATACTAGGTTTGTAGAAAGGGGAACTACAGTATATTAGTGGTGATGATGTTACTTCAGTGGTTCCCATATATGTTTATGCTTGACCTACTGGGAACCATGAGCTTCTTTGACACACCAAGTAAACAACACAAAAACAGTAATAGATTGTTGGGTGTTTTGGTTGTGGATTCTATTTATCATAAGTAATAGCAAGCCTCTGTAAATTATTCCTTTCGACAATCCCATTCACAAATGGAAACAGTAAAGGAGGCTGTAAAGGCATTAAAGGGCCAATCTACCACTTTTCAACCTGTCCCCAGCACCAAACCAGTGTCTATGTATGTGAAAACAGCGCATTTCTATGATCTGTGGTTCAATATATAAGACGAAAGGTCCTAAAAAATGCTTCTCTGTGACAGCACAGGGTAGGATTAAAAGTAGAAAAAAATGCGATTTTCAAAACCTGCAAGTTTCTAACCAAAGGGAGTATATTTTCTTGTCCCCCCCCCCACGTCACCGCAAATCATGTTTTAACTTTTGATGATGTCATTGGGCACAACTTTTTGACTTTAAATGTTTTAATACAAAACCCCATGTGCTGTTTTCACATTTGTGGACACTGGTATTGTGCTGGAGAGAATGAAAACGAGGTTGAAAAGTGGTGGAATTGCGCTTTAATGAGCTCTCAATTAGGATATAATCAGATCCTATTCCCTCAACACAGAAACATCTTGTTAATTAATGATTTAAATAAAAACACCATCAAAAGCCATATTTTTTGTTGTTGTTGTACTATTTACATTTCCCTAACGGAATCTTGGTGTAAAAATAGATGAGATGTATTTGGAGTACACCTACAGATGAGTCAGAGGAGTATTTCACATGTACCCGTTAGAATCTCTGTTCCATCCAGCCATAACACATAGACTCTATTAACCATTCCATTCTCACAGCCTATTTCAGACCTGATAGAAAGCTGCTATTTTCAGACATAACAGATGAGCTGAGAGATGAGAGACACGAATAGATCGTTGATGAGTCACACTCCTTTTTGTGACGTGTGGAATATGTTTACTGTTTTCCTGAGTCTGTGAGAGCTAGGCTTCGGCTGACTGAGACCTAGGTACGCAGCCAGTTTGGCTTGGCTCACAGGGGAGGGCAAACTTTTTGGCTTGATGGCCACATCGAGATTTCAATTTCTTTTCACCGATTTGTTTGTCAAAATCAATTTGCGGGCCATTAAAAGGGCAGTTATTTGAATGTGTACATAGTTTATATCTAGTTTAGACTTTCAAAAGGTGGCCTGGAGTGTTTTTTGAAGCCCAAAGAATGAATAATCAACACTTTTTTATTTTTTTACTCAAACCTCCTGCGGGCCGGATTCGGCCCATGGGCCATCGTTTTCCCACCCCTGATGTAGAAGCACAGAGTAGTGTTATAAAAGTCATTGTCACCAGGCTGAAAGAAGTGAGGGTAACACTTTACATTAAGTTGCCCCTATTACTATGTAACTACACAGTAATAACTGCAGTAACGACATAGTAGTTACATAGGTGTTATTATGTAATTACATGGTAATAAGGTTGTAGCGCTATCAGTTGTTAGAATTGGAACAAGGAATGTGTAATTACACATCTACTGAAGGTTATTCCACATTTGTAATTACTGATGTTATTACACTATGTAAGTAATGTTTTGCAATTACATGTCACCTGTGAATTAGCATGTTAATAAATCAAATCAAAATCTGAGCTTGTTACATGTAACTACAAGGTGAATCTACATGTAATACCAGGGTTGATAAATAGACTAGGACCTGATAACAACAATTGTAACAAGACACACCTGGTTAGTTAATTTCTATGTTATGACCTGGCTCAAAGGCTATACCAAATCAAGTGTAATGTAACAACAATGTAGTTACATAGGATATACTTGTAATGATAATGTACCTACCCAGGAGCTAGCAACTTAATGTAAAGTGAAACGCAGTGGGGTATAACCTTCATAATTACAATGTAGTGACTATGTAACAACCTTTGCAGACAATAGGCTAACCAGGATAATTAAGGATACAGGAGAACAGTTTTCAGTTGAAATTTTCTTTAATATGTTTGAGAAATAATTAATATTCAAGCATTCAAATTAAATTCCCCATTTCAGACTCAAAGCAATAACTATTTTAGTTAGTAAAACATATTAACACGGGGTGGTAAATCTAGCTAGCTACCATTTCCCCATTATTCAGTAATGTAGCAGCTAGCTAAGCACTGGCACAATGTTAACACGTTTTCCAACTCAGTCTGTAATGTTACAAAATCATCACAAAACCCATGAAACATTTAGTCAACAATGTTATTCCACTATTTTGAGAGTTACATTGCACTTTTGCACATTACAAACCTTTAAAAATACAACAAATTAAGAGAGAAATAACATGTGGCATCCATTCTGGCTGCAGAGGAGAGTTTAAGATGTGAGAGGTCAGTGTGACTTCCTAGTGAGCTCTAAGTTCTCCAAAATTGTAAAAAATAAAAATAATAATGAAACATTTAGATACTTCAGGATTTGTATCTACTTCTCTGGAGTCAGATGAACTCGTGAATACCATTTGTATGTCTCTGCATGCAGTTTGAAAGAAGTTGCTAACAAGCGTTAGCGCAATTGCTAATTAGCATTAGCTAACTTGCGTTAGCATAATGACTGGAAGTCTATGGTATCTTCCATTACACTAACGCTAGTTAACATTGGTTCACAAAATTACCTCTAATTTCCTTCATACTGGATGCAGAGACGTAAAAATGGTATCAATGCACATTCAAAAGAAGAAAAACAAGAAGAAAGAAAGTACAGTATGACAGTTGGGTCTGACAGTCGGGTCTGACGACATCTCGCACCAAACTGAAAATTGATTTAGAGAAAATGAACAACTATGGAACATTTTTCACTTCTCTCATTGACTTCTCAAACTCCAAACTCCGGCATGGTATACTTGGTCTGTTTCGCAAGCGTTCCCCGAAGTCTAGCAATGTTCCACCTTTTGGTTTAGAAACTCTGTGACAAGAAGTCAGAAGAACGCTGGGCTGTCACCATCGAAATTTGACGTTTGGAGAAACTTTAAAATTTGACGTTTAAAGTAATGTGGATTAACGTCAGAATCTGACGTCAAATTGGTAAAACCATGAGATCTTGTAGTTTAAGCAGGGTTAGTTGAACCTCTGCAGGCCCCCTGGACCAGGTTTCACCTAGCTCTGATTTACAATGAACAGCATTCAGGGCCATACATACTCCTACAGTAGCACAGTGATACAGAGTAGTCTATGAGGTTGTTGTCAAAATAATACCTTTGTGTATTATTTGCACTTAGTCATAAAAAATAATGATGTCATCCTTAATGAACGCTTGCTTTAAATAGACCTTTATGTGACCAAGGACTTTAGTTCTGTTCTGTGATGTCAGTGTTTGATGAGAAGTCTGTGGCGGTGCTCCAAATGGCACCCTATTCCATATGTAGTGCACTACTTTGACCAGAGCCCATAGGGATGTTTGAGATGTTTTTCTACATGGCCAAAAGTATATTCAAATTAGTGGATTCGGCTATTTCAGCCACACCTGTTGCTGACAGGTGTATAAAATCAAGCACACAGCCATGAAATCTCCATAGACAAACATTGGCAGTAGAGAGGCCGTACTGAAGAGCTCAATGACTTTCAACGTAGCACGGTCATAGGATGCCATCTTTTCAACAAGTCAAATTTCTGCCATGCTAGAGCTGCCCCGGTCAACTGTAAGTGCTGTTATTGTGAAGCCTAAGATCACCATGCACAATGCCAAGCGGCAGCTGTAGTGGTGTAAAGCTTGCGGCCATTGGACTCTTGAGCAGTGGAAACGCATTCTCCGGAGGGAAGAATCACGCTTCACAATATGGCAGTCGGACAGACAAACTTGGGTTTGGCAGATGCCAGGAGAATGCTACCTGCCCAATGCATAGTGCCACATTTGGTGGAAGAGGAATTATGGTCTAGGGCTGTTTTTCATGGTTTGGGCTAGGCCTCTTAGTTCCAGTAAAGGGAAATCTTAACGCACAGAATAAAATGACATTCTAGACGATTCTATGCTTCCAACTTTTTGGCAACAGTTTGGAGAAGGCCCTTTCCTGTTTCAGCATGACAATGCCCCTGTGAACAAAGTGAAGTCCATACAGAAATGGTTTGTCGAGATCGGTGTGGAAGAACTGGACTGGCCTGTACAGAGCCCTGACCTCAACCCCATCGAACACCTTTGGGATGAATTGAAATGTCGACTGCGAGCCAGGCCATATCACCCAACATCAGTGCCCAACCTCAATAATGCAGTTGTGGCTGAATGGAAGCAAGTCCCCTCAGCAATGTTCCAACATCAAGTGGAAAGCCTTCTCAGAAGAGTGGAGTCTGTTATAGCAGCAAAGGGGGAACAGCTCCATATTAGTGCCCATGATATTGGAATGAGATGTTCGACAAGCATGTGTCCACATACTTGATTTGATATGTTTCTGATCCGCATTCCGAGATTCTGCTGCTCCACCCCCTGTAAAATTCCATAAATATTGGTAATTTCAAAGGAGCATTAGCTATGCATGGAATTCTATTGGTAATGAACTTGACATGCTTCAAATGCATGGTATACAGTATGTTGTCTGCCGAGGTGTTGAAACCTAAGATACAGTGCCTTCAGAAAGTATTCATACCACTAGACATTTACATTTACATTGTAGTAATTTAGCAGACGCCGTTATCAGGAGCAACTTATCTTAATAAGGTACAGTAGCGAGGTAGGACAACCACATATCACAGTCTTAGTAAGCACATTTTCCTTTCCTTTGCTATCAGCAAATGCAGAGCTAGGAAGGGGGGTGGCAGAACGGAGGTGACAGAACGGAGTGCTCGGGTTGGGGTGTAGGGTTTGGGAATAGACTGAAACTAGGGAGGGGGAGGTCCTCTTGCTGCTCCATAGGCAAGTACCATGGTACCATGGAAATATCTAGGGCTGTTTAATATGCACAAGTATTCACCCCCTAAATAAATACTTTTTAGATGCACCTTTGTCAGCGATTACAGCTGTAAGTATTTCTAGGTAAGTCTCTAAGAGCTTTCCACACCTGGATTGTGCAACATTTGCCCATTATTATTTTATTCAAGCTCTGTCAAATTGGTTGTTGATCATTGCTAGATAACTACTCAGGTCTTGCCATTGATTTTCAAGTAGATTTAAGTCAAAACTGTAACTAGGAACATTTACTGTCTTCTTGGTATGCAACTCCAGTGTAGATTTGGCCTTGTGTTTTAGGTTGTTGTCCTGTTGAAAGGTGAGTTAATCTCCCAGCGTCTGGTGGAAAGCGGTGCTCAGTAATATGTTGTATTGGATTTGTCCCAAACATAGCTCTTTCTATTCAGGACAAAAGGTGACTTGCTTTGCCACATATTCCGTACAGGCTTCCTTCTTTTCCCTTTTCAATTTGGTTAGTATTGTGGAGTAACTACAATGCTGTTGATCCATCCTCAGATCCATCACACCCATTAAACTCTGTAACTGTTTTAAAGTCACCATTGGTTGAGAGGTTTCCTTCCTCTCCGGCAACTCAGTTAGGAAGGGTGTAACGCTCGTCGGAGGGATGAGACCAAGGTGCAGCGTGGTACGTGTTCATGCTTCTTTATTAAATCCGAACACTAAACAAAACAACAAAAGAACAACGAACGTCACGTTCTGAAAGCTACACAGAGCTAACAAAAAACAACATCCCACAACCTAAGGTGGCAAAACAGGCTGCCTAAGTATGATTGCCAATCAGAGACAACGATAGACAGCTGTCCCTGATTGAGAACCATACCCGGCCAAAACATAGAAACACAAAACCTAGAAATAAAGAACATAGAATGCCCAACCAAATCACACCCTGACCAAACCAAATAGACATAAAAAGGCTCTCTAAGGTCAGGGCGTGACAAAGGGTGCCTGTATCTTTGTAGTGACTGAGTGTATTGATACACCATCCAAAGTGTAATAATAACTTCACCATACTCAAAGGGATAGTTAATGTCTGCTTTTTAATATATTTTTTTCATCTACCAATAGGTGTCATTCTTTGCGAGGCATTGGAAACCTCCCTCGTCTTTGTGGTTGAATCTTTGTTTGAAATTCACTGCTTGACGGAGGGACCTTACAGTTATCTGTATGTGTGGGGTACAGAGATGAGGTATCATTCAAAAATCATGTTAAACACTATTATTGCACACAGAGTCCACAGAGTCCACACAGAGCCCATGCAATTCATTATGTGACATATTTTGACTCCTGAACTTATTTAGGCTTGCCATAACAAAGGAGTTGAATACTTACTGACTCAAGACATTTAAGCTGTTCATTTTTTATTAATTACACACCCTTTTGAAAGACATAATTCCACTTTGACATTATGGGGTATTGTGTGTACGCCAGTGACCAAAGAAATCAAAATTTTATCAATTTTAAATTCAGGCACAAAAACACAACAAAAATTGGGGAAAAGACAAAGGGGTGTGAATACTTTCTGAAGGTGCTGTACATCTCACATTGACTTTGAAGTGATTCTGTTCTATTATAACCATTTGCATCCTTTTAAACAGATATCTGATGACCCAGAGTAGTTAGGGTTAAGTGCCTTGCTTAAGGGCACATTGATAGACCCCCCCCCCCCCCTAGTTGGCTCTGGGATTCAAACCAGAGACCTTTGGCTCTTACCTGCTAGGCTATCTGCTGGGGGACTTTCTTTATGTGCCACTTTCTGCTTTTCCCCAGCACTCCATGAAGGCAGTCATGACTTGTAGACCCAGGTCAGTAATGGAACCATGTTTAGACAAGGCCGTATATAACAACAATCTTTCCCTCAGCGGGAAAGTCATATAAACGCACCTTTCAACTCTAGCGTCTCATTCACATTTTGAGTTGCATTGTCTTTCAAGAACTAAGAACTCGTTGGGGGAAAAAAAGCTTAGCCAAGATAAAGATCAACTGGAAGAATTGAATTGTTGGAACTCTAATTGTGTGCATAATTTAACCACGCGAATCACCAGTTTCATGTGAGGAACTTTTGACTGGTCCAACAAGCTTGCCAGACCGTGATTCTCGTCATCAACATCTCAGACTGAAAGGCAGCTTTGCAGCACATGGAGGTCAATGTCAACTGAGCGGCATTGAACATCAAAGGTTCATTTTAAGACCTGCCGTCTTTTACAAGCCTGTACAAGAGCATGTTGTCCCGCAACATGGTGAACTGTACAACAATACAATAGCCTCCAGAGCAAAGACTCTTAATGCATCAGTAGCAGAAGAGAAGTCTGGACTTCAAACGCAACAGGCATCAGTCGTCTCTGCTTATAGTAACAAAGACAGACAAATACCCAGGAGAAAGACCTGTAGGGAAGAGATAAATGCCTATTGGTTAGATTCTCGTTTAAACCTTTCTTCTTTAAATGCTAAAGCTTAGCATGTGTTTACGTCATGTCCAGTTGGTGGAGCTTTGATGTGCTCATGTGAAAGACCATGAGCTTGTGTGCTTAAAAGGGTTGTTTCCCCCAAAAAATGTCTTTGGTGCAGTGGAGGCTGGTGGGGGGAGGTACAGGAGGACAGCCTTATTGTAATGGCTGGATTGGAATGAATGTAACAGGGTAAAACATGTGGTTTCCATATGTTGGATGTGTTTTATACCGCTCCATATATTCCATCCCAGCCAGTACTATGAGTACATCAAAGCTCCACCAACTGGACACTTCCTCCTATAGCTCCTCCCACCAGCTTTGGTGATAATGGTTACCAGCACTATTGTACTCATTGCTATCCAGGTTGGATGCTGTCCAGCTTGATGTTGCCTGAGGACAGAGAGCTTGTATCTGGAAGGGATGTTTTCAACCCCCCCAGTGCAGAACATGAAAAACAAGAAAAACCATTGGAGGGAAATGTTTATTACCATTGTTATTCACAATTCTGCCCAAGTAAATCAAAGGAAAGTATGGTTAAAAAACCAAGGACTGCTTCATAGAGTGATTTCTTAAGCGTGACATGGATCAAAAAGACTGTGTGGGGACTTATTGTAATGCCTAATTTTGCTTGACAACTAGAATTCCTCATGTGTCACAACGACAAAAGAAGAAAATTCTCCCAAGGCACTTCAGATTCAACAGAACAAACAACACACACAAATAGTACTACTATCAGATCAGGCCTGAGCGATCAAAAAAGTCCCTCACAACAACAGCACACATCAGCAGAGAGTTTTTCAGCAGACAGGCAGGCATGCTGGGAGTCAGCAGCAGTGTTTTGTCCTGCTAACTTGTGTAACATTTGTTATTAATCCTGTCTACTTCACTGGACTGTTTACGTAGAGCAGGAAGTTGACCTGTGCTGGTGCCGTGTTAAATATGAAAATGTTTTATCTGACACATCCCTTCAGGTAAGTCATCTCAATATGAAGCATGGACACAGTCCATACAATATTTTCAACATACAAAAGCACACACATACACACAAGCTCGAGTACTGCAACCCACTCAAGCATAACCAACACGTGCACACTGACACACACACACACACACACACACACACACACACACACACACACACACACACACACACACACACACACAACACACACACAACACACACACACACACACACACACACACAGAGAAAAGAAGCAGTGCAGTGACCAGTCTGCTCCAGTGGCAGTAACATGTGAGAGTTCAGGTTACCCACCTACACCTGTGGAAGAGAACATGTTCAAGCACACATGACCACTTACACAAGCCAGACAGTGTCGACGTAAGCAGCTTGTATCCCCATGCTCTTATAACACCACTTACACAATACCGTATCCACTACACATCACACACACACACACAACACACACACACACACCACCGTAGCTGAAGACCTGCTTTTGACGTTGTCTGATATTGGGGGCTATAGAGTTACTCACAGTGTGGTCTGCTTACACTGGAGTAAAAAGCTCATTATTATGCCCCCATCAGGGACTGATTGGCAGAAATGAGCTACAAGCTGCAGCACATGCTCAGCTTACCTGGTGTCGACATGATGTGTGTGTGGGTGTTGGTGTGGTGTTGTGTGTTGTGTGTGTGATGGTGTGTGTGTGTGCGTGTGTGGGTGTTGGTGTCAGCGACGATGTGCTGTAGACACTACACGCATGATGCTCACGACTGTCACAGCACCAGGTAGCTGAGACCACTGGGCTTTGATGCGTGTCCTGAATGGGGGGCCAATAAGAGTTAAACTCACAGGTGGTCTGCTTTTACACTGAGAACAAGCACCAAATGTATATATACTTCAATAAGGGCTCATGTTGCATGAATGATAAACAGCTGAAGAACAGATGTTGTGTCAACCCTTGCATGCTAAATAGGCATTAGGGTCTCTTGGTGCAGTGTTCTGAAAGCACACACACATGCACACAAACATGGGCACAAATAGACACATTTCATTTTTTTTATACATGGAGGGTCACCATTGAGACCAGGATCTCATTTGCAAGGGAGCCCTGTGAACATGAAAATACAATAAATATGCCCTGTTTTCACTTTAATCACAGGTCATTGACAGTAACACAGTGTCAGGTGGGTTCTGAATGTCCCTGTCTATTTCAGAATGTTCAAGATCCCACTATTACAGTTCGTATCCAGACTACATTCCAGCGTTTCTGATATGATAGGATCTCAGATAGAAAGATCAGCAGGGACAGGGAAGGAGGACTGCATAAACACACACGTTGCCGCCGTTGTATGCACTGTAATAGCAGCGAGACCCAGTGATGTCATTGTCCACAATGTAGAAGTGAACAGTGAGTTAAAGAAGAGAGAGAGAGGCGTGCGATTTGATTGGATTGGATGTTAAATGGGTCATCATAAAGGTCGACCTACCTTAACACTACAAAATCGGATTTTCTGCCAAAACATTGACCAAGCAGTCTGTCCATACAAACAAAACCAAGAAGCTCAAGCCTATTCATTTCCTTTATTCATCACTGCGTGGTTAGAGAGAACCGTCCCACCTTACATTTCAACCCTCCATCATCTGAAGAAGAATCCAAATAACACAGGTGAGTGTGTAACTAACATGTCTGTCTGTTTTACAGGTGACCTCACCTGGGGAATGTTTCCCTCCAACGGTGATATGATGTCTGTGGAGATAACGTTCCCAGCTACTGCCGTACGTGTCTGAAATGATCTGCAATGTTGCACACTGATACGACGATTGTAGCAGAGGTGGTTTGGTGAGCTATGATGAATTAACTTGCCGGTAGACCTGAAGATTCTTGTTAGCTCCCATCGCTGATGCCTAGCTTTGTGTTAAAGCAATCTGGAGTCATGCAGATAACCCAAGTTGCATGACCAGTCAATCATACAAAAATATATGTAAATATATGCAGGTAAATGTAAAATAGACAGAAACCCACTGGGCACAGACGCCAATTCAACGTCTATTCCATATTGGTTCCACGCAATTGAAATGAAATGACGTGGGGGAAAAAAACGTTGATTCAACCAGTGTGTGCCCAGTGGGAAGTAAACACGATGACAACATGTTTGGCTCAGGCTTTAATTGTTCCGGTTCGCAATAAAACCATTTAAAAAAGATCAACCCAGACAGGAGATGCAATGAGCAAATGTCACTGATAAGTCTATTCCCTTTACATAAACCAACTGTCTGTGGCATCAGCAGAGTCCTCCATGTCCTCATGTCAATCCTTGTCCTTATCTCCTTAGCAACAGTCTTCTCGGACAATGGTCCTATTCTCTATGCATCTTAAAGCCTCCTTGTCAGGCAGGGCCAGACACACAAAGACACTACAGGAAGTTGCAGAGGGGAGGAGATAAGGAGGTTAGGAGGACGATATTGTTGCAGACACAGACAGAAACACACAAACACACACACACACAGTGTATTGTGCCCCTATCAGATGAGGCTCAGTGTAGGGCCAGTATGCTGGGTGTGTTTGCACCACTGCCCTCCTCCACAGGGTAACGAGGACATCCTGTCTTGATGAAGCATCCTGTCTTTCCCTCTTTATCTCACTATCCCAGGGAAAGATACAGCAATGTTTACAGGAGGTCGATGTTGTGTAAACTGAATTGAATCATGTCATTGAGCATGATACACCACATTTTCTATTTTTCAAGTCGCAGTCTATTTCTTTGAGCAGTCTTGCCCTTTTGAAAAGATTATACCCAGTGTATTTTTCCTCCAGAAGAGGAATGCAAGAGCTGTTTTAGTCAGAGAGGAGCTTCTCTTTCTGTAAACGTGGTGTACTGGATTAGTCAGTGAGTGCATCGCTTGGTGTCGGTTAGATGAGTGGACTCCCCTTCTGTCTCTGACAGTCAAACTGTCCTTGACTCATAAGTCGGGTCGGGCGAAAAAAGGGGGGGGGGAACAATTCTTTCCTTTTACTACGTGTCCATCACCAACAGTATAAAAACCACATGAAACCAAATCTTTTTCTGGGCAGCTGTCGCGTGCAGCTGGTAACCGGAGACGCAGAGCTCTGAGCGTCCCTTAATGTCCCACATGTGGCGTTACCTGTCCTGCAGGGATTGGAGGATTTCACGCATGTGGGGCAGCTGCTGCGGCCCTTAAGACAGAAAGGGAGACAAGAGAGGGGGAGCGAGGGAGGGCGGGGAAAACTGTAAAAATGCCCCTCTGAGACCCATATCATGCAACGATCCACCTATCCACTGCTGGTGATTAGCACCATCCCATTGGGCAAAAACTGGTTGAATCAATGTTTCCACGTCTTTTCAACCCCAAAATGCAATGTGATGATGTTAAATCATCGTGGAAAACTGATTGGATTTGAAAAAAGTCATCAACGGAAGGGAATTTTGTATTTTCTTCACCCCGCCTTTAACCTAACTCCAATGACACGTTAGATAACAACTCAACCAAATGTAAATCAAAACTACACGTTGAACTGATGTCTCCGCCCAGGGGGATGTGTCTAGCCATGTCAAGGCCAGGCCAGAGGAGTAAGGGGAAGCTGTCACCTCCAGAGGGTTTGTGTTTATGAAACATAACGACTCGCTGCGCACTCAAGGGCTTTGGAGACAGACAACACAGGACAAAAGCCTATGGGGCAGAGGGGAGGGGTGGAGTCATTTTGGAACAATTTCCTGGTAGTGAAAATGTTCCTGCAACGGTCCCTGTTTGTTTATGTTGTCCTTGTGATCAGAAGGGGCTCAGTGTGGGTAAGAGCCTCTACTGATTGTTTGACATAACCATTAACTGTTATGAGTAACTGCTGTTGGGGACTACATGTCCTTGTTTACAATAATCACCTCAGCAGACTTCCAGTCGTGCAAATTGATTGTGTGTAACATTGTAACACCAAATCAAATCAAGTTTTATTGGTCACATACACATGGTTAGCAGATGTTAATGCGAATGTAGCGAAGTGCTTGTGCTTCTAGTTCCGACAGTGCAGTAATATCTAACAAGTAATCTAACAATTCCCCAACAACTACCCAATACACACAAATCTAAAGGGATGGAATAAGAATATGTACATATAAATATATGGATAAGCGATGGCCGAGCGGCATAGGCAATATGCAATAGATGTTATAAGATATTGTATATACATAGGAGATGAGTAATGTAAGATATGTAAACATTATTAAAGTGGCATTGTGTAAAGTGACTAGTGAGTCTGTATGTAGGCAGCAGCCTCTCTCAGTTAGTGATTGCTGATTAGCAGTCTGATGGGCTTGAGATAGAAGCTGTTCTTCAGTCTCTCGGTCCCAGCTTTGATGCACCTGTACTGACATCGCCTTCTGGATGGTAGTGGGGTGAACAGGCAGTGGCTCGGGTGGTTGTTGTCCTTGATGATCGTTTTGGCCTTCCTGTGACATTGGGTGCTGTAGGTGACCTGGGGGCATCCCATCAGAAAGTCCAGGACCCAATTGCACAGGGTGGGGTTGAGACACAGGGCCTCCAGCTTAATGACGAGCATAGAGGGTACTATGGTGTTGAATGCTGAGCTGTAGTCAATGAACAACATTCTTACATAGGTATTCCTCTTGTCCAGAAGGGATAGGGCAGTGTGATGGTGATTGCATCGTCTGTGGACCTGTTGGGGCGGTATGCAAACTGAAGTGGGTCTAGGGTGGCAGGTAAGGTGGAGGCGATATGATCCTTGACTAGTCTCTCAAAGCGCTTCATGATGACAGAAGTGAGTGCTACGGGGCGATAGTCATTTAGTTCAGTTATCTTTGCCTTCTTGGGTACAGGGGACAGCAGATTGGGATAGGGAGCGATTGAATATGTCCGTAAATACACCAGCCAGCTGGTCTACGCTTGCTCTGAGTACGCGGCTAGGGATGCTGTTTGGGCCAGCAGCCTTGCAAGGGTTAACACGTTTAAATGTAGTCCTGATTAACAGGCTGTGTCGGTGGACACTATTATCCTCAAAGCAGGTAAAGAAGGTGTTTAGTTTGTCTGGAAGCAATACATCGGTGTCCGTGACGTGGTTGGTTATCTTTTTGTTATCCGTATTTGCCTGTAGTCCCTGATACATATGTCTGATCCGTTGAATTGCTACTCCACTTTGTCCCTATACCGACATTTCACTTCTTTGATTGCCTTGTGGATGGAATAACTACACTGTTTATATTCGGCCAAATTCCCAGTCCTCTTTCCATTGTTAAATGCGGTGGTACGCGCTTTCAGGTTTGGGCAAATGCCGCCATCCATCCATGGTTTTTGGTTAGGGTAGGTTTTAATAGTCACAGTGGGTACAACGTCTCCAGTGCACTTCCTTATAAACTCACTCACGAGTCAGCGTATAGATCGATGTTATTCTCTGAGGCTGTCCGGAACATTTCCCAATCCGCGTGATCAAAACAATCTTGAAGCGTGGATTCCGATTGGTCAGACCAGCGTTGAATGGTTCCAGTCAAGGGCACATCCTGTTTGAGTTTCTGCATGTAGGATGGTAGGAGCAAGATGGAGTCGTGGTTGGATTTGCCGAAGGGAGGGCGAGGGAGAGCCTTGTATGCATCGCGGAAGTTAGAGTAACAGTGGTCCAGTGTATTGCCTGCGCGAGTGCTGCTATCAATATACTGATAGAATTTAGGTAACCTTGTTCTCAAATTGGCTTTGTTAAAATCCCCAGCTACAATAAATGCAGCCTCAGTATATATGGTTTCCAGTTTACATAGAGTCCAGTAAAGTTCCTTGAGGGCCGTCGTGGTATCTGCTTGAGGGGGTATATACACAGCTGTGACGATAACTGACAAGAATTCGCTTGGGAGATAATATGGTCAGCATTTGATTGTAAGGAATTCTAGGTCAGGTGACAGGAAGTACTTGAGTTCCTGTATGTTGTTATGGTTGCACCATGAGTCGTTAATCATGAAGCATACACCCCTGTCCTTCCTCTTCCCAGCGAGATGTTTATTTCTGTTGGCACGACGCATGAAGAAACCCGGTGGCTGTACTGACTCCAACAACATATCCCGAGAGAGACATGTTTCCGTGAAACAGAGAATGTTACAATCTCTGATGTCTCTCTGGAAGGCAACCCTTGCCATAATTTGGTCCACCTTGTTGTCTGGACATTGGCGAGTAGTATACTCGGAAGCGGTGGGCGGTGGGCGGTGTGCATACCTTCGAATCCTGACCAGGAGGCCACACCGTCTACCTCTTCTGCAGCGACATTGTTTTGTGTTGGCCTCTGGGATTATATCCAATGTCCTGGGTGGTGGTCCGAAAAAGGATCCGCTTCGGGAAAGTCGTATTCCTGGTCGTAATGTTGGTAAATTGACGTCGCTCTTATTGTCACGATCGTGTGGAAGAGATTCGGACCAAAACGCAGCATGAGGAAAATAAGCCATCTTCTTTTAATAAATGACCGAAGATGAACATGAAACGAAAACACTATACAAACAAACAAAAAACAACAAATGATCGTGAAGCTAAATAACGCAACTGCACAGACAAGCAACAAACGTTAAACAAGACAACTACCCACCACGAACACTGTGAAACAACCTACCTAAATATGACTCTCAATTAGAGGAACGC
>NC_036855.1:35887042-36075490 GCF_002910315.2 Salvelinus sp. IW2-2015
GCTCCCGGTCGCCCGACCAGTGCAGGGAGGTGGAATAACCCGCACCGGGCTATGTAGGCGAACCGGGGAAACCATGCGTAAGGCAGGTGCCATGTATGCCGGCCCGAGGAGACGCACTGGAGACCAGACGCGTTGAGCCGGCCTCATGACACCTGGCTCAATGCCCAATCTAGCCCTACCAGTGCGGGGAGGTGGAATAACCCGCACCGGGCTATGCACACGTACAGGAGACACCGTGCGCTCTACTGCGTACTCCCGCTCTGCGTACTCCCGCTCCCGTACTCCCGCTCTCCACGGTTAGCCTGAGAAGTGGGCGCAGGTCTCCTACCTGCCCTTGGCCCACTACCTCTTAACCCCCCCAAGAAATTTTTGGGTGTTACTCACGGGCTTTTCGGGCTTCCGTGCAAGACGCGTCCCCTCATAACGCCGGTTCCTCTCTCTCTTTTCCTCCGCTCTCCGAACTGCCTCCAGCTGTTCCCATGGACGGTGATTCACTTTAGCCCATGGTCCTTCTCCGTTAAATACTTGCTCCCAACTCCACAAGTCCTGTATACTTTCCCGTTGCTCGACATTACGCTGCTTGGTTCTGGATTGGTGGGTGGTTCTGTCACGATCATGTGGAAGAGATTCGGACCAAAACGCAGCATGAGGAAAATAAGCCATCTTCTTTTAATAAATGACCGAAGATGAACACGAAACGAAAACACTATACAAACAAACAAAAAACAACAAATGATCGTGAAGCTAAATAACGCAAGTGCACAGACAAGCAACAAACGTTAAACAAGACAACTACCCACCACGAACACTGTGAAACAACCTACCTAAATATGACTCTCAATTAGAGGAACGCCAAACACCTGCCTCTAATTGAGAGCCATACCAGGCAACCCTTAAACCAACATAGAAACAGACAACATAGAATGCCCACCCAAACTCACGTCCTGACCAACTAACACATACAACAAACTAACAGAAATAGGTCAGGAACGTGACACTTATATCCAATAGTTCTTCCCGACTGTATGTAATAACACTTAAGATTTTCTGGGCTAACAATGTAAGAAATAATACATAAAAAAAAAAAAATACTGCATAGTTTCCTAAGGACTAGAAGTGAGGCGACCATCTCTGTCGGCGCCATCTACATATACCACGTATAGTAAGACTATGTGTTTATGTTTGTGTGTGTTTGACTATGTGGTTGTTGTTTGCGTGTGTACATAAGTGTATTCGTACGCGTGCTTGTTCGTATGCTTGTGTCTTTGTGTGTGGGGTGCGTGTTGGTATGCATTTGTTTTACTGAATGCTTGAGTATTAGAGAGTGTGTGTATGTGTAACTGTGTTTGGCCTCAGTAGTGTGCAGCTGGTATAGTATGTACTCAGCTGGGCTGAGACATGCACTCTGCTCTCACCCACACCTCCAGTACTCTCCTCTCTTCTCTTTTTGCTTCGCTGGCTCTGGTCTTGCAGCAAGGGAGAGACCAAGTCCATCCGTTCTTCTCACAGCCCAGGAGAGAGGGGGGGAGAAGAGATAAAGGGAGAAAGAAGATCGAGAGAGAAAGAGAGGTTGGGAGAAAAAGAGAACGAGTGAGACAGAGACAGAGCGAGAGTCACCTGTTGTGTTTGATGTGGTTATTTAACTCAGTTTACAGACGGTAGTGGACCCTGTGAACCCCAGTTTATCCTAGTCAGCAACAGGCAGGTTCCCAGGCCTTCTCCAGTCCCGGACAGCCGGATGTACACGCTCTTTCTTGAGAGAGTTGGCAAGCTGAATATAACAGGAACTGACCCAACCCTTCTCTGCTGATGCAGGCTTTACATCAAGGGGCTCTGGGTTAAACACACACACACATTGAAATGTTCAAGTGGTTATGATATCAAAGAGTTGATTCCTTGAACATTTTTTTTAAACCTTGTCTTTTTGATGTGTTTTAAAATGTCTCCATTCAGTGACACAGCAGACATAAACTGTGAAAAATCTGAATATGAAGTGTAATGAAGTGTAATGACACCGATCTAAGGCCGGTTTTGCATCCCCCCACCCAAATGGTTAAATCAAATCAAATCAAATTGTATTAGTCACATGCCCCGAATACAACAGGTGTAGACCTTACAATGAAATCCTTACTTACGAGCCCCTAACCAACAATGCAGTTAAAAAAAATACGGATAAGAATAAGAAATAAAAGTAACAAGTAATTAAAGGGCAGCAGTAAAATAACAATAACGAGTTTATATACAGGGGGTTACCGGTACAGAGCCAATGAGCGGGGTGGCTGGAGTCTGACAATCTTTAGGGCCTTCCTCTGACACCGCCTGGTGTAGAGGTCCTGGATGGCAGGAAGCTTGGCCCAAGTGATGTACTGGTCCGTTCGCACTACCCTCTGTGTGCCTTGCGGTCGGAGGCAAAGCAGTTGCAATACCAGGCAGTTATGCAACCAGTCAGGATGCTCTCGATGGTGCAGCTGTAGAACCTTTTGAGGATCTGAGGACCCATGTCAAATCTTTTCAGTCTCCTGAGGGGGAATAGGTTTTGTCGTGCCCTCTTCACGACTGTCTTGGTGTGCTTGGACCATGTTAGTTTGTTGGTGATTTGGACACCAAGGAACTTGAAGCTCTCAACCTGCTCCACTGCAGCCCCGTAGACGAGAATAGGGGCGCACTCGTCCTATTTTTCCTGTAGTCCACGATCATCTCCTTTGTCTTGATCACATTGAGGGAGAGATTGTTGTCCTTGCACCACACGGCCAGGTCTCTGACCTCCTCCCTATAGGCTGTCTCGTCGTTGTCAGTGATCAGGCCTACCACTGTGTCATCGGCAAACTTAATTAATGTGTTGGAGTTGTACCTGGCCGTGCAGTCATGAGTGATCCAGGAGTACAGGAGGGGACTGAGCACGCACCCCTGAGGGGCCCCTGTGTTGAGGATCAGCGTGGCGGGTGAGATTGAATCATCTGTGGATCTGTTGGGGCGGTATGCAAATTGGAGTGGGTCTAGGGTTTCTGGGATAACGGTAGTAAAACATGTTGGTATTACAGACTCGGATAGGAAGAGGTTTAAATGTCAGTGAAGACACTTGCCAGTTGGTCAGCGCATGTTCGCAGTACACGTCCTGGTAATCTGTCTGGCCCTGCGGCCTTGTGAATGTTGACCTGTTTAAAGGTCTGTGGAGAGTGTGATCACACAGTCTTCCGGGAACAGCTGGTGCTCTCATGCATGTTTCAGTGTTATTTGCCTCGAAGCGAGCATAGAAGTAGTTTAGCTCGTCTGGTAGTCTACTGTCACTGGGCAGCTCTCGGCTGTGCTTCCCTTTCAAGTCTGTAATGGTTTGTAAGCCCTGCTCACATCCGACGAGTGTCAGAGCCGGTGTAGTACGATTCGATCTTAGTCCCGTATTGACACTTTGCCTGTTTGATGGTTCGTCGGAGGGCATAGCGGGATTTCTTATAAGCTTCAGGGTTAGAGTCCCACTCCTTGAATGTGGCAGCTCTAGCCTTTAGCTCAGTGAGGATGTTGCCTGTAGTCCATGGCTTCTGGTTGGAGTATGTATGTGCGGTCACTGTGGGGACGACGTCATCGATGGACTTATTGATGAAGCCAATAACTGATGTGGTGTACTCCTCAATGCCATTGGAGGAATCCCGGAACATATTCCAGTCTCTGATAGCAAAACAGTCCTGTAGCTTAGCATCTGCTTCATCTGACCACTTTTTTATTGATCTACTCACTGGTGCTTCCTGCTTTAATTTTTGCTTGTAAGCAGGAATTAGGAGGATATAATTATGGTCAGATTTGCCAAATGGAGGGCGCGGGAGAGCTTTGTGTGCGTCTCTGTGTGTGGAGTATAGGTGGTCCAGAGTTTTTTTCCCTCTGGTTGCACATTTAACATGCTGATAGAAATTTTGTAAAACAGATTTTGGAGGAATGAGCGACTTCTGGATCCCGGCAACATTATAAACTTAGATTAGAACAGTATTCCTCTCAGCCATAACATTATCTTTGAATTCTTTCTGTCAGGAAATCTGATGTTCAAATGTGACTCACTAAAAATATCACACTAACTACTATATATGCAGTGTTGACTTAAATGACATCAGATCACTTGAGTGAGTCTCAGTCATCTCTCCGTCTCACAAAGGGAAAAGCTCTGTGAAAAAAACATGAAAGGGTCTGTTGTGGATCTTAAGATCATTTTTTATGACTCAAACTTAAAAGACTATTCAAAGACATCGACTGTGTGTCTAAAAAAAGACAAAGACAGAAAGGTGAAAGAGGGAAAGCTTACATGAACATGACTGATAATATCTCTGTCTCTCCCCCGCTCTCTCTTTTTTTCTTTTTAACTAGGCAAGTCTGTTAAGACAAATTCTTATTGACAGTGACGGCCTACCCCGGACAACGCTGGGCCAATTGTGCGCTGCCCTATGGGACTCCAAATCACAGCCGGATGTGACACAGCCTGGATACCTCTTGCAGTGCCTTAGACCACTGCACCACACAGGAGTTTTCTCTCTCTCTCTCTCTCTCTCTCTCTCTCTCTCTCTCTCTCTCTCTCTCTTCTCTCTTCTCTCTGTCTCTCTCCCTAGCTTGAGCTCTCTCTCTCTCTCTCTCTTCTCTCCTCTTTGTCTTTGTCTCTCTGTGTCTTCTGTGTCCCTGTGTGTGTGTGTTTCTCGTCAATTACTGCTTGCTCTGGCAGTTGAGACTGAGTTTGAGTATGACAGCATGGTGAGTCATCCTGGACTTTCCAGAATCTTCTGATCTTCTGGAACTCACCTTAAACAAGACCCTTTTCATCTGCTGCACACACAAACACACACACACACACACTCAGATCGCAGCTAAGGCAGAAATCATTGGGGTAAGAGATTTAACAGAGGGGTACTTAGTCTATCTCTCACGTTTGAAGCTATGTTGAACACGGAGCTGTGTGTTCGACATGGTGTGAGAGTGTGCACGGTAGAGGCAGGTTTCACCTCATTGTAACATCAACTGAGACATGGTGAGTGCTCTCAATATGACCTCCTCAGTGCCTGGTGAAAGACTGTGAAACATCTATGCCTTACTGTCAAAAAGAAACGTTTGAGTTGCTTCACAGCTCCTTTTAACTCTTCTTCCATTCCTCAGGTAAAAGGGGAAATCTAAGCTGTTTGATGCAACTGTATCTAGATCCATAGGGTGGATGTTTTTCTCCGGGTTGGATCACAGAGGCGTGCTAACCGAGTGATGTGTACAATAGTGTTTTGCTCAAGACCCGGCAACATACACAGTGCTCACACACTCCTCACCGATACAACTCAGTGGTCAGATGTGGAGATATATTGAGCGTCTCAAAGAAAGCTATGGGCATATGGTCCTGTCATGCAACTCCCCGTTATTCATTTGATATTCAAGTCATTAAAACGAATGTAATTGTGTATGAACAACAACACACACACACACCACACACAACACACACACACACACACACACCACACAAACACACACAACACACACAACACACAACACTGAACTGCTATGATAAGAGAAACATTATAGCACACCACTGGGCCATATGGTGCTGTTTACACTGTATGAACACACACGCACTCGCACACGCGCACACACACACACACACACACACACACACACAGACAATCTCTCTCTCTCCTCAGCCCAGTGTGTACAAGCAAAGTGTGACTGTTTCAGAGAGCCACGGTTAACAATCGGTTCTCCTGTCTCCTCTCAAAGTTTTTCAGTGTTCAATAAGAAAGTAATAAAGTGACATCCCAACTCCATTTGAGTTGGAAATACTTAACTGTTTTGTGTTTTATCGACTTTCTGACACTAAATTCCATTATGTATTCTGAACTACAATGATTAAAGTTACTTGTTGTAGTGAACACAAATGTTGTGTCCCTTAAATTATAAACCTTAAATAAAATGCCAGTGGTTGTATCTTAATGTTTAACGTTGTTTTATGCATAGCAGTAACTGGGGGTAGAGCTATAACCAGTCATTGGTTTAGCAGCAGTGGTCATTTCCTCTAGCAGTAACTGGGGAGGTAGAGCTGTAACCAGTCATTGTTGAGCACACAGTGCTCATTCCTACTAGCAGTAATGGGGAGGTAGAGCTGTAACCATGTCTTGTTGAGCACAGTGCTCGTTCTCTCTAGCAGTAATGGGGTAGAGGTGTAACCAGTATTGTTGAGCACCTCGCTCATTTCTAGCAGTAACTGGGGGTAGAGCTGTACCAGTCATTGTTGAGCACATGCTATTTCCTCTAGCAGTAATGGGAGGTAAGAGCTGTAACCAGTCATTGTTGACACAGTGCATTCCTCTAGCAGTAAATGGGAGGTAGAGCTGTAACCAGTCTTGTTGAGACAGTGGTCCATTCCTCTAGAGTTAATGGGAGGTAGAGCTGTTAACATGCATTGTTGAGGCACTCGTACTTCTTCCTATGCAGTAAAGGGAGGTAGAGCTGTAACCAGTCATTGTTGAGCTCGCTCATTCTTCTAGCAGTAACTGGGGGTAGAGCTTAACAGTCATTGTTGAGCACAGTGCTCAATTCCTCTAGCAGTAAGGGAGGTAGAGCTGTAACCAGTCTTGTTGAGACCTCGCTCATTCTTCTAGCAGTAACTGGGGGTAGAGCTATAATCAGTCTTGTTGAGCACAGTGCTCATGTTCTCTATCAGTAATGGGGGGTAGAGCTTAACAGCCATGTTGAGCACCGGCTCATTTCCTTAGCAGTAATGGGAGGTAGAGCTGTAACCAGTCATTGTTGAGCACTCGCTCATTCTCTAGCAGTAACGGGGGGTAGAGCTGTAACAGTCATTGTTGAGCACAGTGCTCATTCCTCTAGCAGTAACTGGAGGTAGAGCTGTAACCAGTCATTGTTTGAGCACATGCTCATTCTCTCTAGCAGTAATGGGGGTAAGCCTTAATGTCTTGTTGAGCACAGTGCTCATTCCTCTAGCAGTAACTGGGGGTAGAGCTGTAACCAGCATTGTTGAGCACATCGCTCATTCTTCCTAGCAGTAACTGGGAGGTAGAGCTGTAACAGTCATGTTGAGCACGTGCGCATTTTCTAGCAGTAACTGGGGGTAGACTGTAACCAGTCATTGTTGAGCACAGTGCTCATTCTCTAGCAGTAACTGGGTGGTAGAGCTGTAACCAGTCTTGTTGAGCACAGTGTCATTCTCTAGCAGTAACTGGGGTGAGCTAGTAACCATGCATTGTTGAGCACCTGTCATTCTCTAGCAGTAACTGGGGGTAGAGAGCTGTAACCAGTCTTTGTTGAGCACCTCGTCATTCTTCTAGCAGTAACTGGGGGTAGAGCTGTAACCAAGTAGTTGGTTGAGGGCACCTCGCTCATTCTTCTAGCAGTAACTGGGGGTAGAGCTGTAACCAGTCATTGTTGAGCACCTCGCTCATTCTTCTAGCAGTAACTGGAGGTAGAGCTGTAACCAGTCATTGTTGAGCACCTCGCTCATTCTTCTAGCAGTAACTGGAGGTAGGGCAGGCAGCTGCATTAATCTCTGTCATTAAGGGTCGTGTACATTACCTTGTTGACGGTGGGAATGGCTTGTCTCATTATTGTACGTCAATTTGTCCAACCGATTTGATATTCGTTCATCATGATCAATTAGGGACAGATCAAAATCTACTGGGGGAGGGGTGGTCCAAAATAGGGGAAGTTTGTGAAACTTTTCTTTTTGCTTTGGGGAGGGTTGTGTTATTTTTTGTTGGGCAGAGGGGAGGGTATTGATTTTTTTCCCTGGTTTACATTTGCTCTTCTGCTCGTATTTTCCCTATAAACAATGGCTTGACTTACTTTTGACATTATCCTCATAAAGTTTAGAAACGTTTGTGACGGTTTGGTATGGTGTGGCTATTATTAAGCTCTAGCTACTGCAGGCCTAAAATACGAAGGCAGTGCACCCTGGAGCTTCAACGGACTCCGACAGTTGAATTTGAGGTATGGAAGAATGTTTCAGGTCTACCAGTTACTCCTATAATCTAACAATATAATGCTTATCTTTATACAAAATATTCTGATAAAAAATGAACGAATTACATCAGACTGTTAAGGTGCAGGGTTGAGTAACCGGGTGGTATTCGGCTATTGATGGCTATTTAACAGTCTGATGGCCTTGAGATAGAAGCTGTTTTTCAGTCTCTCTGTCCCAGCTTGATGCACCTGTACTGACCCCGCATTCTTGATGGTAGAGGGGTGAATAGGCAGTGGCTCGGGTGGTTGATGTCCTTGATGATCTTTTTGGCCTTCCTGTGAAATTGGGTGCTGTAGGTTTCCTGGAGGGCAGGTAGTTTGCTCCCGGTGATGCGACCCTCTGGAGAGCCCTGCGGTTGCGGGTGGTGCAGTTTCCGAACCAGGTGGTGGTACAGCCTGACAGGATGCTCTCATCTGTAAGAGTTTGTGAGGGTCTTAGAGGCCAAGCCTAATTTCTTCAGCTTCCTGAGGTTGAAGAGGCACTGTTGTGCCTTCTTCACCACACTGTCTGTGTGGGTGCACCATTTCAGATTGTCAGTGATGTGTACGCCGAGGAACTTGAAGCTTTTCACCTTCTCCACTGCTGTCACGTCGATGTGGATAGGGGCGTGCTCCCTCTGCTGTTTCCTGAAGTCCACGATCAGCTCCTTCGTTTTGTTGACACACTGGCTACACACTGGCTACACACTGGCTACCGACCAGTCTGGGCTACCGGTAGACCTATTTGAAGTTCATGGTGATACACATTGTAGTCTAGTCTATCAAGTTGACCGTGTGTTACGGTGACCATCATCTTTTTCCGGTAGAGTTTCAGCCCCATTTCAGGTGCCCTGACTTTTCAGGCTACAAAAGGTAAATCTGTCGGCAAGACGCATCAATTAATGTAAGCCTAATCAATGGCAATCACTGAAGGTCATTAGGTCAACTTTTTTGTGTTTTTTTAACAGATGTCTATTTCCATCAAATGGTGCGAGTGTACATGCAGTTTGGATGCTGGAGTTATTTTGGAGAGGACGAACATGCACGGGTAGCACAAGTGATTTGTTTGACAATCAGATGAAAACATTATGACTGGTTGTGTTCATGCCACATTAAAAGGTCACACATTTTTGACGCCCATAAAAATTTCAATACAGAGACCCCCGAATGTCATGGTGTATTTTGCACTCTTCAGGGATGTGTGTGTGTGTGTGTGTGTGTGTGTGTGTGTGTGTGTGTGTGTGTGTGTGTGTGTGTGTGTGTGTGTGTGTGGTGTGGTGTGTGTGTGTGTGTGTGTGTGTGTGTGTGTGCTATAAATGTAACTAATTCAAAATAATGACTAAATCAAAGCCACTTTGATCTGTTTCAGCAAAGTAAATAGTGTTTAAGCACACAAAATGTGTGAGTGCGTGTGTGTGTGTGCGCGAATGTGTTCACCTAAAATTGTGTGGGGTGGTTGTGTGTGTCGTCTGTTTACACACACGCAGTAGAAGTGTGTCGTCTGTTTAGGAAGCACAGGAGGGTCTTTTCTCTTACTTCATTTATTTTATCTGTCATCCAATGTCATATTAATCTAACATGTGTGTCAGCTATGAACAAAAGAGTGAGGTCTACACTCTTAGAAAAAAAGGTGCTATCTAGAACCTAAACGGGTTCTTCGGTTGTCCCCATCGGAGAGCCCTTCGAAGAATCCCTTATTGGTTCCATGTAGAACCCTCTGTGGAAAGGGTTCTACAAGAAACCCCAAATGGTTCTACCTGAAACAAAAAAAAGGGTTCTACCTGGAACCAAAAACACGTTCTCCTATGGGGACAGCCAAATAACCCTTTTGGAAGCCTTTTTTCTAAGAGTGTAGGGATGCTAGGAAGGGATGCTAGGATTCAACCTCCATATTGTGACACATTAGTAGAGGAGGAGGGGAGATACCCCCTTACAAAAGTGCAAAAGTGCGATAAATGTAACTCATTCAAAATAATGACTAAATCAAAGCCACTTTGATCTGTTTCAGCAAAGTAAATAGTGTTTAAGCACACAGAATGTGTTGAAAGAGCAAAGAGAGCGAAGAACCAACGGATGTAGCACTCTGACCACGTACTCCCACTGCCAAGATTTTAAACATTCACACAAGTCTACAGATGTGTTAAAAGGTGCAATGAAGTTTGGCATCTCACGCTCTGGTCCGGTGCAGGAAACCACATACATTTACTGGACTGCCAGGCAGAAAAATCCGGCCACAAACACGCATACATCAGAGACACACACGTGCGCACACACACACTCGCCCGGGAACGCGCGCCCAAACACACACACACACCTTCTACAGGGTTTGTCCAGGTGACTGAGGCCACCGCAACCCAAACCTTATTTATTTAGCTGTAATACTTTGAGATACAAGTTCTGTTATTTAGGTGAACACATTAACACATATTATGTCCTGTTTACTTGGTCATTTCCTGCTTAATAGGCTAGTTTCTGGTTAGGTATACTGTATGTGCCATTCATTTATTTTTTCGATGCTCAGACTATCAACAAACAAGCCATTTAATGTACAATGTCAGCTGTACTTTTAGCCACCCTAATTGTAAAAATAGTTGTTAAATAGAGCCAAAACATAAATCTTAAAGAAGTTAACAATAAATTTGTGGAGTGGTTGAAAAACGAGTTTTAATGACTCCAACCTAAGTGTATGTAAACTTCCGACTTCAACTGTATAGTTTTATAAGTCTTACCCGGTCAGACAATATCATACGAATTGGAATATATTACATACCATACATCTTGGAGGACATATAGTATTGTAGGTCTTGCTCTGAGACCAGGCTGCTTGTTCCGTCCTAACAGCAAAGGTTAGGAGAATTTACATTAGTTAGGAGAACTAACGACACAGGTTAGGATCATTTACGGAGCAGGTTTGGAGAATTAGATTAAGGTTAGGAAATGGTTAGTTTAGAGGAAGAGTTAGCTAAAATGGTGCAACTGTCCCCGGCGCGACTCGAACACCCAATCTTTTGGATTTCTAGATGGTCCCAGTATACGCCCAGCCATCCTCCCCGACCAGCCTCCCTATTTTAGTTTCTGTCTTAAGTAACCAGACCATTATTGCATTTGCAGCATAATGTAACATATCATACTAAATGGAAGGGAACACATTTACGTTCCAAAGCATACGTCTGTTTAATGTGGTCAGGCTGTTCTAGAAAGCCCCAGTCTACTTACCTGTATATAAAACACAACAGCCTGGCAACATCTAAATTATCTGAATGGTTAAACTACTGTAATTACACAGTGTCTGACACCTACATGTATGACAAGCCAACTTAACAAACTATACTTTTGGCAAGTTGGTTAGGACATCTACTTTGTGCATGACACAAGTCATTTTTCCAACAATTGTTTACAGACAGATTTTTTAACTTATAATTCACTGTATCACAATTCCAGTGGGTCAGAAGTTTACATACACTGAGTTGACTGTGCCTTTAAACAGCTTGGAAAATTCCAGAAAATGATGTCATGGCTTTACAAGCTTCTGATAGGCTAATTGACATCATTTGAGTCAATTGGAGGTGTACCTGTGGATGTATTTCAAGGCCTACCTTCAAACTCACTGCCTCTTTGCTTGACATCATGGGAAAATCAAAAGAAATCAGCCAAGACCTCAGAAAAAAATTGTAGACCTCCACAAGTCTGGTTCATCCTTGGGAGCAATTTCCAAATGCCTGAAGGTACCATGTTCATCTGTACAAACAATAGTATGCAAGTATAAACACCATGGGACCACGCAGCCATCACACTGCTCAGGAAGGAGACGCGTTCTGTCTCCTAGAGATGAACGTACTTTGGTGCGAAAAGTGCAAATCAATCCCAGAACAACAGCAAAGGACATTGTGAAGATGCGGGAGGAAACAGGTACAAAAGTATCTATATCCACAGTAAAACGAGTCCTATATTGACATAACCTGAAAGCCTGCTCAGCAAGGAAGAAGCCACTGCTCCAAAACCGCCATAAAAAAAAGCCAGTCTACGGTTTGCAACTGCACATAGGGACAAAGATCGTACTTTTTGGAGAAATGTCCTATGGTCTGATGAAACAAAAAAGGAACTGTCTGGCCATAATGACCATCGTTATGTTTGGAGGAAAAAGAGGGATGCTTGCAAGCCGAAGAACACCATCATAACCGTGAAGCACGGGGGTGGCAGAATCATGTTGTGGGGGTGCTTTGCTGTAAGAGGGACTGGTGTACTTCACAATATAGATGGCATCATGAGGCAGGAGAATTATGTGGATATATTGAAGCAACATCTCAAGACATCAGTCGGGAAGTTAAAGCTTGGTCGCAAATGGGTCTTCCAAATGGACAATGACCCCAAGCATACTTCCAAAGTTGTGGCAAAATGGCTTAAGGACAWCAAAGTCAAGGTATTGGAGTGGCCATCACAAAGCCCTGACCTCAATCCTATAGAAAGTTTCTAGGCAGAACTGAAAAAGTGTGTGCAATTAAGGAGGCCTACAAACCTGACTCAGTTACACCAGCTCTGTCAGGAGGAATGGGACAAAATTCACCCAACTTATTGTGGGAAGATTGTGAAAGGCTACCCGAAATGTTTGACCCAAGTCAAACAATTTAAAGGCAATGCTACCAAATACTAATTGAGTGTATGTAAACTTCTCACCCACTGCGAATGTGATGAAAGAAATAAAAGCTGAAATAAATCCTTCTCTCTACTCTTATTCTGACATTTCACATTCTTAAAATAAAGTGGTGATCCTAACTGACCTAAAACAGGGAATCTTTACTAGGATTAATTGTCGGGAATTGTGAAAAACTGAGTTTAAATGTATTTGGTTAATAAGGTGTATGTAAACTTCCGACTTCAACTGTACGTCCTTTAAACTTAAAGGTCGCTTCACCATTTCCTGGTTGCTAAAATTCTAATTGTTCGCCTAATTTCAGTTTATGTGACTAAACCGCTGTAAAATATATTTTCCATATCACAAAATATTAGATTTTCAGCTGTTAAACTGGTGTAGAAAATCGAAAGTATAACGAAACTTAAGAATGGGAAGCATAGAAATAGCGCACATAGAACAGATCTACTGCTTCTTAGAATTTCTTTCAATGAGAATGACATATCTATAACTCACATTTATATGTGAATTTGGTCGGGGTGCCCAAAAAGTTACATATTATCGCTTATCGCTTTAACATACAGTGCCTTCAGACAGTATTCACAGCCCTTGATATTTTCCAAATTTTGCTGTTTTACAGCCTGAATTTAAAATGGATTAAATGAAGATAAAAAAATTCTACACATTCATTTAGAATGAAAAGCTTAAATGTATTGAGTCAATGAGTTTTCAACCCCTTTGTTATGACAAGCCAAATAAGTTCAGGAGTACACATTTCCTTAACAAGTCACATCATATGTTCCATGGACTCAATCTGTGTGCAATAATAGTGTTTAACATGATTTTTGAATGACTACCTCATCTCTGTACCCCACACATACAATTATCTGTTTGGTCCCTTAGTCGAGCAGTGAATTTCAAACACGGATTCAACCACAAAGACCAGGGTGGTTTTCCAATGCCTCGCAAAGAAGGGCACCTATTGGTAAGATGGGTGAAAAAAAAAAGCAGACATTGAATATCTCTTTGAGCATGGTGAACATATTAATTACACTTTGGATGATATATTAATACACCCAGTCACTACAAAGATATAGGCGTCCTTCCTAACTCAGTTACCGGAGAGGAAGGAAACCGCTCAGCGATTTCACAGTTACAGTTACAGAGTTTAAAGGATGTGATAAGAGAAAATGGAGGATGGATCAACAACATTGTAGTTACTCCACAATACTAGCCTAAATGATAGAGTGAAAAGTAAGAAGCCTGTACAGAATAATGATATTCCAAAACATGCATCCTGTTTGCAACAAGGCACTAAAGTAATACTTGAAAAATGTGGCAAAGAAATAATATTTTTGTCCTGAATACAAAGTGTTATGTTTGGGGCAAATTCAATACAACACATTACTGAGTATCACTCTCCATATTTTCAAGCATAGTGGTGGCTGCATCATGTTATGGGTATGCTTGTAATCATTAAGGACTGGGGAGTTTTTCAGGATAAAAAAAGAAATGGAATTGAGCTAAGCGCAGGCAAAATCCTAGAGGAAAACCTGGTTCAGTCTTCATTCCACCAGACACTGGGAGATTGATTCACCTTTCACCAGGACAATAACCTAAAACACAATGCCATATCTACACTGGATTTGCTTACCAGTGAATGTTCCTGAGTGGCCGAGTTACAGTTTTGACTTAAATCTGCTTGAAAATCTATGGCAATTTGTGAAAATGGTTGTCTATCAATGATCAACAACCAATTTCACAGAGCCTGAAGAATTTTGAAATGTAATAATGGGCAAATGTTGCACAATCCAGGTGTGGAAAGCTCTTGGAGACTTACCCAGAAAGACTCACAGCAGTAATCGCATCCAAAGGTGCTTCTACAATGTATTGACTCAGGGGTGTGAATACTTATGTAAAAGAGATATTTCTGTACTTACCTTTCAATAAATTAGCAACATTTTCTAATAACATATTTTACTTTGTCATTATGGAATATTGTGTGTAGATGGGTGAGATTTATATTTGATTGAATCCATTTTGAATTTGAGGCTGTAACACAACAAAATGTGGAATAAGTCAAGGGGTGTGAATACATTCTGAAGGCACTGTTTCATTCTGAAGGGAGATAAATATATCTCCATAATCTTACGAATTGCCCTGAGGCCATGTTGGACCACAACACTCCATCACCCTGCTGTATGTTTTTGTATTGCTAATTTACCCATGGCTTGGAGGGGGGACCATATCTGACCATTGTTTACTCATTGTAGTTATAAATGTTGTTAAACTGCTATTAGTGTAGGGTCAAATACTGTCAATACCCAGACAATGTCTTGTCTCACATAGATTACATGGATAAAAACGCTTTAAAAATCTTGACTGCATTTCAAATCAGATGCATTGTACGTGTCCTTCTCTGACTGTGCAAAACAGAACAGTCAGTCACAGAATTAGCATCATAAAAGTGTAGGAAATAATCATCAACAAATACCAGTTCTCATTCTACTGCATAACTCTGCTGATTCAGAGATTATAGAGAGAGACAAAGAGACAGAGTTAGACAAAAGGTCTGAAAGAATCAACCGCCATTTGAGTTATTGGAGCATCTTTTACACTAATTAGACGGTTGCTCGTTAGTTGTCACGGGAAACAATGTCGACCTCAATGGAACTGTCAGTGTGCATCAGTCTGAAGCATTGCCGTGAAAACAAGGCTGGGAATAGAGAGCGGGATTTTTGGAGAAACATTGGGAATGAGGAAAGAAGAAGAGGAGCAGGAGGGAGAGATTAGGCGGAAGAGGAAGAGGAGATGAGATGAAGTGCGAGTGTGACATTTCCCAGGAAGTTACAATTCGAGTTACTCTATCATAGATAGACTTAAATTTGTCGCCAAACCCACTGGCTCCAGGTCATCTATAAGTCTTTGCTAGGTGAAGCCCCGCCTTATCTCAGCTCACTGGTCACCATACCAACACCCACCCGTAGCACGCGCTCCAGCAGGTATATTTCACTGGTCATCCCCAAAGCCAAAACCTCCTTTGGTCGCCTTTCCTTCCAGTTCTCTGCTGCCAATGACTGGAACGAATTGCAAAAATCACAGAAGCTGGAGACTTATATCTCCCTTTCTAACTTTAAGCATCAGCTGTCAGAGCAGCTTACCGATCACTGTACCTGTACACAGCTCATCTGTAAATAGCACACTCATCCCCATATTGTTTTTGTTTTTTTGCTCTTTTGCACCCCAATATCTCTACTTGCACATCATCATCTGCACATCTATCACTCCAGTGTTAATGCTAAATTGTAATTATTTTGCCTCTACGGTGTTATTGACTGTACTTTAGTTTATCCAATGTGTAACTCTGTGTTGTTGTTTTTGTCGCACTGCTTTGCTTAATCTTGGCCAGGGCGCAGTTGTAAATGAGAACTTGTTCTCAACTGGCCTACCTGGTTAAGTAAAGGTTAAATATACTGTATATACATGGCTCTAACGCATTTACAATTTCTCTTAGCGTTTTTCCATGCTCTATTGGGATCATAGACTAGGGTTTTCAAGCATGACATAGTGCTCTTTGAGCCTTTTAACCATCATCCCTGTATCCTTTATGAGATGCGTAGGGAAGTCAAACTGATTGTGTTTGATTGTGTTTGTGTTTGACGGCCAGATTACCATACGGCCCATTACCCTGTATTGCAGGGTAAATATCAGTAGCTGTTTTGAAGAACTCATTGACTCCTTTATGTCAACATCGACTCTGTTCAGGCATCCTTTTTTGTTTTAGTAGATTGACATGGACAGAAACAGCAACAGTTAACCATTGTTAACCATTGTTTATTTCCCCAAGAAACACAATGTCTTAAGTTTTTAAAGTTTTAGTAAATGTTCAAATGTAAAGCTGCTTTTTAAATGTTTACATGGACTTGCTCCACAACCCTTAGGTAGTCATCTACTTTACTATCTCAAAGTCAACGGTGAAGAGGCGACTCCGGGATGCTGGCCTTCTAGGCAGAGTTGCAAAGAAAAAGCCCTATCTCAGACTAGCCAATAAAAATAAAATACACTGCTCAAAAAAATAAAGGGAACAATTAAACAACACAATGTAACTCCAAGTCAATCACACTTCTGTGAAATCAAACTGTCCACTTAGGAAGCAACACTGATTGACAATAAATTTCACATGCTGTTGTGCAAATGGAATAGACAAAGGAGGCGCTACCAGGAGGTCATTTTGGCCTGCTGGAGGTCATTTTGCAGGGCTCTGGCAGTGCACCTCCTTGCACAAAGGCGGAGGTAGCGGTCCTGCTGCTGGGTTGTTGCCCTCCTACGGCCTCCTCCACGTCTCCTGATGTACTGGCCTGTCTCCTGGTAGCGCCTCCATGCTCTGGACACTACGCTGACAGACACGGCAAACCTTTTTGCCACAGCTCGCATTGATGTGCCATCCTGGATGAACTGCACTACCTGAGCCACTTGTGTGGGTTGTAGACTCCGTCTCATGCTACCACTAGAGTGAAAGCACCGCCAGCATTCAAAAGTGACCAAAACATCAGCCAGGAAGCATAGGAACTGAGAAGTGGTCTGTGGTCACCACCTGCAGAACCATTCCTTTATTGGGGGTGTCTTGCTAATTGCCTATAATTTCTACCTTTTGTCTATTCCATTTGCACAACGGCATGTGAAATTTATTGTCAATCAGTGTTGCTTCCTAAGTGGACAGTTTGATTTCACAGAAGTGTGATTGACTTGGAGTTACATTGTGTTGTTTAAGTGTTCCCTTTATTTTTTTGAGCAGTGTATTAAGATGGGCAAAAGAACACAGACACTGGACAGAGGAACTCTGCCTAGAAGGCCAGCATCCCAGAGTCACCTCTTCACTGTTGACGTTGAGACTGGTGTTTTGCGGGTACTATCTAATGAAGCTGCCAGTTGAGGACTTGTGAGGCATCTTTCTCAAACTAGACACTAATGTATTTGCCCTCTTGCTCACTTGTGCACCGGGGCCTCCCACTCCTCTTTCTATTCTGGTTAGAGCCAGTTTGCACTGTTCTGTGAAGGGAGTACAGCGTTGTACGAGATCTTCAGTTTCTTGGCAATTTCTCGCATGGAATAGCCTTCATTTCTGAGAACAAGAATAGGCTGACAAGTTTCAGAAGAAAGGTCTTTGTTTCTGGCCATTTTGAGCCTGTAATCGAACCCACAAATGCTGATGCTCCAGATACTCAACTAGTCTAAAGAAGGCCAGTTTTATTGCTTCTTTAATCAGGACAACAGTTTTCAGCTGTGCTAACATAATTGCAAAAGGGTTTTCTAATGATCAATTTGCTTTTTAAAATTATAAACTTGGATTAGCTAACATAACGTGCCATTGGAACACAGGAGTGATGGTTGCTGATAATGGGCCTCTGTACGCCTATGTAGATATTCCATAAAAAATCAACCTTTTCCAGCTACAATAGTAATTTACAACATTAACAATGTCTACACCGTATTTCTTTTTTATTTCTTTTTTTCTTTTCTTTTTTAAAATGTTATCCCCTTTTCTCCCCAATTTTCGTGGTATCCAATCGCTAGTAATTACTATCTTGTCTCATCGCTACAACTCCCGTACGGGCTCGGGAGAGACGAAGGTCGAAAGCCATGCGTCCTCCGAAGCACAACCCAACCAAGCCGCACTGCTTCTTAACACAGCGCGCCTCCAACCCGGAAGCCAGCCGCACCAATGTGTCGGAGGAAACACCGTGCACCCGCCCCCCTCGGTTAGCGCGCACTGCGCCCGGCCCGCCACAGGAGTCGCTGGAGCGCTATGAGACAAGGATATCCCTACCGGCCAAACCCTCCCTAACCCAGACGACGCTATGCCAATTGTGCGTCGCCCCACGGACCTCCCGGTCGCGGCCGGCTGCGACAGAGCCTGGGCGCGAACCCAGAGACTCTGGTGGCGCAGCATAGCACTGCGATGCAGTGCTCTAGACCACTGCGCCACCCGGGAGGCCAACAATGTCTATACCGTATTTCTGATCAATTTGATGTTATTTTAATGGACAAAAACGTGCTTTTCTTTCAAAAACAAGGACATTTCTAAGTGACCCCAAACTTTTGAACAGTAGTGTATGTTTTGTTGTACATTGTCCCTTTTCGAATAAACGTAGGGATCTATTCAATCCGTATCACAGAAGTTCAGCATTACAGCGGGATTTAAATTTAAAGGCAATGTTAGCGGAAACTGCATTCACGGTAAACGCTGCATATGTCGGCTCAATCGGAGATTAGCTTTAAATTTCTATTGTGCAATCTGTAACGCTTCAGCAATACAGATTGAATAGAGCCCTTAATAATAATAATAATAATAACACTAATAATAATAATAGGAACTATTCTTTAGGTGGTGAAAGTCTTCCTCCCCCCTTCCCTTTCTCCATCCCTCCATCCCACCCTCGTCCAGAACGCTCTTTTCATTAGCAAAAGAGACATTTGGGTGAAGTGTGCCTCTCTTTATGTCTGTCCAGACCCACCCAAAACCCATTGTACCCAACCAAAAACCATCGCCCCATAACACACACACACACACACACACACACACATAAGCACTCCTCGCCCCTCTCTATCCCTCAGACCCTTGTATTTGTGAAAGGAACCGTCTCAAATATCTCTCTGCAGGAGTAACAGCTGCCACAAAGCCACCATGGCCCTCCCAGCACCCTACAGAGGCCCAACTCTCCTCTCTGTCTCCATCCCTCTATCCTCCAAGCCTTCTCTGTCCTCTCTATCTCCCAATCAACATCTATCTTCTTTCTATGCCTAATTCTCCTCTTCTGTAAGGAGGTGCGAGATAGGAGAAGGAAGAGAGAGAGAGAGAGAGAGAGAGAGAGAGAGAGAGAGAGAGAGAGGAGGAGAGAGAGAGGAGAGAGAGAGAGAGAGAGAGAAGAGAGAGAGAGAGAGAGAGAGAGAGAGAGAGAGAGAGAGATATTATGTTAATATTTTAAATCTCCAAAGTAAGCTTGGGCAAAATGTACATTGTTACGTCACGCCAATAAAGCTATACTTAATTTAAGGTAGAAGAGAAGAGCAGAAAAACAGAAGACGAGACAGAGAGAAAAAGAAAGAAAGAAAGAAAGAAAGAAAGAAAGAAAAAAGAGAAAGAGTGAAAAATAGAGAGGGATAAGGACTCCTCTTCCATTCATCCATTGTTTGTCTCCAGAACAGGCAGCACGTGCCCTCAGACCTCTAATCTGCACTGTTCAGCCCTGAGGCCTGGGGCAGTGGCAGCTGCTATTAACACTGCCAGACACCCAGCTCTCCTTACACACATGCAAAACCTCCTACACACACACATACGTACACACACACAAACACTGAATCTCATCACGCAGACACACACCTATACACCCACTCCTCAATATCGCCGCGCACACTCACACACAAACAACACACGCACACACACATACACACACTCACACACTCACACACACACCTCTCCACCCCCTCATCCTATTCATGAGGGACAATGGAGCCAGGGCAGGGGTGGAGAGGGGGTTGCTGTCAGAGTGTGCCGTGGCCAGGGGGGTCATTTCACAGTCAGTAAAATGGTTTTATGTTAGCTGAGTTTCAGCAACTGTTGGCAGCACGTGTCTCAATGATACGCCTCCCTCTCATATTGTTCACCAAGACAGGGGTTGAAACACACAAAGAAACACACACACACACATACACACACACACAGACATAGCCACTCGTGCATGCACACACATGCACATGCATACATAGACATTCTAAAAAACATTTTTACACTCATGATCATTTGGAAGCTGTATTTCGGTCTTTTGCACTCAAACGATCGACTATTAATAAGGTACACAATAACACTCAATCTTTCTCTCCTCCCTCCCTCCCACTCTCCCTCCTTCCCTCCCACTCTCTCTCTCTCTCTCTCTCTCTCTCTCTCTCTCTCTCTCTCTCTCTCTCTCTCTGGTCAGATACTCGTGCTGCAACTGCAAAGAAATCCTCACTGATTGGCTCTTTCCATTGTTGGTTATCGCAGTTTGGTTCACAGAATGCTCTGCCTCAATCTCTAGCTGCCTAGGGCTGTTGCTGGCTCCGTCATTGGTTAGCTCTACCCCTCTCTTATTGGCTCAACTTCCAATAGGCTGTGTCTGTGATTGGTCCTTTGACTGTGTCTCTGGTAGCGTGTGTGTATCCTGAATGGTAGAGGAGCTGAACACTGTATACTGAACTCAACAGCAGCTATGGAGACTGGAAGAGTGGCTGATGAAAGTGTGAGTGGGTGAGCAAGCGTGTGGTTGTGTGCTGTGGGCTAGTGGATGTGTGTGATAGAGGGTGAGGTGTGTGAGGGGGTCAGGACAAGTGGGCCATATGGCTGATGACTAAAGTACACACACACACACACACATCTTACTGCAGCTTCGCACCTGCCACGCTGTCTATGGATGACTAAGTTACAGATTAAAGCCAACAAGCCCTGAGGGATCTTGTGTGCGCGTCTGTGTTGTGTGAAGTCTGTCTGCGGCCTGCGTGCCTAAACAGTGCACAGTTCATTATTGTGTATTTCAATTGTCATATTAGTGCTGCATAACACAGGGTATGGCTATATATCCATGTATCTGTGTGTTTCTGTTGGAGACTCTCGATGCTCTGAATCCCAGCCAGTTGTGTGTGTGTGTGTATATGTCTCTTTGAAGAGGGCACATGTCTGATTGAGGCCTCTTCAAGATAAGTAGCCTGCTAAGCTGAATGGAGACATCGGGGATGGCTGCCCCAAGCTGCAGACAGACTACACACTCACACACAAAGACACACACACACACACAGACAGACATACACACACACACATTCCAGTCGGAGACAGACACCCAGATCTAGCACACTTACATAAGACAGTCAGTCATGGACCATGAATGGGACAGGGTGTTCAGGAGGTGTGGTACACAAGATGGAGGGAGATGGAGGGAGAGAGGTTTCATTGGGTCGGGGTGAGGATGTTGCAGAATGGATATGCAGTGAGTGTGTCAGGGGGTTGGTGGGGAGTCAAGCGTCTGTTAGAGTGAGCCATGTGGTAGGTACCCTCCATGACTGAAGGGCACAAGTCATCACCTATAGAGAGATGAACCTGGAGAAGAGTCCCCTAAGCAAGATGGTGCTGGGGCTCTGTTCACAAACACAAACAGACCTCCCCAGAGCCCATGGATAGCAACATAATTAGACCCAACCAAATCATGAGAAAACAAAAAGATAATTACTTGACATATTGGAAATAATTAACAAAAAAACAGAGCAAACTAGAATACTATTTGTCCCTAAACAGAGTGTGCACAGTGGAAGAATACCTGACCACTGTGATTGACCCAAAATTAATGAAAGCTTTGACTATGTACAGACTCAGTGAGCATAGCCTTGCTATTGAGAAAGGCCGTCGGTAGGCAGACCTGGCTCTCAAGAAAAGACAGGCTATGTGCACACTGCCCACAAAATGAGGTGAAAACTGAGCTGCACTTCCTTACCTCCTGCCAAATGTATGACCATATTAGAGACACATATTTCCCTCAGATTACACAGACCCACAATATTTTTTGAAAACAAATACAATTTTGATAAACTTCCATATCTATTGGGTGAAATACCACAGTGTGCAACCACAGCAGCAAGATTTGTGACCTGTTGCTACAAGAAAAGGGCAACCAGTGAAAAACAAACACCATGGTAAATACAATCCATATTTATGTTAAATAATTTTCCCTCTGGTACGTTAACTATTTGCACATCGTTACAACACAATATATAGCCATAATATGACATTTGAAATGTCTCTATATTCCTTTGGAACTTTTGTGTAATGTTTTACATTGTGTATTTCACTTTTGTTTATTATCTATTTCACTTGCTTTTGCAATGTAAAACATATGTTCCCGTGTCAATAAAGTCCAGGGAGAGAGAGAGAGAGAGAGAAGAGAGAGAGAGAGAGAGAGAGAGAGAGAGAGAGAGAGAGAGAGAGAGAGAGAGAGAGAGAGAGAGAGAAGAGAGAGAGAGAGAGAGAGAGAGAGAGAGAGAGAGAGAGAGAGAGGAGAGAGAGAGAGAGAGAGAGAGAGAGAGAGAGAGAGAAGAGAGGAGAGAGAGAGAGAGAGAGAAGAGAGGAGAGAAGAGGAGAGAGAGAGAAGAGAGAGAAGAGAGAGAGAAGAGAGAGAAGAGGATGAAGAGAGCAGGAGAAGAGAGAGAGAGAGAGAGAGAGAGAGAGAGAGACGCATGCAAGCACCTTTCACAATCACACACACACACAACACATACAGATGCATACATACACACATAAACCAGCCAGGCTGCCCACAACTCCTTTAGTAAAGCAAAAGACACCCTCTGATTTATAGGGATTAAAGCTTCCTTTTATACAGAGAGAAAGATAGAAAGAGAGAGAGAGAGAAAGAGAGCGAGAGAGAAGGCAAGAGAGAAGGCGAGAGAGACCCTGGTCAATTAGGTCGCCCACTGAAGACCTTCGGGCAACAAGCAGACTCCTTGTGCTTCCCTGTTGGACCTCAATGAAAGTTGCCTTGTGCTGCGATTATCCATTCAGCTCACCCACATGAGCGCGCGCGCACGCACGCACACAAGAACACCCACCATATACGTTATCCCAGTATACCCACACACAACCCCCATCAAACACACCGCCCATCTATACACACACATGCACAGACACACAGACGCACATACACACGCACACACACACACACGCAGTCCTTTTCTCTGTTCCTTTGTGTTGTGCAGCAGATGGAGTGTGGTTGCTGGGTAGACTAAGTAGCCCAGGAGTCACTCAGCCAGTGGTTGGCTGTGGTTACTTCTTTGTTTCACGAACTATCAGAGGACAAAGAGCCAAGCCAGGCTGTACACTTCGATTACTTATTCGATGACTACTGCCCTCCTTTTCCTCTCCTCCCTCCGCTCTTCGTCTCTGTCTATCTCTGTCTGTCAGGCACACTTTGAGTAAAAGTTTTAGGTGGATCACAAGATAGCATAGAGTGGTGCTTAGAGAGAGAACACACACAACCAGCATCGCTGTCGACGGCAACGTTTGGAGAAACACAAAAGGCACCATGCAGACGCATACAAACACACACTCTCAAACTGCATCTGCAGCTGCATCCTACACGGCTAAATGCACAGGGCTCTCTTGTCACACACACACACACACAAAGGTCTTTGTACACACACACACTACATGTTTAAACCTGTTACCCCTCAAAAGGGAAAGAAAGATTTTTTTTTTTTTAAACAACCAAGACAACTGCCAAAAGAAGCAAACAGCAGACACAAACCACAGACACAAAGGCATCATGATGAAAGTTATAAAACGTAATTTGATTGATAGGTAATCATGAATTAGCTCCGACGTCAAAGAAAATCTCCACACATGAAAGCCTCAGTTGTAGATCATCCTTTGTCTGGGTGATCCCAAGTCTTTTTAATCTTAGTGTAATCAGAGCAGATAATAACATCCTGTTTGATTACCATGTGTCAGATTAATAATCCGCTCTGCCCGTAAGGAAGTGTTGCTGCCTGTTTGAACAACGGGGTTTAACACTGCATAGTATCCTCTTATTTTATTGCAGAATAAATATGGAGGCTTTACTCATGTGATAAACAGGCAATATGCAGGCAGTTAGCGAAGACAGTTAGCGAGGACAGTTAGCGAGGACAGTTAGCGAGGACAGTTAGCGAGGACAGTTAGCGAGGACAGTTAGCGAGGACAGTTAACGAGGACAGTTAACGAGGACAGTTACTGTAAAGTAACTGAGGGACAGGTGTACAGTTGAAGTCGGAAGTTTACATACACTTAGGTTGGAGTCATTAAAACTCGTTTTTCAACCACTCCACAAATTTGTTGTTAACAAACTATAGTTTTGGCAAGTCGGTTAGGACATCTACTTTGTGCATGACACAAGTCATTTTTCCAACAATTGTTTACAGACAGGTTATTTCACTTATAATGCACTGTATCACAATTCCAGTGGGTCAGAAGTTTACATACACTGAGTTGACTGTGCCTTTAAACAGCTTGGAAAATTCCAAAAAATGATGTCATGGCTTTACAAGCTTCTGATAGGCTAATTGACATCATTTGGGAGTCAATTGGAGGTGTACCTGTGGATGTATTTCAAGGCCTACCTTCAAACTCACTGCCTCTTTGCTTGACATCATGGGAAAATCAAAATAAATCAGCCAAGACCTCAGAAAGAAAATTGTAGACCTCCACAAGTCTGGTTCACCTTGGGAGCAATTTCCAAATGCCTGAAGGTACCACGTTCATCTGTACAAACAATAGTACCCAAGTATAAACACCATGGGACCACGCAGCCGTCACACTGCTCAGGAAGGAGACGTGTTCTGTCTCCTAGAGATGAATGTACTTTGGTGTGAAAAGTCCAAATCAATCCCAGAACAATAGCAAAGGACTTTGTGAAGATGCTGGAGGAAACAGGTACAAAAGTATCTATATCCACAGTAAAACGAGTCCTATATCAACATAAACCTGAAGGCCGCTCAGCAAGGAAGAAGCCACTGCTCCAAAACCGCCATAAAAAAACAGACTATGGTTTGCAACTGCCACCATCGGGGACAAAGATCGTACTTTTTGGAGAAATGTCCACTGGTCTGATGAAACAAAAATAGAACTGTTTGGCCATAATGACCATCGTTATGTTTGGAGGAAAAAGGGGGCGGCTTGCAAGCCGAAGAACACCATCCCAACCGTGAAGCACGGGGGTGGCAGCATCATGTTGTGGGGGTGCTTTACTGCAGGAGGGACTGGTGCACTTCACAAAATAGATGGCATCATGAGGCAGGAAAATTATGTGGATATATTGAGGCAACATCTCAAGACATCAGTCAGGAATTTAAAGCTTGGTCGCAAATGGGTCTTCCAAATGGACAATGACCCCAAGCATACTTACAAAGTTGTGGCAAAATGACTTTTGGACAACAAAGTCAAGGTATTGGAGTGGCCATCACAAAGCCCTGACCTCAACCCTCAAAATGCGTGGGCAGAACTGAAAAAGTGTGTGCGAACAAGGAGGCCTACAAACCTGACTCAGTTACACCAGCTCTGTCAGGAGGAATGGGCCAAAATTCACCTAACTTATTGTGGGAAGATTGTGGAAGGCTACTCGAAACGTTTGACCCAAGTTAAACAATTTAAAGGCAATGCTACCAAATACTAATTGAGTGTAAGTAAACTTCTGACCCACTGGGAATGTGATGAAAGAAATAAAAGCTGAAATTAATTATTCTCTCTACTATTCTGACATTTCACATTCTTAAAATAAAGTGGTGATCCTAACTGACCTAAGACAGTTTTACTAGGATTAAATATATTAAATATTAAATATTTAAATGTATTTGGCTAAGGTGTATGTAAACTTCCGACTTCAACTGTAAGTAAGTAACCAGACACTGAGACGATACCAACAACAACATTGATATACTTAGAAAAAAAACGACAACTTTGTAAGGAGAGTGACAAACACTTTTGTGAGACACAAACACTTTTGTGAGGCACAAACACACACACAGCCACACACAGCCACACACACACACAGCCACACACACACACACAACCTAGCTCACCCTTGATGCCAAGATGAAATCAGAACCAAAGACAACTGAGTTGCCACATTCAGTAACAGTAACAGTTGTATTAAAACACACACTCACTCACTACCTAACCCCTGATGTCCAGATTATGGTATTTAATTGGCTTAGCAGCATTTGTTTGTTTGATTCTCGTTCTTATTCCCCGCTGTGCATTCTTCCTTGAGTGAGCAGATGAAAAAAAATCACCTTCTGTCAATGCTGTTTGATAGCGCCGTTTGATTCACACGCACTCATTATAATCCTCTCTGCCCATTGGCCGCTGTCAGAGCCCTGTCTCCAAAGCAACATCGGAATGCCGGGTGAAGCTCCGCCCCTTTGAGGAAGGAACGGTACGTAAACATGTCAACAAACAGTGCATGTGTCAATCCCAGCGCGTGTCGGGGGCTGTCTTTGAGGGGTCAACGGAGTGTTGCTCACACCTGGGTTGACCTCGAGGATTGATCTACTGTAGGATCAGTGAGATTATGATGGTTTCCTGCTGGACATCTCATGCTTGGAAAACAGAGCTCTCCAGAGGCTCCAATAGTCCAATAACATGTTGATCCGATATGAATCCGTCCCATCCATGCAGAACAGAGATGGGGAAATGGAGATATGAATAAGAGAGTTTAGAGGGAGGCCCCATGCCACATGACCTTGTGCTGCAGAGGGACGGAAAGTACATCGTGGTCAGAAGTCAGTGGGAGATGCACACAAACACCCACACACTCTTTCCCACATGAACACTCACACACACGCGGACAAAGCTTTAGAAATCAAATTATCTTCACTTTACCGTCACATCCTCCTCTGTGAGAGATAAAAACACACAGAGAGAGAGAGACAGTGTAAGAGAAAAAAGAATTACAAGGTTATTAAACACCAGTGGACTAGATCAATACAATCATAACAAGTGCTCAAAATACCTACATGCTCTGGGACACCTATCCAATTGTGCAAGACCAGCGTCAGCCAATCACCTCTCTGTTACCAACAGCAGCAATCCCTGTTTGAGCTTGTGATCTGATTGGCCGCTGCCACCCCAGCCCCTAGCAGAGGGCCCCACCCCCTCTCTATATTTCACTGTGCTCTTCCCTCCATCCCTACAGATTAAGTAACACCACCAAAACAAAAAGAGATTATTTTTGTTTTTCATTAATGGCAGAGCACCCATAAACACTGGGCTTGTTTTGCTTGAACTTGCTGATATCTGAAGGCATGAGAGAGAGAGCGAGAGCGCGAGAGAGAGAGAGCGCGAGAGAGCGCGAGAGAGCGAGAGAGAGAGAGAGAGAGAGAGAGAGAGAGAGAGAAGAGAATACGAAAGAGAGAGAGAAGAGAGAGAGAGAGAGAAGAGGAGAGAGAGAGAGAGACGAGAGAGAGAAGGAGAGAGAGAGAGAGAGAGAGAGAGAGAGAGAGAGAGAGAGAGAGAGAGAGAGAGATGAAGCACTGTTGCTAGGGACCCCTTGGTGTGTTAGTAGGGCAAATGGGACGTGTTGCTATGGAAAAAGCCCATGTGCAACCAAGAGGGGACAATTGCATCAGTTCTTTCAAAAACCTTACTTCACGCTATAAGCAAAATGCAAATGTTATCCTCAGTTCATCCTTCGAGTGATAATGGATGGAATTCTAAATGTTTCACATACGTCTCCATGCAGACTCAAAACACTTTGTTATTCAGTCAGGCATGGGAGAAAATGCTACGTTGATTGTTATTGTTGACCGTCACTGTGCACGTGGTAGTGGTGATAACGGTAGTGCATTGTTCTCCCTAGGGATGGAGAGTGTGTGAGTATGAACACAGCTGCTGTTTGCTTGTCCTCTCACAGTACTGTGAGCTAGTCCGCGGACTGTTCTGAAAGTTCATGGACCTGTAGATAAGATGACGGTGCAGGTGGCCAGTGGGACTTTACAACAGTAAGTAATGTAGACATGGTTCAGGGGGCCATGGCTTCAGCGTATTCTGAAGACCATACCCTTCTAAATTACATTCCCTATCCTACGTAACAACATGTTATGGCCCAGTATTATATCCGTCTATCTTGCATGTTTTTACATTCTCATCACACGTTCGAGGGGAAATAAGCTGTGTTTGTGTAAGGAGCCAGTGCATCATCATTCCCCTAATAACCCTGACCTTGGATACACAGTGACCTGAACACAAACAAGGCCTCTCTCTTTCTCTCTCTCTCTCCTCTCTCTCTCTCTCTCTCTGTTCACTCAACGTCCTTCTGGGTTTCTCATTAACATGGTTGGAGGGGCTACTGAAGAAGGAGAGAGAGAGAGAGACAGAGACAGAGAGAGGGGGAGGGAGAGATTGAGAAAGAGAGAGTACTCTAGTCATGCTGTTTACTCTTAAGTGTTCTGGCCATTCTGTTTTTGTGTTACTCACCAGCCAAAACAACATGCCTGCCGTGACTACCTTACCCTCACAGAACTCTTACCCCAGATCTAGCCTGATCCCAGATATTGAGTTAGCACCAACAGATGCAGATTGAGAACCACATGGGGAATCTGGAAAACAGTGGGTCTCTTTACCGATAATAGCATTACCGGCTTCCTTTGATACTATCTAATGGATAATCTCATCGTATCTAAGGAGCAACTTATTACGACAGAGTTACTTCTGCGTGTGTGTGTGTGTGTGTGTGTGTGTGTGTGTGTGTGTGTGTGTGTGTGTGTGTGTGTGTGTGTGTGTGTGTGTGTGTGTGTGTGTTTGGAGGGGGTGGGGGGTTATAAGAGTCCGCATTGCCTTTTCGGATAGTCTCCAAATAGATCCTTTAGCCTGACACAGCCCTTCCCATCAGAACACTTGTATTTACACCTTCTAAACAGGCCTCTCTCTCTCACTCCATCTCTCTCTCTCCTTTCCCTCGCCCCTCTCTCTCCTTCTGTCTATCCTTTCTTCCATCCATCCATCCATCCATCCCACCAAATTGTAAACCAGCCAATCTGCCTGTAAGTCTGAATACCCAGGCACCAGAACTGTCATCAAACAAATATGCAAATGAAGCAACAGACTGCAACTGCAGGGCAGCTGTCTCCTACAGCATGTGGATGAGCCCATTTATGGGTCAACCGTTACAATAGCATTTTTGTTTTCGTGTGTTGTACTGGCATTCAGTAGCATCTATGAATCACATGATCATGAAGGCATAAATGTATGAAAGCATGTGTTCTTGTTTTAAATGTATGTAGTTCTGTGATGTACTTGTCCATTAATGTTATGTATCATGTTATGTTTTGTGTGGACCCCAGGAAGAGTAGCTGCTACTTTAGCAGTAGCTAATGGAGATCCTAATAAACAAAACAAAAAAATGAAATATATGGCATTTCTCCCCAGAACCTACGTCTGGGGCCTGGGGATTCCTGGCATGGCCTAGAGACGTGTTCCTGATGGGCTAGGCTGAACTATGTCAGTAATGTGTGAGGCTGCACTGCACCCCATATCTGGGGAAATACTTAGCGTTTCCCCGCCAGTGCAAGACTGGCATCCACGATAAACTGGCAAATATGGATGGCATGTGGGGAGAGTTGGAGGATGGAGGGAAAAGAAAGCACTTTCTCCTTTAAAACCAGAACTGCTTGCTCCCACTACATGTTTGCACCATCCCACTCCATGTTCAAACATTGCACACATCCTTAATCTCAAACTATATGTATATCTTTTCTCAGTTTTCCCTCCCCTCTCCATACTTCCGCTGCCAAGCTGTGTGTCTATACCAGGAGGTGCAGGCCAGGCCTGGCTGTGACTTGGCTGCTTGGCCTCCCTAGGCTATTTAAGGAGCACTTTCTCATTAACACTGATCTCATGTCAGCTTACGTAAGGGGACAGGCCTGGAACCTCAGCCTAATTTGATCAACAGGAGGGGAATGTCTTTGGCTTGACAGCTTCTTAATGTACTAAGACCCTGCATAAAGTAGATTGGGTTCAGTTAATGAAATGTCACTTTTCAATGTTTCACATTTGATTGTGTTTCAAACCATTCTGTTTTTTTGTTTTATGTGTTTGAGATTTTTACAATTGCGTGAGTAAAATGCACTATGAATAAAAACAAACCTGAAATGTGATACGTCTGGTCTTACTAGTTGCTTGTGAGGTTGTTTGAGGTTGTTATGCTGTGTGCATTCTTGGTGCATCTCACCGTTTGCAGTCCCACATTAGTTTGCCTGTTTGATTTTTTTTGTWTTTGATACCCCACAAACGTTATTGTTTGACATAAACTTTGGTCGGTGTTCTTAAAGGAAGGGGTGTACAACGACAAAACATACAGTATGTCTACAAAACAGTGTATTTTCATGGAAATAGGGACTAGGCGTTTATTCACAAAACAAATCACACATTTCATCCATTCAAAACGTGATTACCATATGAAGAAACCCTGATGCAATGACTATGCAATGTTAAATAAATCCCCGTTGAGGATTTTCATCAAGTTGAGAAGGAACATATTTAAACCAAATTAGCATGACAATAGGCCTACAGTCAAATGTGTTTTTTCAGGTAGCCTAAGGCACACTGATTGCTTAGCAAATCAGGTACGTTATTGCAGGGCTGGGAGAAAATACTGCAGAACCGCAGTTAGGTGACCACTAATGAACACTAGACCAAAAGCCGTGACCTCATACAAGACCTAGAGTATGTGTCATCCTACCCAGGGGCCACAGTGAGGCTGTTAACTAATGGTCAAGTGAATGAGTGACTGTTCATCTTGGTCATCCTCCCTTCAGGTTAGAGACAGCTGTTTAACTGTGGCTGATCACAGGGCACTGAGGTAACTACAGTCAGTCACTCTACAAAGAGTTTCAGTCGAGGTGAACTCATCCCTACCTGTTCCTGACCTCACCCAACCCAGGTGTGCTGTGTCCATCCACCTCGACCTCTACTTATCCCCAGAGCCAGAGAGTGACACTGAAGCAAACTCTCCACCATGTTAACAGTGACACCAGGAAATCATTATTCCTTTATCCAAAACGAGGAGCAGTGTGGCGGGCCAGAGCCCGTATATCAGTGATCTGTCAGTAAGCAGAAGCGCCAGAGTAAAGCAGCTTCACTCCAGTTAGAGACACATGCTTAGATTAGCAGCACATAACCAGCCCCAGCCGGCATGGAGCATGAGCTCATGGCATTAAACTAGGGGACAGGGGACAGTTGGAGGCACGCTGGCTGGCTTGGTGTCATCTGTCTGTTTGTGGTTAGTGTCAGGAAGGAGGAGCAGGGAGTGGGAAACTCTCTGTTCCTCTAGCCTGCCTGTCTGCGTGCCTGCCTGCTCCCAGATCTCTGTGTACTTTAGTCTAACTGATCTCACATGAATAGCATGACAACAGCAGCCAGTGAAGTTGGCTGAAGCACACATGGGAAAAACTGGTGCTGATCCTCTACCTTAACCTGGGCATACATATCGGTATTACAGTTGGCCCATGTTGTGTGCAATGGTTTGGGATTGTTCTGAATACTAAACTGGAGCATGTTATATGTCCAAAGCATGCAGAATGAACTTTTATGAATTGGGACTGGTGAAATTGAGGATAGGCTTCCACACGGGGAGGGAGAACAGTGTCTGGGCTAGCCGTCTAACTGATAAACTCTCCATCTCCGGTTTACTCTCTCTGGTTCACACTTTCATTTTCYCTCTTCATCTATCTGAGYACAGATCTCAGCATAGACAGTCAGTATGTCTCTCTTAAGCCTTGTTTTTACCTGTTGCTAACATGTGTCCTTTATCTTGATCTTATCCACATTCTGATCGTGCCCACATTGTAGCCATTGCATTTACACATGGTAGTAAAATGTGTCTCTTATCCGTACACTGTGTCCGCATTGTCACCAGATATCCTGGTCCCTCCCTGCAAATKATTTAACAGATATTCTTTCAAAATAATATTTATTTATTTTAAGACATGTTGATGCCACAAGTCAATGGCGTCTCCTGTCAATGACTTTAGACCTTTAGACCTTTAGATAATGATGATTTAAATGGTTTCACTGTCCAGATCTGTCTACACTTGTAAGATATCCAGATACAATGTGTTTCTGACTACCTCCAGAGGTGGTCAGGAAGATCTGATCACAATCAGATCACAATGTGTCTTTTAATCATCTACACATGCCTAGAAATGTGGGAACAGTCAGAATGTGGACAAGATCAGGACAAAGGACTTTAGGAGCAGGTATAAACAGGCTTCTGACGAGGTCTGTTGCTGCAGGGAGCTTCGAGTGGAAGAGAACAGCAAGCAACACGAGGAGGTGAACCTGTTAGTAAACCACTAACACAGCATGTCTTTCTGTTTTCCAGCTGGAGCTCTATATTCAAACCAGAAGAACCTTCTTCCCTCTCCACACTGGCCCCATGGTGCACCTGTAAAGAGAGGGTAAACAGACACGTTGTTTTTGTTCTGGGTACAAAGTTAAACTGGGTCGACTCGTGTAGAGAGACTCCATGCAGTTTCTCCACACATCCAGTAGCAGTGATCCTTTGTCTTCATTTCACATTGGTTTAGGTTAGTCGTGTTGAGATACAATCTCATTTCCGAGGAAGGTAGCTTATTGACCTAGGATCTGACATTGCATATTCTTTAGAGTCTAAAACGTTAGGGGAGGGGCCATAGACAAACATGGAATTGTTTTAAGATGGTCATGCTATGGATTGTTTAGGTATTTGATTTAGAATTTTAGGACCCCTTTAGGTATCACAAAAATATCTTTAAAAAATGATTTGATAGAATATTGATTTTGGCCATTACTACTAAAGCCCAAAGAAACGTGTCCCGTGATACTTGTGGGAGCAAAATAGAGCAAACACCATCGTGTTTGTGAGAATCTCCCCTTTCCACAGTGGGGTCCCATTAGTTTGTAGCCAAGTTGATTCGGATACTCCAAACAGAAGTTGGCACATCGATGGTACCGACTTCAGACAAGTCTCCTTTGTGAGGGTCGTAGAGCAAAACGGGAGTCTCTCCTTTCCATAGAGTGGTCATAATAGTTTGTAGCCCAAACGATTCGGATGCTACCAAACAKAAGTTGGCACATCGACTGTACCGATTTAAGACAAGTCTCCTTTGTGGGGGTCGTAGAGCAAAACAGGACTCTCCCCTTTCCATGGAGTAGTCATTAATAGCTTGTAAGCCAAACCGTTAGGACGCTACAGAAGTTTACGCGAGAATAGCGATTTTCGGGATGTCTTACGGTCTGACAAACACCGCTCTAGCTCTGCCACCTTTCACCGCAGATGCAGAAGTGCAACACTGGCGGAAGTGATGGATTGAGATGCATCCAATGCTAAAAAAAAGCTGATATCTCTAGCTGACAGATTTTGATAGTTTTTTTGTTGTTGTTGTTATGGTGCATCACCGGTGCGTCAATCGACTCTAGGGGGTTAAAGTCAATTGTATAGGGCCCCATGTAAACTATGGCAAGGAGCTATCCAACAATAACCAATTAAATGCTACTGACCGAGGCAATGTTTAACTAACATACAAGGAGAAATTCAATATATTTCTCCAAGATATGAGATTTATTTGATCTGGGGCATGACTGAAATAGTGCTTTTCGTTTTTTAAAGAAATGGGTCAAGTGTGAGCAGTCAAGGAGCTGCTATTTTTGCGTATTTCTATATGGTGTTAAAAGTTCAGACAAGTTGACTAAAGTCAAGGACTGGTGTGCTAGACTTTTGGCTTTAGGAATTATTGGCTTCAGGGCAAGTGCAAAARAAAGAAGGAAAAACCCTACATTCACTGGAAGTAGTCTTGATAGAACACATTTTGGGGAGCAATTTGTTGCCAAGACTATTTCAAGGGAGAGTGTTTTTTATCAGATAGGGACCTGCACAGCAAGACACAACCAGCATCAGCAACATAGTCAGATTCTGCTTACATGAACAAATTAAGACACTTCTCTGTTTTATGGACTTACTGAGATATTTGGGGGGGAATGTCTTTCAGTCATTGGTTTACACAGCATGATTATTTAGATTAACATAAATCATTTTTGACTGCAAAACATATTGTCTTTTCAGTCTAGCAAAGGAATGTTGTGCTATAGTTGTTTCACCCCCTTAACTGAATGCACTTTCTGTAAATTGCTCTAGACAATGCAGTGTAAATGTACAGGTAATACTCCTACACATTGGAGGGATTGCAGTGCCTTCAGTGACTAATGGATAGGGGGAATTCCTATTGACTAGACTTCTATTAATCTCAACTCAGTTTAGTGGTCGTCTTCTCATAGAATAGCACGATGAGTGTTTACAGGAAGAGTGTGTGTGTGTGTGTTCCCCTTAACTCGGACTCTTTGATGTGGACGTGTTTAGTGTCAGCTTAGGGCCACACCGCATCCACCTTTCCTCTGACTGCCTGAGCCCCTTTCCAACCAACAGCCCACAGCCCACAGCCCGGACTTTCAAGACCATGTCAAGGCGTGTGTGTATGCATGTGTTACTGGAAAGACCACATGCATACACATGGTAATTACTCATAGCTGTGCTCACTTTTCCTTTCGAAGAAGTTTGAATCTCTCCTTGGTTTGTGTAATGTTTTACGATAGTGTTTGTGTGCAAGAGCTATAGCATCTCGGAAATCTGTCACTCAGGATGTGCAAGTGTGCATTGCTATTTCCTAACAGCATGCAATCCCCTTCAGTGAAACAAAATGTGTGCAACTGTACTTCATGATTTATTAAGAAAATCCAGTTAGCACACTTCCCCGGTCACACACACACACACCACCAGCCCCCCCACTGACAGTGCAGAAGCCATGCTCTGGAGACAAAAGAGAGGCCCGGGCCCAAGCCCCTTTCCCCCAGCCCTCTCATCCCCCCAGCCCGCTGGCCCACAGCCCTGGTTCCTGGCTCCGGCGGTCGTGCAAGCTGTCGCAGTAAGCAGCTGGTATATGGGATGGGAAAGGTCACTGTCTGTCTGAAAAAGCATGTATCTGAACTGCTATTGTGTTGCAACTTACTCCCTCCCTCTACCATTCTTACCCTCCCCTTCTGTTACTCGCTCTCTCTGTCACCCCACCCCCTTCCCCTCTCTCTCTATCTTGCTTTCTTTGCTGCAGCCTGGGGTTCTTTGTGCCACACTTCCTGCCTCAGCTATCTCTGTTCAATCAGAAGCCACTCTGCAGCAGGTTCATCCTATCAGATTCCACTCTATCAGAGACTGGGTCCAATGAGTGCAAACTGCTCATCCCTGGTGATGACTGCACAGGACAATAACTTTTGCACAGAACTTGAGTAAAGTTTAAAGCATTTATTAAGAAATTGTGTAAAATGTGTTTACAGTTTCATAACAAACAGAATGACAGTAAAATAATCAATACAATTCATAGTCCAACGAATTGATGTTTGCCAAGTTCATTCAGTGGTAGGCTATAAGAACAGCTTGCATCATTTTAAGAAAGTTATTGTCTCTGAGTTTCAATCCGAGCATTCCCCAGTGTCTTTGTAAAACTTAAAAAATGAAGTCCAATATTTTCCTTTCTCTTCTGAGAACCTTCTGAAGTCCGCCTTCTTCCACATCTCTTTCTGCTACAAGAAAACCACCTTACATCCAGCCATGTTTCACATTTTCCCAAGTCACATTGTCTCCTCCCTCCGCTCTCTTTCTCTGACCATCTCCTCAGTTCATCCCTAACTCTTGACCTTAGCCAGGGCAGCTATATGGTCATGACCTGTCTCTGTGTACTGCAGAGTCCATTCCAGTTCAAGTCCCTATCCTGATCTGGGATTTCATGACATGACATGGGCCCAGTCCACATACACCTGAGCCAGTCCACATGAGTAATCCAGAACCACACTGCCTTCCCACACTGCACTGGGTCCTTGGTTACAGCCACAGCCTTATATTCCAATAGACAGGCAGGCTTCAAACCCTGGGGTTTCCGATTTATTTGATGCTTTCTTCGTCATCTTCATCATCATCAAATGAAGCATGCAGTGGGTGTAGTTGTTCAGCGTTCAGGGAGGGTGATGGTGGGAACCCAGTCATACACACTGCGGCTCTCCTCACAGAACAGATGCAGTTTGTCCAAAGCAGGGTCTTTCCACGACTCAGCACCAGGGCTCTGTGAGGAGGAGAGAGGGAGCAAGGATTAGAATCACGACAATCACATCAGATAGACAGCTACTCTATATAATATAGAGTTAGATTGAATGAGTGACATGCTTATTGCTTTGACAGCGCTCAGGGCGACCATTATCAGCAAGAACTATGGGTCAAACATGCTGACTGGATGACTCGTGATCAAGCCTGTAGACCAGGACGTACCGTGACAAGAATGCAATGTGCGTCCTTGGGTTCCCCGGTTTCGTCCGTGCCCACGAGGTCAGCCAGGCGCTCGATATCGTTAACGCGCACCACGTTGATGTCGTTATCGAAGCAGAAAGCCTGGATGAGGGTGAAGTGGATCTGTAGCGCGATGTCGCATTCGTACTCCTCGTCTGTCGCCAGAACGCAGAATGCCACATTGTCTGCGTCACTGTTGAAATAAACATGAGGCAGTTTAGAAGCGGGTCCTATTCTGTAATTGTACACTTACGCCATACATCGGAGCATGAATATTAGTGCATGACAAAAACCATTAGGAGTGTACTTACACATTCATAACTTTGGCAGACTCGTAGACTCCCACCGTAAGATAGTCCTGCTTCTTTGCAGACACCAACAGCTCCTCCAGGGCTGTGCCTGCAATTTGCACTCTGAAGAGAAAAACATATATTATTAATCTCTGCACACTGTCATTACATAGTAACACAGTAACAAAAGGTTCAGACTGCAGTAGGTTAGCATTCGTTTGTAAAATGTGTAGGCTATTTACCTATCGGTGGTATCGAGTGCGCTCTCCTGTCCACGGATCTCTTCCATTTCCAGAGTCATGATAGTAATCCAAGTGTATATCGGGCTCGTTCAATAAATGATAGATAGATACAGGCTGACAATTCACCGGCAGCTCTTGCGTTATTCTGGGCTCTTGCAGCGTTGCTGTTGTTATATAGCAGGTCAGCGGAGTTTCTCGGCAAGAGGCGTGGTTTTCCCCTGCTGACTGTCGTGATTGGCTTTGGGTATGTGCGGAGCCAAATGTCCCTGTGTGTTACAGTTGCGCTTGTTGACAACCCCACGTGGGGCAGGATTACAATATTACAAGAAATCCCCCCACCTTCATTGACTTTTGCCTTGGCTCGCTTCCAACATCAGCACTGTGCAAAACAGAAATTTCCCCTTTTATATCAATTTGAAAACACCTCACAGAAAAGAGGCTATGGGACACAGGCTTGAAACGAATAAAACTTGCGGAACTGAATAAAGCTCCCAACCTGTACTCTTTGTTCAGTTACGGTATTAAAATTGACATGCACTCACTGGACATGTGAAGCCTACATTTTATTGTCTCTTATAAAACAAAATGGAGGTTATGCATAATTCGTTTCTTTAGGGCTGTTTAGTATTGATAGGTAATAATTCCTTATTGGTTTGCAATTGCACCAATACCAAAAGTTGTAAGGATTTTGGTATCTGGGCTACTTGCAGCAACGTTAAACATAAAATGTGTGCCTTATCTATTTTCCCAAAGTTGTTATTGGTTCCAATACGTATCTGAGCAGCTAAGTGAAAGACGTTATTTTTTTATTTTTTTTTACGGAGAAATGACAAGCGGAAGAGAACAGCTTGCACGCGGCACACGCCAGTGTTTTGCATCTGAGGCGCAAGAACATAATTGGCGCGTGGCGATTTATCGCCAAGACAACAGCCGCTGTCAGAATAATGGCGCGTGCCCCACCTGCCTCCTGTTCTTTCAGGATGAGAGTGGGGCCGGGGAGGAGTTAGGGTGTGTGTGTAACTGCAACAGCTACTGCAACAGCTGCGGACAGATGCACGTGCTCACTAAAGCCTCGTTCTTACCTGGTTCTAAACATGCTTCCTTTGTTCTTATCTTGTCCACATTCTGATTGTGCCCACATTTTCAGAAATATGTACACATGGTACTAAAAATGTGTCTCTTATCTGTACACTGTGTCGACATTGTGACCCACATCCTGGACCCTCCCTGTATGCAAATTATTTGACAGCTATTCTTACAAAATAATATTTATTTATTTATTTTAAGACACCTATTGATGCCGTAAGTCAATTGTGTCACCCGTCAATGATTTTAGAAGGCGGAAAAGGATTATTTAAATGGTTTCACTGTCCAGATCCGTCTTCACTTGTAAGGTATCCAGACACAATGCCGAACTACCTCCGAAGGTGGTCAGGAAGATCTGATCACAATCAGACCACAATGTGTCTTTTAATTGTCCAAACCTGTCTGGACATGTGGGCAAAATCAGAATGCGAACAAGATCAGGACAAAGGATGCATGTTAGAACCAGGTATAAACAGGGATTAAGAGTGGCACAGGCTGGCCCTTTCACTCTTTAATCATTCTGATGAATTGTTTGATTGATACGTCTGATAGCTCGTTGAAATATTCAACATACTAGCTCTTTAACAGTTATAAACTATTTGTCTGCTATCCACACTCCCTTTTTACTCATCTGTCAGAGTCGCCTACGAATAACGACTTGATAGGCCATCTCATGAACTATTAGCTCTGGCCTAGGCTACTGAGCACTGAAATTGGAATACAATTCATGGCCAATCCTATAGGTACTTCACTCTACTAGGACTACTAGGACTAACAATAGAAAGTTAGATAATAGATACGATTGTGAAACTATAATACAGTGACTATTACTAGATCTGATATAGGGCTACAATAGTTCTACATAGGCAGGCATCATTTAAAACAGTGTTGCCCCTTAGTTAAAGGATGGCTAAAATGGTTGAGCCCTACACAGGCATGAATTTGAAGCCTTACCCATGCCCGCGACGTTAAGGGCCTACCCTACCAAGGCCGGATTGCTTCTGCCAAATTTAAGGCCCGGCCCTGCCCTGCCCGATGCTCTAAATCAGAAATAACTTCCTCCATTAGTATATCCATAAGCTGCTCCGATCTGTCTGTCACTCACTCCCTGCGCACAACTCACTCTGCATGCACTCTGCTCATGGCTGCTCTGAGTCTGTGAGTTTCCATAGCAACAGGCTCTGCGTGGGCTGCTCTGCAGAGACAGCAGTTAGCTATCAGCTACTTTTCGTCACCCGAAACTCTGACAAAACTCAAGGAACATTCTTATTTTCTGTGAAATAATCTCTCCTGTTTTATATTTGACGAGGTTTAAGTACGTCTGACACCATGTTATGATCTTAGTCAGATATCACTGTACTATACAGCAAAGCACAAGCAAATGGCTCAACTACAAAATGTTAGCGATCAATTTAGTGATACCCGAGCCCTGCCTGTAGCCCAGTTATTGATGAAATAAACTGGCCCTGCCAGGCCCTAACCCTTCATATGTCAGGGCTGTCAGACTCGAATCGGGTAGCAGAGCTCTACAAAACTGTGCTGAAGGCGCCACCCGGTGGTAGTAAATGATAATGACCTTTACCCTACATTGCCAGACATAGCGTTGTTGAGTAACAAAGACTCATGATGACACAATTATGAGTAATTTATTCCTTATAGAAAGTGGCGATCATGTGCTGTTATTCACTCTTCTGTTGTAAGTGTTGAATCAATGATGCTATCACACACTATCCTATACTTCCATCCACCCCTCCAACCTCCCCTCATCCCTCCATCCACTCAAATACTCCAGTATCCATCATCACACCTTCTTCACTCCACCCCTTCCTACATGCATCCCATCTTTAAAACATGTTTCTAGTGAAGCACAATTGTTTTAAACGAGGGGCACAGATCTGCTAGCCTGGTCCCAGATCTGTTTGTGCTCTTGCACTCTACAGTCAAAGTGCACGTTTCAACTAAAACTTGCTCAATTTTGGTATGACAATGAGTGACAGGTATTTTTGGCATGATAGCACAGACTGGCACTCAGGCTAACAATTTGCAGATGTCTGAACACATTTCTACTTAGCAAGAATTAAGTGTAATTGTAGTATGCAGAGGACTGTTGGAGGTGGAATTGAATGTGTAACTATTAGGCCCAATGGCTGTCAATTCCCAATTTACTAAAACAAAAGCTTAACCATCTTATAATAGTAATAAGCGGAAGTCGTCAACGTTAGTAAAAAAAAAAACTGCATACTTATTTAGAAGACTTTTGACATTGAGCTTTGCAGCCCAAAAAACAATTAGCAGCCCAGTTGTCTCCTCCTGCCTCCACGCAGGCTTGCGCTTCTGCTGACTGGGTGGGCTGAGAAGCCTCTACTTCAGGCCATTTTGATAGATGATACCAAATGAGCATCTTGCTCAGCTTCTATAGCTTCTAGTGGCCATGACTTTCATAACATTTCCATGATGACCCAATAATGTAGCCAATATTTTAACAAACCTATCTCATGAGACGGAAATAACCTCATACCTCAGGTAATTGTTTTCCAACGAAGAAACTATTTCCATTAGCATTTTGTATTGAAGATAGCCAACTAAACTGGAGCAAAACATGGTTTACACAACTAGACCAAGGGTAGGCATTTCATGTTTTTGATTTAATCGACTTGGAAGACCAGGTGTGATGTATTTAGTCAATCACTGGCCTAAGTGCGACACTTCAGGAACAGGGTTGCCAATGTCTGAACTAGACCTTGGGAGAATCCCCAGAAAATAAAACATATAGCTAGATCTAACAAACTGTGGTAACACCAATTTCTGCACAAAGAAACAGCACACGTGTAAGCATTGTTTCAGCACCCTGGTCAGTAGCACCAAACATGACAATCATTCATTTTTTAAAAAAGGGACTTTTAATAGTGACGTTGAATGTCATACATTAATTGTTAAAAACGAACATTACAATCATTCCAGCCTATATACATTCCAATTTCGGACTATGGCATATCAGTGCTTCTTTTCAACATGATTAAACTACATCTAATCTCTCCTTTGACATATCAAAAATAACAAAGAGTTCCAATACCATTTAGATTTCATAATTCACTGAACTGAAGAAAAAAAAAGACAACAAAAATGCCTCACTGAATGAACTGACAGGTCATTACACTTGAGTATAGTTATACTGCAACACTGAATTAACATAGCTAATATATWTATTTTTTTWAATGTCACTTCTCCATATGACATACACTTAAAATGATGTCCAGAGGTTTACAAAGGGGTAAACATACTGTAGGTCCAGAGTGAACCACTGGATGCAGGACTCAAACAGCTCCTACCTAAAAAGGTCAAAACTAGTCACAGTTCCGTCACTGGCACTGGAAAATGGGGACTAATTCCAGAGCACTCCCATTTTCAGTCATTTAAATTTGTCAACAAGCTAAAAGCAAAACAAAGAAAACACAAAAGAGAGCATGAAAACCCTTGTTACAAGGAAAATACCAAAAGATGTCCACAAAATCCAAATGGCCAAATGTCCTGCAATGTCTAAAGCAGAGTATACAGACAGATCAACCACTAATCTAGCATCATGAGTATACATTTACACTATGGATGCTGAATGTGCAAAGTAAACTAGCAGAGGACTAGACATGCGCTATGGAAGGAATTGGTCATTCGTTAGCAAAGACCTTAGCAACAAGACCTGTTCGAGACACAAAAACACAGATGGCAAGAATTAATCGTTTTGTTTTTCAAGAGAGAATTTGTGTTTTAAAGTCTTCAGCAGTCATGCGATTTCAACAGATGACTATTCCCTTTCATAGTGTACTTCACCACCCCCCCCCTTGATGAGAGGATAACAATGGAAATCTCAGTAGTCCATTCTACCACTGGAACGGAACATCAGAACAAAGTGCTCAAAGAGGAAAAGTAGTATCACCAGGAGAAGGAGGAACAGATAGAGGGGGAATACTGTGATAACAAAACATCTACTACCCTTTTCCACCAAGTTTCAATCAACATTATCAATAACAACTGAAACCTTTGATTAGTCTTCTTCATCCTAGCCCCCTTCCTCCCTCTGTTAGTTGATTCAAATCGGGCTCTTCTGTCTACATCTCATCCGAGCGGTGTTGCTGTATAATGATGGACGTTGGCTTCCTGTCGATCCAGTTTTCCTTGGTCCCTGGAACCTCGTAGGCCACAGGCGTTCCCACTGGATCTCTGGATCCCTCCTGCAGGCCCCCGGGCCCGGCCCCCGGCTTCAGCTCGTTTTGACCTGGTTTGGGGAAGTCGGCAGACGAGTTGCTGTTGACTCCGCTCTCTGTTTCCGACTGCTCCACCTTCTGGTAGTCTGGTGTGTGGTTCTGGCCTCCAGTGAACATTGCCTTGGGGTTCTCTACCATGGCCCCTAGCAGGAGGCTGAAAGGGGGCAGCTCAGCGCTGTCAGTTTCCTCCACAGGCTCAGAGTAAGCCAGGGGCAAGGGGTCTGGGGTGTCATCAACAGCCACGGAGCGCAAGGTCCTGGACACAACTACAGTTCAGAGGGAAAAGGCTTGTTAACGTATTCTGAATTCTTACACAATGTTTCATACAGCACCTTAACAGGAAGAGACAGGAAATATTTGTGAACAATTTTAGATGTTGTTTATTGTTGTATACATAGCTATTCTTTATACTCTAAATGAATGTTATTTTCAACAGAAGAACATGTTATTCATAGTTTAGACATAGCTTTAGCATTTCAGACGACACTTCTCTCCTGACTTACCGGAAGAGGGGGTGTATATCTCCTTCTGTCCAGGGCTGCGGCCAAACGGGTTGACAGAGGGGAAGATGATGAGGCAGAAAGACAGCAGGAACACCTGAGAAGAGAAGGGAAAAAAACGTAAGATAGCTGTTAAAAATGTGGTGTGTGCGACCCAGATTTACAAACCCAGTAGATGAGGTACATCGGTCTACAAAGAYGAATGCAAAAACGTATTTTACTGTGTAAAAAAAACGTTATCTTCCATTTGTTTTTCTATAAGAAATATAATTCTCATCTTTACGGACCCAAGCAGCACTCTCGTCTTTTGTTAACCGAAGCACTTGTTGGTTTATGTTTCCAACATACCATTGTTTGGCAGTGGGACAAAATAATGGGTACTCCAAGTTGCTTTGGCCTCAATAGAACACTTACATAAAATACACTAGTACAGTACAGGCAGGCACTCCTTGAGCACCATATGAATCCACAAGCAAGCCTCAATCAGGGTTGGGCTATAATGTCCCAAACAGTTGAAGCTATAAAAATGTCAACACAGGCTGAGGTGGCAACCTAAAAGAACAGGATGTAGCACCCACCATGTTAATGTTGAACTTCAATTTGAAAAAGGTTGAGAACCAAAATGTCAACCAAATACATCTGCAGATGTAAACTTGTACGTGGGAGTCCTTCAGTACTAGTTTTACTACTAGTTTTAATTCCCAGCATCCCAAACAAAGGATATGTGGCGGTGTGAGTGTTAAGATCTACTCTGTGTTAGTCCTCTTACCATGACACAGGTGCTGGTGGTGGTTGTCTTCATGGTCGACATCTTCATCATGGACTGCAATTTCCTTAGCTGCTCTATCAGAGACCTGGACAGGGGGAGAATAATGATACCCATTGGACATTTTCTCAATATTAGTCTATAAACGTTMATTCTCTGATGCTTATCATAACAACAGGCATTCCATAATCATGATAACAGCAGTGGTGTCTTACATGTTTTGTTTCTGCAGTTGTTGGACCTTCTTCTGCAGCTCCTGGTTGTGAGCAGTGCAGATGGAAACCCTAGGCACCAATCAGCAATAACTCAGTCAATCAACCAATCAAACTCTACTTTACACACACACAGACACACACAAACACATTTTGACCCAATGAAGACATAACAGGCTCAACATTGGTGAAGTGAAATGGTGAAATCAATCATACAATGACTAATACTTTATTAGTACGGTGTGTGCTGGCTTTCAATTCATTTTCAGAGATCCCGCCATTCGTTCTCTCACCTGTTCTCCAGGCCGTCCACGTACACCTTCTTCTTCTTCCTACTCTCCTGGGCTGACTGCTTGTTGCGGATCTTCCTCCTCACCCTCTTCAGGGTCCTCTCCTCCGCCTGCGACAAAGAGAGAGAGGAGGAATGGCTACCCATCACATGCTTGACATGATTGAGCGGATAGTGCACAGTGCTGAGGAGCAGTCTGCCGTCACACTGCTGGAGCCAAACAAGCTATCTGGGATGGTTTCTCAATTGGTTTGATTGGAAGTGATTCAGCATTTAATTTTTTTTCATTTTGAAAAAAAGTCAAAAAATAATTACGCTGTAGTCAAACGTGCGTGCAGGAGAGATTTCTATTATTTAATAGACATTTTCTGCTCACTGGCCAAATATGAAACATAGATTACAGAGGAGGCTGGTGAGAATGGGCTCATTGTAATGGAATAGAGTCAAACGTGTTTCCATATGTTTGATACCATTCCATTTATTCCATTCCAGCCATTACAATGAGCCCATCCTCCTATGGCTCCTCCCACCAGCCTCCTCTGATAGATTATCCCTTCATATTAGCAAGCTCAACACTCTAAAGTAGCAACAAATTGGGTAGATTGTGTCACACCTCCCTGGCTGTCATTTTTAAGGGGTGCTCCCTGAATGCCAATTAGTTCAATGTTTACAATGGTTTCTAGGTTGGTCTCCAACGCGTCAACAAGTATTTGTAATAAATCAATGGAGAAAATGACCTTAGTAAGAGGCATGCAGGACGGTATGGTTGCTCCTTCCTTAGCGAGAAGTCTCCTTTCCTCATCAGTCAGAACAATCTCCTTGAACTGGAACTAAAGGGGAGAAAAACATTTTTTTTAATGAGATGTGCTGAAGATCTGCTCAAGGCCACATGTACACCACTTTGTGACAAAGATTATGTCTTGTGAGATCATCAAACATCACGCAACAATGCAGATGTAGAAAGAACAGTGGCTAAGAAAAACTCCCTAGAAAGGCAGGAACCTAGGAAGAATTATTATGTTCTTGAGCGGCTGGTCAGGGGGCCAGAACATAATTACAAATAATTTGCTGAATCTACTAGTTAATGATCCCTGGAGTATATTAACAAAATGTTCTCACACATCTTATTATTTGACCCTGCTGGTCATCTATGTACATTTGAACAACACTCTGGCATTAATGGCCATGTACTCTTATAAATCGGCATCCGGCACAGCCAGAAGAGGACTGTCCACCCCTCAGTGCCTRGTTCCTCTAGATTTCTTCCTAGGGAGTTTTTCTTAGCCACTGTTCTTTCTACATCTACATTGCTTGCGTGATGTTTGGGGTTTTAGGCTGGGTTTCTGGATAAGCACTTTCTGACATCTGCCGATGTAAAAAAGGCTTTATAAATACATTTGATTGATTGAGACTGCAAATTGACCACAAGGCCAAACCGATATTTGACTAAAACATTTCAAACCTTGCTTACATTTGTATACAATCTCTCTATTATGCTTGGGAATACTTGGAAACAGATTTCCAAAATTAAAATAACTGATGCAATTTCCTGGTGTTGTTACAGTTTTAAATAATTGTTCATATTGGGGAGGGGGGGAAAATAAAACCACCCGCAGGCCAAATTCAGCCAGCCAGTTGGGGAACCCTGATRTACTCAAATGATGTACTCAAATAATGTACAATCAATGCCATTCTTACTAAAACAATGAGTTGGCAATAAGTTTAACAATGGTGAAACTGCCACTTCCATTTGCGATACTACATCAAAAGAAGTTACTGCAAACAACAGACATGCGATACAACAGGATATATACTGCCATTTTTTTGTTGTACCACATTGGGCGACGCTCCTCACCTCCTCTTCGTCAACAAAACAAAAATAGCCTTCCCGGATTACATCTTCCAAGACTTGATCATCTTGTTTCCTCGTCTATAATACTAATTTGATTATGTGAAACTCACCAGATCAGCTTTGTTGTTCTGTGTAGAGTCCTCTATGGCGAGAGAACAGGGAAGTTCTTCACTGGAATAGATCTGTTCCACTTCCATCCCCTCACTGTCCAGGTCGTCTGATGAACAGGAGAGCACAAAAACACAACAAATTAAAAAAAATCTGTTCACATGAACAGTAAAGTTCTCAAACCTTACTAGGATATTCTTTTGAAATCTTCTAGCCCAAGGACACGAGTCTAGTGACTGGACTCAAATCTGCTAGACTTAATCCCCAAAACATGGAAGAGATAGCTGGAATTAGGTGGTGCTAATCTAACTGGTCTTTATAGTTTCAATGGGAATATTTAAGATTAATATAGTTCATATTCAGTTAAGAGTGATTAACACAATACTTAACATATTTAAGTTTTCGCTTTCTGTAATACACATGATTTCCAGTGTTCTGTTCAAGTAAGGTTCTGTTGATAGTGATAGACACCAGACTGGAGGTACAAGGACACTGATTATTACTGTATTCTGTGAAACACGGTGTGATTCTGTAGCAGCTGACAACATTACCGCATTCGATTTTGACTTCCTACAAGGCTCTCAGCTGGCGCTTACAGACCACTTGGTACCGTCTGATTACAATTAAAAATGGCATGTCTCCAAGAGGCCAGCTAGACATTTTCTCTGCTTCTGTTCTGGATGTGTCTCCCTGACTGTTGCAACTTGTAATAAACCAGATTGATTTCGGATAGATTTTTATCAACGACTGCTCTCCTTTTGTTTCACCTGGAAATTCCCCATTACAATAGTTGATTGGCTGGTGTGCTACATTATTCACGATTCATGACCAGCTGGGCTAGTGGGTGTGTTTTGTATGGTCACACCTGGGAACCTCTTMATTTGCAAAGCTAGTCTGTAGATGCTCAAACTACCAACAAACTATCCAATTAGTTGAATTGTCAAGAGCCAATTTGATGTCATTCAACTATTCATACCACCCAAAGCTATGAACCTGTTAGACAAGTATAAAGGTCTAGATCAACATTTACCCAGATCAATAAAGACATCCATGTCAGGCTTCTCAGCCCTCACACTCTGTAGAGCATTCATGTCTCCTCCCTGAAGTAGAGAGTAGCTGTGGTCCGTTTGCACAGCCAGGGCTTCAGGGCTCTCAGCCTGGAGCTCCAGGGCCATCAGGGGACTGTCGGAGTAGCCCGGGCTGGGCTGGGAGCACTCTGGGCTGGGTGCGGTATCACTGTCACTCCCCTGGGGGCTGGGGCAGGCCAGGAAGTTCTGGCCAACTACGCCCCCAGTGCTGCTGTCTTCAGAGATGCCGCTGTCGCTGCCCAGTGGAGAGTGTGAAGCACACGAGGCGGCCATGTTGTCTTCTCCCTCCAGCAGGCTGGACAGGAAGTCCTCAGTGTCCATGCCTGTCAGCATCTACAACAAACACAGCAGGATGTTGGTGTCCATTCAATATGACTGTTTATTCCACAAAAAGAAAATGTGAAAAATAGTTATTGTGCTTTAAAGTAAGGAAGTAGTGCTGAGCAATTAGTGCTTTTTGAAGTCGGTTTGGTTTCGGTCGATTATAAAAAGAAAATCAGGGTTTTCGATTTTGATAATTTTTTTTAGATATTAAATGCACTTTGCATTATGTGGGTTGAATGCTGTAACACTTTATAAAATAATTAATAAAAGTCCCATGATGGTAGTGGTTGCCCATTACTGCTTATCACATATGAAACCATCATTTAGTAAAATTACTTTACATTAATAAAATATTTTTTAATTTATTACTATTATTTAATTCCAAGTCATTATCTCATCTCTATAGAGCTGCTGCCTATGCTGTCTGACAAAATCACTATTTTAGTAGWTCAAAGTAAATATGACTTCTGAATACCCAACTGTCAATTACTTAGATAATGTATTTTCAGGCTCGTGAAACAACTACGTTCTATCCCTGTCGATCGCACGTTCTCTCAGTCTCCGGGTCTGCTCCGTTCAGACCGGACAAGTTTAAGCGGGCGCGCAATGGATTATGGTTATTGTAGTTAATTACCAAGCTTTCTGCACTAAACTATGTAGAATATTGGCCTGTTGGAAACGACAACTCCCTACTACATCGCACAGTTCAGGCTTCATCTGATTTATCTCTACAGGAACTGCACATCGAGCTCACCAAACAAAAACAAAATAGAATTGAAAATATTGAACCAACGTCGGTACAATTAGTTGTTATAAAAAATCTAAAAATAACTGATATTTCAGTTAATCGCTCAGCACTATAAGGAAGTTTATCACATTATTGATGTAAAACGATCAAATAAATTATTCTGCTTTAGTACATACCATTAAATTAATGGTTTGTTCCCTGACAATTACTAAACTATATTAGCCTATTGTTTAGCAAACATAAAACAGTTTTATTCCTAAGTGGGAGACATACATCTTGCTCGGCGAGCCAGTTTTCTAGCCCATTCCCATCTGTGAAGAAGGGATCATTGGCTCCAGTCTCTCCATACTGGCACAGGATCCCCAGAAGATCCACTCCATCCATATCAGGAAGATCCTCAGTGACTGACATCTGGGAAAACAGAATCAGCAATGTCACCATTATAATCAGGAAACATAAGACTTTGGTTTGTGGGCAGGTCCAGTTCAATGATGTGTGATAAGAGAATTGTGACTGAACTCATTCTTGTTCAAATAAAAAGGCAAATATATTGGAATATCCTACCCAATAACTGTATCTTTAATTTTAAATTCTCTGACATGTAAATTCTGGACATGAGAAATTCTGGAGAGACTAAAGTGAGAGTTGACACCAGTAACTAGTGTTCGGCAGCCCCCACCCAGTATACAGCTGCGCGCTCCCATCAATGACCTCATTCTTATACATCGCCCCGCCCACTTCCCCCTTTGTCACATGAGAAGCAACAAAACAAGCCAGTTTACTGCCGCGTTCATATGCAAGTCGAAACTAAGAAACTCGGAAAGGTCCGACTTGCTGATTCGTTGAACGCGGCAGGCGAATAAATACAACAAGTAAGCATGTCAGAGATTTCCTGGTTTCCTAATTCTGACTAGTACATGAACGCGGCATAAAATGTTCGTGATAATATTGCACTTCAAATCTGGATGAAGAACTCACATTTGATATGAACCTCTGCTGCGAAAAATCTAGCTCACAAATAAATGTAAACCAGTTTGTGCTCAGTAGGCCGATGGTTAGTTAGCAAGCTAGCTAGGTAACGTTAGCCAGATACATTGTTGCCGGCCTAGTTTATCTTGCTATCGTTACCGACAAGAAAGAGCATTGTTAGCATAGAAACATGATGTACTGACAGTGCAGACACAAGGGTTAGTAGATAGGCTAGTTAGTTAGCTACTGTTTGCTTGCCAAAGCAACATATGCTGCATAATTGACCAGCCAATGCATGTTCCATGACCTACCAAATTTGACAAATAACTGAACGTAACATTTCCAYAAAATATAAGGAATCGATGGTCATAAACTGCACACCACGGCTTTACACATGTTTAAACTGACAGCAGCTAACGTTATAACGTTAGTAATGTGCCAGCACGACAGATTAATGGTGCAAATATTGCTGAGGGCGTGGTCGTTGTTGTATGTGTTCGTTTATTAATAAAATAAATAGCATTAATTTATCATGTCTCAAATATACTTACCTTTCTCAGTATACTGCCTGACAAGTTAGAATAGCATTCGAGTGAAGCTATTTTCGTTGTCTATTCGCCTTTACTGTCTGTAAGGTCTCGTAGAGTACACTCTCAAGTATGACTACTCTCTTCCTGATGAAATCACCTTGCAGTTCCAACAAGACAGAAATTGCGTCATCACGTATAGACGAGTCAGCATGCGTAATATTATTCCATTACGGGAAATGTAGTATAGTGTGTGCAATACAGTATGATTACAGTACACAGACTCAAACTATACTAAACCATGAATCAAAGGCATCACAGATGGATGAGGTTTACTGCTTGTGAAAATGTATTGTTGATAGGATATAATGTCATTTTCTCTCATACGTACATCTTTGATATTTTTGTTTCTTCAGAAAATATTGAGCTGTATGAAGAGAGACATACTGAGACGAGGGCACAACAAAGCCTATTCCCGCTCAGGACACTGAAAAGATTTGGCATGGGTCCCCAGATCCTCAAAAGGTTCTACAGGTGCATCATCAAGAGCATCCTGACTGGTTGCATCACTGCCTGGTATGGCAACTGCAAGGCACTACAGAGGGTAGTGCGTACTGCCCAGTACATCATTGGGACCAAGCTTCCTGCCATCCAGGACCTCTATATCAGGCGGTGTCAGAGGAAGGCCCTAAAAATTGTCAAAGACTCCAGCCACCCTAGTTAGACTGTTCTCTCTGCTACCGCACAGCAAGCGGTACCGGAGCACCAAGTCTAGGTTCAAAACCTTCTTAACAGCTTCTACCCCCAAGCCATAAGACTCCTGAACAGCTAATCAAAGGGCTACCCAGACCCCTCTTTTACACTGCTGCTACTCTCTGTTTATAATCTATGCATAGTCACTTAAACTCTACCTACATGTACATATTACCTCAATTACCTCGACTAACCGGCACCCCCTGTATATAGCCTCGCTTGTTTTTTACTGCAGCTGTTTAATTATTTGTTACTTTCATATATATATATATATATTATTATTTTTTATTATTAACTTCTTAAAGCATTGTTGGTTAAGGGCTTGTAAGTAAGCATTTCACTGTAAGGTCTACACCTGTTGTATTCAGCGCATGTGACAAATACAATTTGATTTGATACTGTACATTAGGCAAACGCACCATGCCCCCCTTCAGTTTCATCCACAGCTTAGAGTCGACATATGCCGATATAAGCCTGATGTGTAGGCTAGTTACTGTTTCTGAACTGTAAGTAAGACATTAGGCTTGTTTCTTATCAGATACAGTCACCATTTATTGTCCATAATATAAACCCATTAACCCTAGATGAGAAAAATACATTTTGTAATGAACATTGACATGTGAAGTTTATCAAAACATTACAGGACAACACAGTATTTCAGCATTTTATTTCATATTTTGAAAAGATATATTGTGCAGTAATATGGCATCATAACAATTGAAAATCAAATTATTGGCGACGACAGGTAAGGTGTACAAATAACTGTCAACCCAACCAGGCCAATAAGGCCAATGTGTTCCTTTCAACCAGTTACCTGCTGATATCTAGCCTGGTCACAGATCTGTTTGTGCTCTTGCCAACTCCATTGCTTATTGTCAAAGCCAAACACAATGAGTGACAAGGAGTTATCATGATAGCACAAAAAGCAAAAACAGACTGGCTCTCAGGCTAAGAGATATAATCAGACATCCCAAACCTCTCCTCGAGTACCCCCAGCCAGCCCAGTTATTTTATGTATTCCAGAACTAGCACTGCTGATTCAACTAATGAAGGTCTTGATGATTAGGTAACCATTTCAATCAGCTATGCTCGTTCTGAAATACATCAAAGAAGTGGACTGGCTGGGGGTACTCAAGGAGAAGTTTGGGAAGCACTGTGATAGGATATCATATGCAAAATGAATGAAAATAACATGCATTTATGAAATAGGAGATGAAAATGTCTAGAATCATGATGTCATGTAACTGGAAAGAAAAAACAAATGTCTGTCAAAAACAGTGCAATAAAACATTCGAGACATAATCACCTCCTGATTTCTAATTCAAATCATCACATTCTTCATTCTCATTAGCCTGGATGCTTGACTCGTTCTGCATTCCACAATGCTACATCTGGTTTTACCAAGCCTCGGTCGCTTCAGGTTGTGATTGTAACACCAGAGTTGTAGGACTTATTGCTGCATGAGGTCATATGAATATACGTACGCGTTAACAGTATGTCACTTTGGAGAAAAGCGTCTGCTGGATGACAGTATGTACAATTTTTGCCTTGTCTGGTAAGATAAAGTCGAAAAAGACAGGCACCCAGGCTAAAGTATATTCTCACAGAGACTGATTTAAAAATAAGAAAAATCCTAACGTCAATCCCAACTTTAGGATTTCCCCCCCGTTTTTCTTATCTGCGGTGAACATTTTGTCGATAAACATTCTAGACAGAAGTTGCACTGATTTAAAATTCACCACCTCATTCACAGTCACATAAATGTTTACTTTATTGACAAAAAAACTACAACAAAAGTTCAACTATAGGAGCAAAGGCTTTTCGTCACAGAATCACACAGAGCTTGGAGGTGTGCCGTAAGCTGTGGTACGCCTTTAGCCGGTCCTTTTTACTCACGCTGGACCCGACCACATGTGTAACCACAGGCATGCTCTCCACCGCCCGCCTCTTGTGCGCACGGTGCAACAGAATCCTATAAATGCCCGTAACAGAACTCCTACAGTCCTTCCCCTGATTATTYAAGAYATGCTCCGKGGTGATCCCTAGTRTCTCCAGYGCCYCCCTCACCTCCGCCTCRTCCTCCTCCAACTCTGAAGGCGTGCTCTCGGCCAGATAGGACGGGTCCAGTTTAAAAGGCTCCATGGCCCGGGGGAAGTCTATAGGCAGCAGCCACTCACAGCCCATCATCTGCTCCACACTGCAGCGGTCTGAGGGCTGGGGCTGGAGGATGCCTCTGATCAGCCTCTGGCAGGGCTCCTGTACCCAGGAGGGCAGCACATAGGCCCCCTCYAGRATRCAGCGCTTCARYTTGGCMACCGTGTCCGCCCTRAAGGGCATGSTTCCTGTCACCATGAAGAACAGCATGATGCCCAGGGCCCAGATGTCTACGAAGACGCCCAGGTAGTGTTCGTCCCTGAAGAGTTCAGGCGCGGCGTAGGGCGGGGAGCCGCAGAACGTGTTGAGGGTCTCGTCGCGGCGGCTCAGCGTGCTGAAGCCGAAGTCTCCCACCTTGACGCAGGTGCTGCACGTGTAGAACACGTTCTCTGCCTTCAGGTCACGGTGAATGATGCTGTTGTCATGCTGTGGGGTGGGTCAAAGATTTATCTGGTTAACATACCGATATGTACCTTAAATACATCTCATACTCTTTAAATTACATTCAACGTTGCACAACGAAAAAGAAAAGAGACTGCATAATATTTATTTGGGTGAGCTCTGATGATTACACTGAAAAGTGTATGTATGCAGGACTTCAGCCCTGGACCATACCATGTGTTTGACAGCCGAGAGGATCTGAGAGAAGACAATCTTGCTGTCGATGTCCGACAGTTTCCCCTCCATGCTAATCTTGGTGTAGAGCTCTCCTCCACCAGCATACTCCATCACCAGGTGTAACCGTGACAACGTCTCCACCACCTGTCACCCGGCAGGAAGGCAGAGAGAGTATGGTCAAGTTGTCTTCTGATAAACTCTGTTTCAGTGCACTGCACTGATGATCTTAGCTTCTGACCAGGCTTTGTGTAACTCATTCCTTATCAACAGTGTGTGTGTGTGTGTGTGTGTGTGTGTGTGTGTGTGTGTGTGTGTGTGTGTGTGTGTGTGTGTGTGTGTGTGTGTGTGTGTGTGTCCGTCCGACCTCGTAGAGACGTATGATGTTGGGGTGGTGTAGTCTCTCCATGCTGGAGATCTCTCTGGACAGTAGCCTCTGGGTCTTCTGGTCCAGCTTGGTCTTATCCAGGATTTTAATGGCCACCTTGTCTGAAGGAGAACAGACAGAGGGACATGTTCATTAAACATAGAAGTTAGTACCAAAAAGAAGAGGTTGAGAGAAGGAGTAAGGCTATATTAGCTTTTGGTGTTTTATTCTCTATTGAAAAGACTGCGCAATACTTTGTCGATGTCAACACACACTTCATTAGCATATCTGTATGCATAAGCAAGTTATGTGGCCGATGAAACGAGTGTATTCTACATTCTATTCCAAGCTAGGTGGCTTTCTCAAGTATGATGTCATAATAAGGACTGACATTTTTCATACTTTTCGGTTTCGTTCTGTCACTATGATAATGGGATATTTATATTCAATATCAGTTGTGGAATGTGGTTCAATATTCCGGGAAATGCCCAGATCCTGATTTACACTTGTGGCAAGAGGATGTGCTTTACAGCGATCTAACCAACGTGATTCAAAACGCATAGCTAGCTAGCCTATTCAAAGGCGAGTATCTGCATATTTTTCTCAAAGTAGCTTGCTTGTTCTGCAGCATCGGCCATCAGTGTGTTCTTGGTGCTAGCTTCCTTTACTGCAGGAATCAGGAGAACCAGCAGGAGGAGCTAGAGGAGGAGGATTTGACTGAATATGAGCCAGTCAATGTTGTGGATGTAAGTCCTGAGATGAGGCACGGGAGGAGCTGGATAATGTTGACTTTAACTTTGTGGAACAACTGACCATTGAAAACCTCAAGGACAGCTATCTGATGTCTGGGGTTCAGCTCATTCCGTTGTCCCCCAGCCTTCTCCTTTACCTCCATGGCTATAATTGAATGAACAGGATTACATACAACACTCCGCATGGTGCCTGGCAACACAGAAAACAAATCGCAAACTTCCTAACTAAATGTAACACTGCTGGGCATCTCCACCCATTATCTGGGGGTGCACCAGAGCAAGCAGCTAAAGCCTATGACTGTCTCTGGGACCAAATCCCATAACGTAGCTTTAAAAAGAGCTGTAGAAGCCTAGACAAATCTGCAAACAGTTAGATACAGGCTTATGTTATTGCTTTCTTGTATGCTATTGTATATTGTCAATTTTCTCTGAGGCAACTAACTAATTTGTTAGAGAGCTTGATTTTCATGGAAACCCATTTTCTTGATTATAGCCTATTCTAAAACAATCAATTATAAGTATTATCATTTCAACAAGAACATTACTTTCTTGAAAAGTCGTATTCGACTATTGATGAGACGACAGGACAGAGCAGAAATAACCAAACGGAAATTATGATCACACATACTGCGTAGGTTGTAGAGAACAAAAAGAACATGAATACATCCAATTGAACCCATTTAGGAGAGGGGTGAAGCTGGTTCAGATTTGGCTTTGGGGAGTAGAAGCTCCTCAGAGGAGGAAAGGGAGGACCATCCTCCTCAGGGAATTTAATAAAATTAAAAAGTGAAACAATAAAAAAGTTATCCTTTTTAGAAAAAGACTATACTAAATATACTATATATACAAAAGTATGTGGACACCCCTTCAAATTAGTGGATTCGGCTATTTCAGCCACACCCGTTGCTGCCTGGTGTATAAAATTGAGCACATAGCCATGCAATCTCCATAGACAAACATTGGCAGTAGAATGGCCTTACTGAAGTGCTCAGTGACTTTCAACGTGGCACCGTCATAGGATGCCACCTTTCCAACAAGTCAGTTCGTCAAATGTCTGCCCTACTAGAGCTGCCTCGGTCAACTGTAAGTGCTGCTATTGTGAAGTGGAAAGTTTTTTATATTTTTATTTTTATTTCACCTTTATTTAACCAGGTAGACTAGTTGAGAACAAGTTCTCAATTACAACTGCGACCTGACCAAGATAAAGCAAAGCAGTGCGACACAAACAACAACACAGAGTTACACAAGGAATAAACAAACATACAGTCAAAAATACAATAGAAAAAGTCTATATACAGTGTGTGCAAATGAGGTAGAATAAGGAAGGTAAGGCAATAAATAGTCCATAGTGGCAAAATAATTACAATATAGCAATTAAACACTGGAGTGATAGATGTGTAGAAGATGAGTGTGCAAGTAGAGATACTGGGGCATGCTTATTTAAGATGGTGAGGAAAGCACTTTTAAAGAATAACCAGGTATCCGCTACTGAAGGAATGAGGTCAATATCCTTCCATGATACCCGGGCCAGGTCGATTAGAAAGGCCTGCTCGCTGAAGTGTTTTAGGGAGCGTTTGACAGTGATGAGGGGTGGTCGTTTGACCTCAGACCCATTATGGACGCAGGCAATGAGGCAGTGATCGCTGAGATCCTGGTTGAAGACAGCAGATGTGTATTTGGAGGGCAGGTTGGTTAGGATGATATCTAGGAGGGTGCCCGTGTTTACGGATTCGGGGTTGTACATGGTAGGTTCATTGATAATTTGTGTGAGATTGAGGGCAGCAAGCTTAGATTGTAGGATGGCCGGGGTGTTAAGCATGTCCCAGTTTAGGTCACCTAACAGCACGAGCTCTGAAGATAGATGGGGGGCAATCAATTCACATATGGTGTCCAGGGCAAAGCTGGGAGCAGAAGGTGGTCTATAGCAAGCGGCAACGGTGAGAGACTTGTTTCTGGAAAGGTGGATTTGAAAAAATAGAAGCTCAAATTGTTTGGGCACAGACGTCAAGGAGCAACTACGGCTCAGCCGCGAAGTTGTAGGCCACACAAGCTCATAGAACGGGACTGCCGAGTGCTGAAGCGCGTAGCGTGTACAAATCGTCTGTCCTCGGTAGCAACACTAACTTCAGCACTTCAGCAAGAGCTGTTTGTCGGGAGCTTCATGAAATGGGTTTCCATGGCCAAACAGCCGCACACAAGCCTAAGATCACCATGCGCAATGCCAAGTTTCGGCTGGAGTGGCGTAAAGCTCGCCACCATTGGACTCTGGAGCAGTGGAAATGCGTTCTCTGGAGTGATGAATCACGCTTCACCATCTGGCAGTCTGACGGACGAATCTGGGTTTGGCGGATGCCAGGAGAACTCTACCTACCTCAATGCATAGTGCCAACTGTAAAGTTTGGTGGAGGAGGAATAATGGTCTGGGGATTTGTTCATGGTTCGGGCTAGGCCCCTTATTTCCAGTGAAGGGAAATCTTAACGCAAACAGCATAAAATAATATTCAAGACGATTCTGTGCTTACAAATTTGTGGCAGTTTGAGGAAGGCCCTTTCCTGTTTCAGCATGACAATGCCCCCATGTACAAAGCGAGGTAAATACAGAAATGGTTTGTCGAGATTGGTGTGGAAGAACTTGACTGGCCTGCACAGAGCCCTGACCTCAACTCCACTGAATACCTTTGGGATGAATTGGAACGCCATCTGTGAGCCAGGCCTAATCGCCCAACCTTACTAATGTGCTTGTGGCTGAATGGAAGCAAGGCCCCACAGCAATGTTCCAACATCTAGTGGAAAGCCTTCCCAGAAGAGTAGAGGCTGTTATAACAGCAAAGGCGGGGACCAACTCCATATTAATGCCCATGATTTTGGAATGAGATGTTCGACAAACAGGTCTCCACATACTTTTGGTCATGTAGTGTATATTCACGTCACCAAATAATTGATTAAAACACACTGTTTTGCAAGGAAGTTCTACAGTAGCCTCAACAGCACTCTGGGGTAGCACCATGGTATAGCCGAAGGACAGCTAGTTTCCATCCTCTTTTGGGTACATTGACCTCATGACAACTTCCGAAGGACGTCCATCAACCTATCAGAGCTCTTGCATAATGAACTGACATGTTGTTGACCCAATCAAAGGATCAGAGAATTAATCTAGTACCGAAAGTATAAGCTACAGCTAGCTAGCACTGCAGTGTATAAAAGGTGGTGTGAAGTTGACTATAAGAGAGAGAAAGACAATAGTTGAACAGTTCTGAACAAATTAATTCCTTAAAAATGAAGGACAAGCTGTTTTGCCTGTGGTTATGGAACCCTGACCTGTTCCCTGGATGTGCTACCTTGTCGCAGACCTGCCGCTCTCTCTCTCTCTCTCTCTCTCTCTCTCTCTCTCTCTCTCTCTCTCTCTCTCTCTCTCTCTCTCTTCTCTCTCTCTCTCTCCTCTCTTCCTCTCGTCTCTCTCTCTCTTCTCTCTTCTCTCTCTCTCTCTCTCTCTCTCTCTCTCTCCTCTCTTTCTCTTCTCTCTCTTTCTCTCTCTCTCTCTTCTCTCTCTCTTCTCTCTCTCTCTTCTCTCTCTCTTCTCTCTCTCTCATCTCTCCTCTCTCTCCTCTCTCTCTCTCTCTCTCTCGTCTCTCTCTCTCTCTCTCTCTCTCTCTCTCTCTCTCTGAGAATTAGGCATTTCTAATTTCTCACTTTCACTTACCTGGCTAGCGAATGCAGCTAGCTAGTTTAGCCGACTCAAACACCTGGCTCAAACAGAAAGGGATGCTATGTTAGCTAGCTGGCTATGGCTTTCCAACACTGAAACTCTTCCAAGTCAAGGTAAGCTTTTGCTTTATCTGCCGGCACTGTACTGCATGATTGTAGCAGGTTTATTAACATGTTAGTTCTAGTAGCTAGCTATGTTGACTATGACATTAGCTAATATGGTGACAACGATGTAGGCTGTGTGTGTAGTGGTTATGCGATTATGGTATGAAGGTTTGGCTTGGAAAGGTATTGTCGCCTGGTCACAGGTACTGAAGTCCACAAGCGAAGGGAAAAGTTGAGAGGAGGAGAGCGAGTAAATGCAAGAAGAAATTACACAACGAGCAAACATACTATTTGTATGTGGCTTCTATGAAAATGAACTGTGTTTGCATACCTGCATTTGTACAATAGAAACTCTTGTTTGCAACTGTTGGACTAATGATTACACCCTAGGTCAGCTAGATACACGCAAGAGTGTCCAAGGCGGTATTGAATGTGTCCCTGTCCGTCTTTGATTACTTGATTACACTAATTTGTCTCTTGACCTGTGCACCTACGTTGTAAACTTTCATTCATAGGCTAGGATGTAGCAACCTCATGATGGGTTCAAGGAAAATTTGAATATCATGTGGTAGCCTAAACCTATCAATGTTACATTGAGCTGGGTGAATGGATTATGAATGACAGTCATCCAATATGCTGTAATATAAATAAGGCCATGCTCATCGTAAACAGCTCTGATCACCCTGACCTCACCTGTAGCACCCATACTTGATATCAATAGCATAAATTAATTAATAATATAAAGGAATAAAACAAAGATCTTGGCTAATAGGGTATGGAAAAGTCCCTAAGCGGTGTGATGGTGCTGAGATATCTAATTGTGCTTTGACATGCATAATTAATTAAGACTGGTATTAGTCTCTCTTTCTGCTCTGCCACAGCTTTCAGTGACAGCCTTTAAAAATGCCCCGGAGCTCATTTTGCTTTTTGTCGGACTAAGCAAGCGATACCACGCACGCACACTCACTCACACTACATACAGTCTTTGATGAAGCATGCGGCAATTCCAGCCGTCGCTAGGGAAACACGAGATCTCTAATCAATCCATCTTTTCAAGGGCAGCAGACAAGCTGTCCCTCTGTGGCTGATTCAGACCACAGGCCCAAACCACTGGCTCATTAGCAAACCGCTATCTAAGGACACGTATTATTAGCTCATTGATGAAAACAGCTAGTCGGTCATCACGGTGGTTTGCGACTTTGCTGGAGCAGAGAAGCTGGGATTTTCCGAGAACTATTCGACTCAATCCAGCATATTTAGTGAAGATTGGCCAGGCCTAAATATCTTCTCACTTTTACTGGTCAATGAATTGAATAATTTAAAAGATTCAAAGGTTTGGTGAGCATCTACAGTACAGCAGGGCTGTGTCTGTTATGTTAAACATCAGTTAATGTGTTTGCTGCTTGGCAGGGGTCTTCCTTACCGTTGGTGAGGGCGTGGATCCCCAGCTTGACATGGGAGAAGTTTCCACAGCCGATCTCCCCGCGGACCTTGTAGAAGCCGATACGTCGGCCCACTGTGAGCTCACGGACCACCCTGTCAGTAGGGTTACCAGAGGGGTTGCCAAATAATCATCATTAACAAATGATCCAGAAAAACAATACATGATAATGAATTTTCTTTCTCGTTGTGTTCTAAGAGAGCGTTGGGCGTCCTGGTTCTACCTGTCGTCCTGGCACATGTCGAGGTTCAGCCTCTCCAGGGGGGTGAGTTGGCGGGCAGGGACCCCCTCATCATCTGTAGTGATGTCCGAGCTGTCCTGACGGCTCCAGCGGGCATATCTCCTGTCCTGACCGCCTGTTCTCCCAGCCCCAGAGCCCCTGGAACTCCCCACCGTAGCCCCAGCAGAGCCTACCCCAGAGGGGTACACGGCCGTCATCCTACCCAGGATGCCTAGGATGGGGGTAGCTCATGGCTGGAGGGGGTTCTGATGCAAGGCACCACCTGTGGGTGAACACACCGAACAGAACGTTATCATGAGGGAAATACCCAGAGCCCTGTTCAATCCAGCCTATAAAACCCATTTTCTGGGCTGCAAAAACACACACTTCCTTTATTTTATTCATGATCTCACCAAAACCATACTAAAAGCGAAGAGCAAAGTGTGAATCTCACCTTTATACATAGGGTCCATGTAGAGAACTTTTCTGTTCACCGAATGTCCAGACGACCGCAGATCTAAGCCAGAGAGACAAAACAGAGGCTACTATTCTATTCCTCAAGTGCGTCTCTCCAGACCTTCGATGGACTGCCGTTTGAACACTCCCTTAACCAAGGCGGTTGATGACAGTTTCTGACCCATAGCTCAAGGAAGTTAACCCCAGACCGTTTGTAGGCCCAACTTGTTGCTCTAGATCATTCTTTGAAACAGAGGATGGATTAGAGTGAACAACATTTCACCTCAGTCCGCTGGCTCGCTCATTAGTGCAGCTGCGTTTTAATTGGCTCTTTGATTCCCTGAGATATAAATAGCCCACGGGTGGTGGAGGAGGGGGGGAGGGAGGAAAGGAATATGGCTGAACGTTAAGGTGCTGCCATGAGTTACTTCCTTAAACGCCCCACAAAGTTGTCCATCTCTTGGGGCGGCAGGTAGCCTAGTGGTCAGAGCGTTTGGCCAATAACCGAAAGGTTGTTGGATTGAATCCCTCAGCTGACAAGGTAAAAATCGGTTGTTCTGCCCCTGAACAAGGCAGTTAACCCACTGTTCCCTGGTAGGCTGTCATTGTAAATAAGGTTTTGTTGTTAATTAACTGACTTGCCAAGTTAAATAAAGATATATTTTTTTAATTGGAACAATGAACTCAGTTGAAACATGAACTCTTTTCCCACTCTCTCGTCTCTTCTCTCTAAAACGCTGGTGCAGGGATTAATGAAGACAGTCGCTACATCTTTTAATCCCGGCTTTATTCATTGTGCGTGTGAGCATGTGTGTGTGTGAGGGTAGTATACAGAATACGTGTACATACTTGTGGACAAGTGTTAATGTATGTCTGCTTACCTGTGTGAACACTCAAACACACTCACAAACTGATTAGAACATATTTTGTTTTCAGGAGATGATTAGGTGACAAGTGTGTGTGTGTGTGTGTGTGTGTGCAGGCACATTTGTGCACGTGTGTCTGTGCTAGTTCATTCACACGTGTGTATCTGTACGTGTGTGTGATTAGGTGATAACTACTTGTTCTGAAAGCTCTAACAATGTCCCTGGAGTAGAGGCGGAGGTGGCTTTACACTCATTAATGTGTTTATTATGGATGGTAAGGGAAACAAGCTTTTCTAACCTTGCACTAACTCACTTAGCACCACTGTCATGTGTCATGGCCAAGGGTCTAACCTATGCTCATAGGGCCAGTTTCCCGGACACAGATTAGCCTTCACAATTGAGAACTTTTAATTGAGATTCTCCATTGATAATGCTTTTTTAGTCCAAGACTAGGCCTAATCTGTGTCTGGGAAATGCCAAACAGATTATAGGGCCTACTTTGTGATTATTAAGAATGAATCACAACGCACTCTTCTGCTGACATATCAGAGGGATGCATGCTATGACACTAACAGACAGAGAGAGAGAGAGAGTGAGATAGAGAGAGAGGAGTAAAGAGGGTTTGAATCTTTGAAGGTGAGCACACTTGAGTTCATCTGTCTGAGAACCCTCCCACACTATAATAACCTGTAATGCAGCATGATCCTCTCCATCATAGAAAAGGGTTAGGTCCTTTATCCTCAGCCCAAACACCAGACATACTACTGTTCTCACACAACCACACTGCTCTCTAATACTACACCGATGTATCTCAGACATGACCGGCCAATAGCCATACACCATCACCGACAGACAAACGTCAACAGAGGAGGGACGCCTGTGTACGCAGGTTTTCAGTCCAATTCTAGGCATTTGCAATCTACATTTGCTTTTCCAGAATATACAACTATAGTACATTTCTACAAATACCAATTGATCGATTCCGCAGCAATTACCAATCTAAATGTACATAATTATGATCTTATATAAACACCTCATTAAGACACATGATATCTCAAAACAGAATATCACTTGTCTTGCCAGGAGCTCCCCTATTCAATGTCTATTAACGGGAAGCAGTGGAGGTGGAGCATAGCAAATCAAAGAGATTCCCCTTTGTGACCTCTCCCATCTGTCCAGCCTTCAAACACCTTTCTGCCTTCCTGTGTCTCTCGAGCATGAATATCTAACGATTGATCTGAGGCCGACTAAAAGGACTCGCCAAGAGAGAAGAGGGCTCCGCTTTTACGGCACAAAGCGAACACTGCTCTGCAAAGTATAATTATGCTAAAACAAGCATTTCACTGCACCTGCTATAACATCTGCTAAACTGAGCACGCGACCAATAAACTTTGATTTGATATTAGCCATATATGTGAGCGTGCACACACACACACACACACACACACACACACACACACACACACACACACACACACACACACACACACACACACACACACACACACACACACACACACACACACACACACACACACACACACACACACACACACAGGAAAGGTGTTGTTTATGAATTGTAATTGGCAGCTGATACACCTGAGTGTACAGAGTACCTAAAAGGTGACCTCAGTAAATCGATGGGCTCCCGAGTGGCACAGTGGTCTAAGGCACTGCAACTCAGTGCAAGAGGCGTCACTACAGTCCCTGGTTCGAATTCAGGCTGTATCACATCCGGCCGTGATTGGGTGTCCCATAGGGCGGCGCACAATTGGCCCAGTGTCGTCCAGGTTTGGCCGGGGTAAGCCGTCATTGTAAATAAGAATAATTTGTTCTTAACTGACTTGCCTAGTTAAATGGTTAAATAAAATGGGAAATGTTTGTGTTTAGTGTCAGGTTGACAACTCCACTTGGTTGCTTGGCAATGGACAGTGAGCATATTTGTGTGCATCTCTATTCTGGATTAGGTATTAACTGGTGAATGTGAAGAGAGAGCAGGGCACTGTGTTCACAATTACACATTGCTTCATTGAGTTTAAATCACACACACCACAGGAGGTTGGTGGCACCTTAATTGGGGAGGATGGGCTTGTGGTAATGGCTGGAGCGGAACAGGTGGAATGGTATCAAATATATCAAACACATGGTTAGATGCCATTCCATTTGCTCCGTTCCAGCCATTATTATGAGCCGTCCTCCCCTCAGCAGCCTACATTGACACATACATACATACACACTAGCTAAATGACGCTACCTTTCTGTAAGGTGTAACATCAAATTATAAATTAGATCTACATGGTAAAAATACTTATTCACGAGCCTGTAAAAGAGATTCAACTCACCAGTCAAATAGCAGCAGACAGTGGCTAAGGATCCATTAGGATGGTTGGTGGTGGAGGGCTGGTCCAAGCTCTGGTGATCCTCTTCGTTTACTCTGCAATAACAATGGCGAAAACTATAATCGAAGAATCCATCCACAACACGTAAYGTAGATCTGCAGTGCACTCCACTCTCCCTACATGTAGGCTACCAGTTGTATGAGAGGATGTATTTCCCTTGAGAGAGGCACTGGTACTGCAGCTCACAACACCAGGTAGCTATGGGGAAATGCTTTCTACGAAAGGGATCCTCCTCTTCCTTTCACTAAAACTCTCTCTCACTGTCTCGCTCTCACTGTCTCTCTCTCACTGTCTCACTCTCACTGTCTCTCTCTCACTGTCTCTCTCTCACTCTCTTACTCTCTCTCTGAATTCTCTCTCTTAGTCTTGGTCTGCTTGTGTGTGTCACACACACACACACACACACACACACAGAGGGAGGGAGGGAGCGAGAGAGCGCTCTGGCCACACAAAGCTCCCCTGTGTGATAATTGAGATGTGCGGGTTGTGGAGAATAAAGAGCTGAGCGGTGAAAGGACAGGGACAACAGGGGCTGTGGGCCTTAGGAACAGACAGACAGGCCTCTCTGGAATCTGTTGGACAAACATTTCAAAACATTCACATCCAACAAAAGGACTGACCCAAATCTCCCCACTGCTATAACCCCTCTGTGCATGTACACACACACACACACACACACACACACACAACACACACACACACACACACACACACACACACACACACACACACACACACACCACACACACCACACACACCACACACACGACAGGACCAGAAAATGGCTCTGGCATTTCCCACACACTGGCCTATTATTCTTTGAGATAATAATAATTTTGCGAGACAAAAAAAACCAAGTGAGACAGGCACACTGGGCTAACAATGGACCAGCCCATCTGGCACTTGCCCGAAACGCCAGACCGCCCCTGCACACACCACCACACACACACAATGTTCTAATGCCCACCCCCTTGCTCTGAGTCATGGAGCCCCACCCAAAGAAACATAATCTGGGCATTTCTACAGGCCTGTTAGGTAGAGGCATGGGCTGCTTTAAAGCACACAGGATTGATCAGTGCTGTTTTTACGAGCTTGGCAACAAACCATCACATACCCTTGTTAATAATAGGTCTTGTAAAAGTGGCCAAGTAAAGACAAATAGCCTATACCTGTTATAACATAGTTCAGAAACTACAGTAAATGGTAATAATGTGTTTACATAACAATTAGAGATCGACCGATTAATCGGAATGGCCGATTAATTAGGGCCGATTTCAAGTTTTCATAACAATCTCGGAAATCGGTATTTTCGGACACCGATTTGGCCAATGTTTTTTTTTTTTTTTTTTTTACACGTTTATTTAACTAGGCAATTCAGTTAAGAACACATTTCTATTATCAATGACGGCCTAGGAACGGTGGGTTAACTCTTGTCAGGGCAGAACGACAGTTTTTCCCTTGTCAGCTCGTGATTCGTTTTTGCAACCTCCGGTTACTAGTCCAACGCTCTAAACCACCTCCTTACCATTGCACTCCACGAGGAGCCTGCGTGGCAGGCTGACTACCTGTTACGCGAGGCGCAGCAAGAAGCCAAGGTATGCTAGCTAGCATTAAATTTATAAAAAACAATTAATCTTCACATAATCACTAGTTAACTACACATGATTGAAGATATTACTAGTTTATCTAGCGTGTCCTGCATTGCATATAATCGATGCGGTGGCCTGAGTTAATTCTCATCGAATCACAGCCTACTTCGCCAAACGGGTGATGATTTAGCACTGTCGTTGTACCAAACCTAACCATAAATATCAATGCCTTCTTTAAAATCAATACACAAGTATATATTTTAAACCTGCATATTAGTTTCATTATTGCCTGCTACCATGAATTTCTTATAATTAGGGGTAATTGGTCAATTCTCTTGCGTTCCGTGCAAGCGTCAGGGTATATGCAGCAGTTTGGGACCCTGGCTCGTTGCGAACTGTGGAAGTCCATTTATTCCTAACAAAGACCGTAATTAATTGGCCAGAATGTACATAATTATGACATAACATTGAAGGTTGTACAAGTAACAGCAATATTTAGACTTAGGGATGCCACCCGCTTAGATAAAATACGAAACGGTTCCGTATTTCACTGAAAGAATAAACGTTTTGTTTTATAAATGATATGGGCAATCCGGAACTGTAATGACCAAAGGCTCATATTCTGTGTGTTATTATGTTATAATTAAGTCTATGATTTGATATTTGATAGCAGTCTGACTGAGCGATGGTAGGCAGCAGCAGTTCTCGTACGCATTCATTCAAAAAGCATTTTCGTGCGTTTGCCAGCAGCTCTTTGCAGTGCTTCAAGCATTGAGCTGTTTATGACTTCAAGCCTATCAACTCCCGAGATTAGGCTGGTGTAACCGATGTGAAATGGCTAGCTAGTAGCGGAGTGCGCACTAATAGTGTTTCGATCGGTGACGTCACTCGCTCTGAGACTTGGAGTAGTTGTTCCCCTTGCTCGCAGGGCCCGGCTTTTGTGGAGCGATGGTGTAAGCGAATGCTTCGAGGGTGGCTGTTGTCGATGTGTTCCTGGTTCGAGCCCAGGTAGGGGCGAGGAGAGGGACGGAAGCTATACTGTTACACTGGCAATACTAAAGTGCCTATAAGAATAGTCAAAGGTATATGAAATACAAAATGGATAGAGAGAAATAGTCCTAATAATTCCTATATAACTACAACCTAAAACTTCTTACCTGGGAATATTGAAGACTCGTTAAAAGGAACCATCAGCTTTCATATGTTCTCATGTTCGAGCAAGGGAACTTAAACGTTAGCTTTTTTACATGGCACATATTGCACTTTTACTTTCTTCTCCAACACTTTGTTTTTGCATTATTTAAACCAAATTGAACATGTTTCATTATTTATTTGAGGCTAAATTGATTTTATTGATGTATTATATTAAGTTAAAATAAGTGTTCATTCAGTATTGTTGTAATTGTCATTATTACCCAATTTTTTTTGTATTTATAAATTTTTTAAATTATTTTTTAAAATCGTACGATTAATCGGTATCGGCTTTTTTTGGTCCTCCAATAATCGGTATTGGTATCGGCGTTGAAAAATCATAATTGGTCGACCTCTAATAACAATAACCTCCTTATTACTTTTGTTATACTTGTCAAGGCTCAGGAGAAGACCCAGATGCAGACAGTTTCGAAGTAACAAAAGTTTATTACAAAAACAGGGGGGCAGGCAAAYGACAGGTCAGTAGTTCAGAGCAGAGTCCAAAAGGTACAGAACGGCAGGCAGGCTCAGGGCAGGCAGAGGTCAGTAATCCAGGGTGGTGTGACAAGGTACAGACCGACAGGCAGGCTCAGGGCAGGCAGAAGGGTCAAAAAGCGGGAAAGCTAGAAAACAGGAACTAGAGACAGAAAGGAGCACGGGAAAAAACGCTGGTAGGCTTGATGAAACAAAACGAACTGGCAACAGACAAACAGAGAACACAGGTATAAATACACTGGGGATAATGAGGAAGATGGGCGACACCTGGAGGGAGGTGGAGACAAGCACAAAGACATGTGAACCAGATCAGGGTGTGACAATACTGGTACTACAAGGATGAAAGTTAGTCTCAGAAAGTGTCCATCACACAATAAGGTAAATGCCAGACTGTAAAAGTAAGCATTACTGACATATGAACATGGAGATATAATGCATTCGGAAAGTATTCGGACCCCTTGACTTTTTCCAAATTTTGTTACATTACAGCCTTATTCTAAAATTGATTAAATTGTTTTTTCCCCTCATCAATCTACACACAATACCCCATAATGACAAAGCAAAAACTGGTTTTTAGAAAGTTTTGCTAATTTATTAAATAAAAAACTGAATTTTCACATTTACATAAGTATTTATAACCTTTACTCAGTATATTGTTGAAGCACCTTTGGTAGCGATTACAGCCTTGAGTCTTCTTGGGTATGACGCTACAAGCTTGGCACACCTGCATTTGGGGAGTTTCTCCCATTCTTCTATGCAGATCCTCTCAAGCCCTGTCAGGTTGGATGGAGAGCGTTGCTGCACAGCTATTTTCAGGTCTCTCCAGAGATGTTCGATTGGGTTCAAGTCCGGGCTCTGGCTGGGCCACTCAAGGACATTCAGAGACTTGTCCCGAAGCCACTCTTGCGTTGTATTGGTTACGTGCAAAGGGTTGTCGTCCTGTTGGAGGGGGACCTTCACCCCAGTCTGAGGTCCTGAGCATTCTGGAGCAAGTTTTCATCATGGATCTCTCTGTACGTTGCTCTGTTCATCTTTCCCTCGATCCTGACTAGTCTCCCAGTCCCTGCCGCTGAAAAACATCTCCACAGCATGATGCTGCCACCACCATACTTCACCATAGGAATGGTGCCAGGTTTCCTCCAGAAATGACGCTTGGCATTCAGGCCAAAGAGTTCAATCTTGGTTTCATCAGACCTGAGAATCTTGCCCCTCATGGTCTGAGAGTCCTTTATGTGCCGTTTAGCGAACTCCAAGCGGGCTGTCACGTGCCTGCTACTGAGGAGTGGCTTCCGTCTGGCGACTCTACCATAAAGGCTTGATTGGTTGTCCTTCTGGAAGGTTCTCCCATCTCCACAGAGGAACTCTGGAGCGCTGTCAGAGTGACCATCGGGTTCTTGGTTACCTCCTTGACCAAGGCCCTTCTCCCCCGATTGCTCAGTTTGGCTGGGCGGCCAGCTCTAGGAAGTGTCTTGGTGGTTCCAAACGTCTTCCATTTAAGAATGATGGAGGCCACTGTGTTCTTGGAGACCTTCAATGCTGCAGACAGTTTTTGGTACCCTTCCCCAGATCTGTGCCTCGACACAATCCTGTCTCGAAGCTCTACAGACAATTTCTTCGACCTCATGACCTGGTTTTTGCTCTGATATGCACTGTCAACTGTGGGACCTTATATAGAGAGGTGTGTGCCTTTACAACTCATGTCCAATCAACTGAATTTACCACAGGTGGACTCCAATCAACTTTAGCAAAGGGTCTCATAGCAAAGGGTCTGAATAACGAATGTAAATAAGGTATCTGTTTTTTAGTTTTTATAAATTATCAAACATTTTTAAAAACCTGTTTCTGCTTTGTCATTTAGGGCTATTGTGTGTAGATTGATGTGATAAAAAAWATATATATTTTAGAATAAGGCTGTAACGTAACAGATGTGGAAAAAGTAAAAGAGTCTGAATACTTTCCGAATGCACTGTATAGCCTTGGCCTAGTAATCACTCATGGGCCTCCCCACCCTAAGAATGACATTCTGTGAACACTAGGTAAAGAACAGACGATTCAAACAAACCCAGCAGACTTGATTCGACCAATCATATAAAACGCCTTCAGAAGGGAGAGGAGTTTGATTACGTAGATAGCATCAGCAATTTGTCGGTGTAGGCTGAACAACAATCAGGCGAACGAGAGAGAAAGAGAGAGAGAGAGGTTAATCTGATCAGAATAATAACTCGACTTCAATCAGTGAACCCATTGAGTGACCACTGCTCACCAAGATCAAGTAGAGCTGGAAACAGATCAAAGAGAATCTTCCTTTTGAGACTAGTTCTAAATAGATCTACCTTATATAGTACAAGGTATGTGTTTTGTGCCCTGTTTGTGATGGGAGATAAAGGAAGCTGCATGAGGAGTGACTTCCAGGTCACACACACACACATCCCCGGTGGTCTGATGAAGTTACCATGACACTGTACAGAGGGAGAGAGGTGTTTTCGCACTGCTGTAAGCCCTCCGGGGAACACATGCACACCAGCTGAAATGATTGCTTGGACGAGGTATCACCAGTGACTCATTGATTGTACCAACTCACTGGGCAAGTGCTATCCTATCCATGCCACATCAACAGAAACACATAAGGTGTTAGGTAGAGAACAGTCCCAGGTCAGTGAGAACAGAGTGAATTATATGATATTCTACATTACATTTAGCCTACACCTGTTCTCTTCAACTCTATGGTCTCTACATCCTAATGAATCTCTCTGGGACATATTTTTCTTTGTGAGCAATAGGCAATGATCTACAAAATAGAAAAGAGACAAAGTGTTAAGAAGTTATGAGGTGCCTTGACCAGTGACAAGAGCCATTTCCGCTGCATTGTATCTCAATAATCTATGAACTTTCTTCTATTCTCTAATCTGAACACTTAAAAGCAGATTTTATCTTATAAAATCCGATTATTGTGTAATGTGCTCCGTGCGATGGAGCATCAAAGGCAAAGGAAACAGACATTCTGTCTAACAGCCACACAACAGTAGCCTATAGGCTCCCCACATTTGAGTGTTTATAGAATTTTAATGAAAGTGGTCAGAATTATATTTTTAGCACTCAGACCAAACCACTAAGCATTAGCTCAATGGGATAAGGGATTCTTGGATTTCTCAGACAACCCAGGTTTGATTGCAGGTTAGTTGCGAATTCTGGTTCACATTACAGGGAAAATGGTATAAAGACCTCACAACTAATTTACCCTATCCATCCTGCGAAACTAGGCAGCTTTGACTCAGGTATTCCATGCATCATTCTTGACACATCACACACACAGAGAGAGAGATAGAGATAGAGAGAGACACACACACAGAGAGACACACACTCACACACCTGTGTGTGCTCTCCCTCCACATTGGTGCTTCAGTCTCTAAACATCTAAACTTTAATGCGCAGTTAATCCCCTTTATCTACAGCAGTGTATCTCAAGGCAATGCTATTACATGACTTCCGACTATAGTAGCCTATAACCAACCTCTGCCCATTGAATCTGTCCACGAGAGAGTACTGCCCACTATGCTACCCCTAGACGCTGCTCATATGATCGATCTCTTCAATTAATAATAGGCCAACAGTGTTCTTATAAGTTTCAGTGATGTTCACAACATGTCATGTACCTGGTCTGTTTCAACCACAGCCACAAGGTAGCCTGAACGTGACAATAAAACGACATCGAGGAAGTGTCAGCAAGAACAGAACATATTGACACAGGGTAGGCTGCAAGAACATTCAGGACGTCAGAAGCGGCGTCACCTACACATAAACATCATAAGAATGCAGCCATTCAGCAGAATATTGCTATTCATTTTGCTTGGCCAACCTGTCAGCTATGCACAACACATGAAACACCCATGTCGCCTTACCTTTCTGTATTACATGCAGACGCCGATTCAAAAGGCAAAATTGCCGACAGAATTTATTCGGAGGACAACTATTTTACCCTGTAGTGTTGTCACTGATGGCTATTGCGACTTTGCTTCGCAACCAGCCAGTTTGCGACAGAGGGAATCCCTTTGAGTGACAGTTTCTTTGACGAATTAGGTACGGCATGGTGTGTTACCTGCCTCTCTTTAGCCAATGCATAAACGCGTTTGGTGGACTTGGCTGGAGTCCACGGGCATAGACAGAGGATTCGTTCAGCACCACTGAGCTAGTCCTGTGTAATTCTTTCTGCTTGCTGAGCTAGTCCTGTGTAATTCTTTCTGCTTGCGGTTCAATTGTCAGTTCAAACAGGAGGGGGGGCGGGGAAATCCCTGTCTTGTGCCACTTTCTTAAGCAATTTCATCAGATAATGTATTATTTGTGTACATTTTTGCTTTAGGACATTTATGTCATATTTTTATTAAACATTATTTCAGCTGGAAAGTCGAAAGCTTCCGACGTTTTGAATATAAAAAGGCCATTCAAGATGGTCGAAAGTCTTTACAGCATCAACAGCCATTGTTGATACATCTCTATCTTTTTTGTTGTATTGTACTAAACTGAAACATGTTCTTGTATTTGTTTTGTAAGTGTTTGACTTTAATAAACCCTGTTTGATATGTAGAAAGAAGAGGAAGGGAAGCGCTACTAAGGTACACAATAGTACATTTGGTAGACAGAAGGTGGTCTTTGGTAAAAGGGGTAAATTGGTCATCAAAAAGAAAGGAGGACCAAGGCACTCTTCATATAATTAATTAAAATGCCTTTATATGTATGGCATGTTCAATAGAAACAAAGTTTTTAAAAATCGACGCGTTTCGGCTGCATGGCCTTCGTCAGGGAGCACAAAGAAATAATACAATGTCCTCTTTTGAACAGCTTTTGAACAATTGGAAATTTTATGAAGAGTGCCTTGGTCTCCTTTCTTCCTGTTTGATATGTATCAAGTCTGGTAAGACTTTTTCCATTCTATTGCTTATAAACTTTGTTATTATTTTATTGTCACAATTTATTAAACTTGTTGGTCTACAATCAGCAGGGGACTCTCCAGATTTTCCTGGTTTTAATATAATTGAAATAACAGTTTGGTACATGGAACTAGGAAGTACTGATTTTGATTTGAGTGACATGTGTGTTGTCATTTGTGTAAATAGGGGTGGCTACTTTGTCCCCAAAATGTTGAATAGAATTCTATGGGAAAGCCATCAATTCCTGGTGCTTTTCTCCATGTGAACATTTTAACAGTATATATTATTTCTTATGTCTTGTCTGTTAATAAAGAAAATAATCACCTATAGATTTCATTCATTTGGACTTAACATAATTCAACAAATTCCATTCTATTGTTTTGAAAATACTTTTTTTTTTGTCTTATGTTTCTTAGGACCTGCCTAAACAAATGAGTAATGGATTTCTTTTTGAGGGTGTCTATTCAATAATGTATTAAAATAGACGCCCACCCACATCTGCACACCACTACTACCACTTTTCACTGCACAGGAGGTATACAAGGCCATATGAAAGGAAGAATGTGGTAAAAATTGGCCCATTTTTTTTCAAGCAAAATACCGTAAATCCTACGCGAAAGCAGTATTGTAGTGTATTTGAGGTTTAAAAGGCTTCGGAAGTTTGTAATTTCCACTTATAGTAGACATTTCAGACTGTATCAACCCCTTAAAAAATGTCCATTAATTTAACCCACTTAATAATTCACATTTCCTGTTGCTGCAGGATTATCTTCCAGCTGTAGCAAAGTGGCTCAAATTAAGATCCTACATCTGTACCTACTGTAAAATATTGTGGTGGATCTTTGATGTTATGGGGCTATTTTGCTTTCACTGGTCCTGGGGCTAAAAAACCTGGTTGGCGCTGCCAGGAGGCTGAAACTTGGCTGCAAGTGTATCTTCCAGCACGACCATAACCCCAAGCGCACGTCAAAATTCACACAAAACATATGTTAATAGGCCACAAAATCAACTTTTTGCAATGGCCATCTGTCTCCGGACTCAGTCCCGTGTAACTGGTGTGAAATGGCTAGCTAGTCAGCGGTGCGCTCTAGTAACTTTTCAATCGGTGACATCCCTTACTCTGAGACCTCGAAGTAGTTGTTTCCCCTTGGCTCTGCAAAGGCTGTGGCTATTGTGGAGCGATGGCTAACGATGCTTCGAGGGTGACTGTTGCCGGTGTGTGCTAGAGGATTCCAGGTTCAAGCCCTGGTTGGGATGAGAAGAGGGACAGGAGCAGTACTGTTACGTAGTTCAGCATTTTTACAATTTATTTAATAATTTTGGACCCGACTAGCTTTTCACAAAACAAATGTGCAGGTTTCCTTAAATGTGACAAAAGATCTACAGCCTTTATCACTGTAAATAGTGGACTGGACAACCATCTTCATCTGTTGCATACGGTGGCTTACAGGCCTTCTTGTTAATGTAATTTCAGATGCTCCTGCAGTCAGCAGCCCAGGAAACCCTCATTGGGCTCCCGTCTGTATGCTGCCCTCTCAAGGGCCTTCTGCTGTGGTGGCAAGAAGAGCACCAAAGCAGTAAATGACAGCAACAGTGGTTGACAGTCAGAGCCAATGTGGTTTACGTCAACCTTTTATTTACAAGCATATATAAAACATTTAAAAATTGCATTTAGACCCAGCAGGTTTTTGTTCATTCTTGATGACTAGTAAACTAAACTTCCACTTCTCCGTCTGACACATTTGAAAGTGGCACATTTGAAAGCATTGTAAGAAATGTAACTGCAAAGTGTGGACACGTTTTGAGAATTCAATATGTATTGATTAAGTCACTCCCTCTTAATTGAGCTGCACAAAGAAAACAATGCAATTATGAACATTTGTAAAATAAAAAAACGTTTTAACTTTTAATACTTTCTGACTTCTGTTTCTTAATAGCATAACTCATAACAGTGTCATACATAAACCCCAATGTCTTGTGGGAACAGGGCTGTGCTGCAGTCAGAACAGGAAAGAGGTAGACGAGCAGGGGAATTGGTGGGCAGAAACCAGAAAACATACGTACACTAACAGCCATTATCTTTTTATTCAAATATTAAAGTTTTTTTTTTTTCATCAGTTAGGGCATAGGCACCATCAAAAACATGCTCTTCAGTCGAATGCTGAATGATTTTTCAACAGATCTGTGCTTCAGATGGATTCCAACTGGGAAACAGCAGTGAGGCACATCATTAATATGTCTGCAGCTGTATGACAGTGAAACAGACTGTGCATTCCAATCAATAACTGGCGTCTGCTAGTGAAACCATTTAACGGAGAAGGGATCTTCATGGATTGCATACTGTCTTGGCAAATGAATTTTGATGATCTCAAATGTACATGCTAAAATGTAAAAAAAAACACACACAAAAAACAAAGAAAGCAAAAAACAAAGAAAGCTTTTGATCGGTCTGTGACAAAACCTTGAACAGGGGTCAGTGTAAGTGCATTCAGCAGGTATATCTCTGCCACAGACACACAGAGAGAAGACAGAGCCATGCTGACAGCAGGTTCTAAATAAATAGAATCTAAAAATGTGAGCAACTTCAAATACTTGTCTCTGTCCGTTACCCTATTAGTCAACAAGGTGAGGAGGTGGAGCTTTTCCAGTTTGACCATAATCAGCAGGCACATCTCAAATAAAACCCTTTTCCTCATACAGTGCACTACTTCTGGTCAAAGCAAAGGTAGGTACTGTATTTATGGGGAACAGGGTACGATTTTAGATGGAGCTCCGCTCCTGCTTCATACATCCACAATCTGTTGTGATTCCTCCTCCACCTGGATCTCAGAGTTCACCTGTCCCGCCGCTGACACCTGCACCACCCGGATCTCCACTCCTGCCTCCTTCAGTCTCTGCACGTCCTCCTCACACATCTCCGTCACCTCTTCCACCACCATGTCCGTTTCCTCCATGACTACCACGTCTACGGGCTCCACGGTAACATGCTCCACCCTCATCACGTCCTCCAGTAAGAGGGTCTCGCTCTCGCCTCCCTCCTCGTCCTCCTCCCCGGCCACTTCCTCTTGCATTGCCATGGCACCGATGTCCAGTTCCTGGGTCATCAGCGTGTCGTCTGTGACACTGTGCAGTTCGCGGAGGTGTCGGCGCAGGTCGTGGGGCTGGGTGAACCAGATGTCACACATGGTGCAGTGGTTGGGCTTCTCTCCTGTGTGGGTCGTCAGGTGGTCTTTAAAAAGCTCCCAGCTGTTGAACACACTGCTGCACACCTAGAGAGAGAGATCATTTTAGAACCTCAGCAAGTGCACTAGTCAAGGGTGTGATCGGCAGAACATCAGCACAAAAACCGTACATTTCGACTCCTGATTAAATCAGGTGGAAAAAGGACTGTTCTCCGTACCTGACATTCGTAGACTTTTTTGCGTCCCTTCTTGGCCCCGGCGCCGTTTTGACAGGCAGCCATGTGACATTTCAATGTGCTGTTCCTGGCAAAGCGCTCATGGCAGTCTGGACACTCAAACGGCTTCTCACCTACACACAGGGACCAAAAATCATAGTGATCATAGTCATAGAGAGACAAAAATATGTTGTTGAAGTGAAGTCTTGTTCATAATTGCAATGAAATGCTGTGGAGGCCGTTTTAGCCTGCACCAGGAACTACAAATGAACACTACCAATAGTTAACTCGGGCACTTGGACACAGATGAACTTGAACCCCTAAATCACGTGTCAAACTTGGGAGGGCCGAGTGTCTGTTTTTTTTTACTCCACCCCTGTAAGTGATTGATGAATCAAGGTCGCTAATTAGTAAGGAACTCCCCTCACCTGGTTGTCTAGGTCTTAATTGAAAGGAAAAACCAACAGACACAGACACTTGGCCCTCCATGGAATGAGTTCGACACCCCTACCCTAAATGAATCCCTCTGGGTATTATCATTCTCACCGGTGTGTTTACGTAAGTGCTCCTTGAAGTGTCCAAAGTGGTCAAACTGCTTGTCACAGTAATCACACATGTGCATCTTCTTCTTCTGGGACTGGCTGCGCGACAGCTCCTCTGCCTCGTAATGTAACGTGTTCAGGTGCTGTTTCAGCGCCGCCTCCCGCATGTACGCCTTACCGCAGTGGCAACACACATGCGGCTTGTCCAGGGCAGCCACGTGCGCGCGCATGTGCTGTTTGAGGTGGTAGTAGAGGCGGAAGCTGCGGTCACATTTGTTGCAGCGGAACATCTTGTCCAGCTGAGAGATCTGGACCTCGACCACCTCCAGGCCCTCAAGAGTCTTGGGAGCTGTCACTGTCTCCTCCTGAGACACCACCTCCTCCTGAGACACCACCTCCTGACACACACACACACACACACACACACACACACACACACACACACACACACACACACACACACACACACACACACACACACACACACACAACTTGTTTTAAGAAAGATTGGAAATGTCACCAAAAAGAATAGTCTCCTTATAATATTAAAATGAATGCTTTGAATGAAGGTTGGTCACAGTCCAAGTGTGTGGTTTTTTACATGCGCATTAGAGAGACCGAGTGCTTCGTTCACCTCCTCCAGTCCTTCCTTCTTCAGCACGTGCAGCATTGGCCCCCTCTGCTGGTACTTGCTGGTGATGTCAGCGAGCAGTGCCAGGGCCGAGTCGTCCGAGGCAGCCTGGGCGGTCCGAGCAGCATCCACCACCTCCTCCTCCATACCAGTCTCCTCCACCTCGATGGCCCCCTCCCCGATCTCCACCTCAATCTCCACCTGGAAGGACAGACTGGGGTCAGCACAGCAACACATATTAGGAGGAAAGGACCGAGGATTAGGATGATGACGGGGAGGATTTGGGACACTTTTTAGAACTTTATGCAGGTCATAATTCTATGTCATAATAACTCAACCATAATGCGTCATTGTAGACCTCTAACCTGCTCCCCCACCACTGACGGAAGAGTCTCCATGATCACACTGAAAGTCTCAGCCGGCTCCCTCTTTTTGGTCTTGCTCTTCCCCGCCGCCAGGGCCTGGGACGGACTGAAGGGAGTGCCATCACTCATCCTATGGAGAGAGAAGGTTTAATTCCATCAAAGTGCTCTACGTTCAAATACACAGGGATAAAATATCAGTTAACAAAAAAAGATGACAACCAAACAAGACAACACCAAAAAAGGGACTAACCTATATTGGTGGTAAGGGACTATAAGTAGTACGGGGCTATATTAGTAGTAAGGGGGTCCAGATGTTCTAATGGCAGGCTAACCTGTTGTTGAGGGCCTTGATGGCCTCCTGCATCTGGAGGTACTCTGCTGCCTTCCACACGTCATTGACCTCCTCTGGTCCATTGACAGCAAGTATAGCCGTGTACGTAAACTCCATCAGCTGGCGGAAGGCTGAGTTACTGACTCCTGGAGAACAAACACAGAGGATTGATGGGTGCACCGGGTTAGCATGTGATAAGTCTTGTTTTTTGCTTTTCTCAGGGGCTATAAAGCTCTTTCTGCTATTGTTTATTTTCTTGATATGACAGTAAGACAGAGGATGTGTCATTGGTTCAGCAGTACCAGGGTTTCTGCGCCGGACAACATGACCAGGAAGATTTTAATTTACTGGCCAATAGAACATGACATAGCGGTGGGTCCAATAGGGAAGTAAATAGAAATACATTTGCCAAAATTATATAATTACTCCTGTCTATATAGAAAGAAAGAAAATACTAAACCAGAAATCATGACTTAGCCAAAGAGGAATCTAGGATCGTTATACTTTTTTATAGCTGTGGATTGTTTCAAATCACAAGCTTGTAGGTTTCAAATCACAAGCTCGTAGGTCTATGCCTTTTCGGGAAGCCGGTAATTTGGGCAGCGCACGTGGCAATAAGCCTAGCTGATTATTGAGTAGCGGCTGTCAGTGAAAAGCATCTAAAATATGTTTGAAGATAATGCATCTTGAGTATAATTTTAAAATGTTGAGTGAAGAAGAAGAGGGATGTGTGGCAAAGATACTGTATAGGCGAGACGCTCTCCAGAACGGCTGAGCTGTCTCCCGTCGATTCTTGCACATTTCATTGTGTGAATTGTTTTCTCTTAGATATTTTTTTTTTATCAATTCCCCATTACATATGTCACCAGCAGTAAATGTACCATTTATCCCCGCCATTTGGTTACATTAATGATCAATTCCCCATTACATATGTCACCAGCAGTAAATGTACCATTAATCCCCGCCATTTGGTTACATTAATTTCTGTTAATGCATGTATTAATTCGTCATTTATCGTTCTCATTCGCGGAGGGAAAACGTTGTTTGCAGAGTTCACAAACTGCTACACTTGTGAGAAACAAGTTTTGGTTTATTTCATAACCATCATTTACGAGATTTGTAAATTTTTCATTGTCTTTTGTTTGGAGTGCTCCATGAGAACAATGAAATATAGGAAAATGTTTTTTGTTTTTTTTAAACATCCATTGCGAATGATAATATATTAAAACTATAGTCCCTCACAGTAAGCTATTTGAAAAATCTTTACAACAATCTCCCCCTCGATAATCACCAATCCTCAGTGTGAAAGAGCAATGGAAGTTATAGGCCTACTGCGGCATTGGCCTATAGGCTATGAGTTCCATGCGCTAATTTCTTTAGCCGCCAATGGACCAAGGTGTATCAATGTGTCCATATGACAGAGGCTGGTGATTAGACACATTAGCAATTTTTTTATATATTTTTTATATAAATCATTTTAATTCAGATTTTTATGATAATGCTCATATGAAAATCATAACTGGCACGCAGAACAGTAGAAATGGTAGGATAAATTGTAAGCACACCCAATCTTGAAACTCACACGCCGGCTATGGAGTCTTTATAAAAGAATTGCCTCCACATTTCCATGGTCGGATTTTGCTGATAGGTTACTTTGAAACAATGCAAGACATACCTCATAATAGGAAATAAAACATTAATGTTTCAAACAATTAAGTATGTTTTCAAAATGTATACTGCCTCCAGTTCACATTGTAAAGTGGTGGGTGACTCGCTGATTGATAGCCTGCACTTGAATTGTGAATGGGAGGCACGCTTTAATTACCAGCTGAGAAATAAAAATAGTAGCTCTTTTTAATCCTGCACCAAAACAGTTTTTTAAGACACAATTGCATTTTGAATTGTTGCGCAATGAATGGCTTATAAAAGCACGTTTACTCCAGCAGCAACCAGCTGAGGAGCTGCAGGAGAAATAGAGCTCAAAATAGGCTCTATATGCTGTCCACGTGTGACAGTTGTTTTGGATAAGATGCATGATGACTAATGAAAATACACACAGGCCAATTTAATTCCACTCAATTATGTAAATGAACCTATAAGCATGGTGGTCAAATGTATTTCCATCAACTGGTATTTCCATAAATTAATAAAAATAATTATTTTGCACAACTTTTTGGCCGGCAAGTTTATTTTATTTTATAAAAAATAAATATATATATTAAAAATCGCTTTTGCCGGCTAACGGAAACCCTGAGCAATACACACCTTCAATCTCCACTAGTGGCTCTTGTGTGAAGTCCTGGAAGAACTTGTGGAAGAACTGACTGCATGCTGCCAACACTGCCTTATGAGCCCTGAACTGGTGCCCTACGGACCAGAGTAAGATGAGCCCATAAATGGTACAGCACAGAACATAATTAAATTGAATACAAGTGGACACTTGTCTTGAACACAATGATATTGAAACAGAAATGGTTTAATCTGAAGAAAATATACAACTTTAAACTGCACCTCCACTTTCTGCAATACAACAAGCATCATTGAGGATGAGCTTACCATCCACTATGAGAGTGATGTCTGTGAACTGGTCCAACTGTCTCTGTTCATTCAATTTGTCCAGCATGACTTTATAGAGGGCTGGGAACTCACTGCCACAATCCACCTCGTCCTCGTCTGCCATGGCTCAGCCCCTCACCTAGGCACAAGGAAGATATCCATGCAAAGATGGCACACTGTACAGATTATCACATCACCAGTAATGGTCTGTATCTGTACAGTTACATGTGGGAAAACAAATTTGTTAAATATGACCAACATGCTTACCGCATGATGGACAGTACTGTGATGTTAACATTTTGATTTCAATAACATTTTATCATTGGGCATTTTGTAGCCTAATGAATATATGTTCATCATTATCTGCCAATGTGGGTTTATGTGAAGGAAAATAACGCTATGTCGGACTGAGTTCTCAACATTACATTATGAATGACATCTGGGATCCTTGGGACGTCCATACCCCTAACCACTTAGCTACCTAACCACGTCCCAAGGATTCCCGATACTTCATGATGGTCCGTGCTATCATAAGGATGTTCGAGGAGGGGAAAACGCGTCAATCTCATGTATTATCCAATAGAATAGTACCAATGCAAAGGAAAGAGTTCGAATTCAGCCAATCATGCGTTTGACAGCAACGACAATCGCATTAAGTTGGCCAATGACAATGGAAGACAGTGGGCGCGATCGACATTGCAGTATACTTTAAAGGCGAGGCAGATCTACAAATCACCTTGGTTCATAAATAACTACTCAATATTATTTGTAGGTTAGTCCGTCAGTCAATTTACCCATGATACATCACGGTTTTGATATCCTCGAACACTGCTAATGTAGGTCGCTAGCTAAATAGCTTAGTTACAGCGGAAGGCCTCTAGCTCTAGTCTGGCTATAATTCAGGCCGGAAAATCAAACTAACGATCAACATTTAATCATAATGTGTATCTAATCATACCAACGCTTTATAATACAGAATCGCGTTAACGTTAGCTAGGTAATCATTTCAAATAGGCCCGTGAAGGCTCGCCATGTCGAGTTTGACCATCGCCATTACGTCATCAAATCGCGCATTAAAATACACTTTTTCCAGAGACATTTCCCAATTTAGACCTCTTTTGGCCGAAATATTTCAACTCATGCATCATAAAACATACCTCAAGTTAGGTTCCGCAGCTTTAATTAGTTGTTTTTGCGTATTATTCTCTCCCGACTCTAACAGCGTTGCTCTACTTTCGTTTGTCTAAAAAGGGCGGTCACTCAATCGGGCCTCAGATTCCCGCAAGCCATTGCAAACACCAAAGGACGCCGAGGAGTGTTGCTACGCAACATATGGCCTTCCCCTTTCGATTCTCTGCATTTTGGTTGTCAATAGTTAACACCAAAGATTGCCTATTATATTGACAAGATAATCGACAAACCGCGCTAATAATGACAAATACGTCCTCAAAGATGGAAGGCAGGCAGGGGGAAGCAATTTCAAGTAGGGCCTATCTAGCCAATGAGAGGGCAGATACACGTGTGAAAAACAGGTAACTGAGATATAGATTTTTATTTAACTAGGCACGTCATTTAAGAACAAACATTCTTATTTACAATGACGGCCTACCAAAAGCCAAAACGCCTCCTGGGGGCCTGGGATATAAAATAAAAATACAATGTAAATATAGGACAATGCACACATCACAACAAGAGAGACAACACTACATAAAGATAGACCTAAGACAACAACATAGCAAGGCAACAACACATGACAACACATCATGGTAGCAACACAACATAACAACAACATGGTACAAACATTGGGCACAGTCAACAACACAAAGGCCAAGAAGGTAGAGACAACAATACATCACACAAAGCAACCACAACTGTTAGTATGAGTGTCCATGTTTGAGTCTTTGAAGGAAGAGATTGAGATGAAACTGTCCAGTTTGAGTGTTTGTTGCAGCTCGTTCCAGTCGCGACCCAGGGATGTGTGTGCTTTGGGGACCTTTAACAGAATGTGACTGGCAGAACGGGTGTTGTATGTGGAGGATGAGGGCTGCAGTAGATATCTCAGATAGGGGGGAGTGAGGCCTAAGAGGGTTTTATAAATAAGCATCAACCAGTGGTTCTTGCGACGGGTATACAGAGATGACCAGTTTACAGAGGAGTATTAAGTGCAGTGATGTGTCCTATAAGGCGCATTGGTGGCAAATCTGATGGCCGAATGGTAAAGAACATCTAGCCGCTCGAGAGCACCCTTACCTGCCGATCTATAAATTATGTCTCCGTAATCTAGCATGGGTTGGATGGTCATCTGAATCAGGGTTAGTTTGGCAGCTGGGGTGAAAGAGAAGCGATTACGATAGAGGAAACCAAGTCTAGATTTAACTTTAGCCTGCAGCTTTGATATGTGCTGAGAGAAGAACAGTGCACCATCTAGCCATACTCCCAAGTACTTGTATGAGGTGACTACCTCAAGCTCTAAACCCTCAGAGGTAGTAATAACACCCGTGGGGAGTGGGGCATTCTTCTCACCAAACCACATTACCTTTGTTTTGGAGGTGTTCAGAAAAAGGTTAAGGGTAGAGAAAGCTTGATGGACACTAAGAAAACTTTATTGTAGAGTATTTAACACAAACTCCGGGGAGGAGCCAGCTGCGTATAAGACTGTATCATCTGCATATAAATGGATGAGAGAGCTTCCTACTGCCTGAGCTATGTTGTTGATGTATTTTGAGAAGAGCGTGGGGCCTAGGATCGAGCCTTGGGGTACTGCCTTGGTGACAGGCATTGGCTTAGACAGCAGATTTTCTGACTTTATAGACTGCACTCTTTGAGAGAGGTAGTTAGCAAACCAGGCCAAAGACCCCTCAGAGACACCAATACTCCTTAGCCGGCCCACAAGAATGGAATGGTCTACTGTATCAAAAGCTTTGGCCAAGTCAATAAAAATAGCAGCACAATATTGCTTAGAATCAAGGGCAATGGGGACATCATTGAGGACCTTTAAGGTTGCAGTGACACATCCATAACCTGAGCGGAAACCAGATTGCATACCTGAGAGAATACTATAGACATCAAGAAAGCCAATCAGTTGATTATTGACAAGTTTTTCCAACACTTTTGATAAACAGGGCAAAATAGAAATAGGCCTATAACAGTTAGGATCAGCTTGATCTCCCCCTTTAAATAAAGGATGAACTGTGGCTGCCTTCCAAGCAATGGGAACCTCCCCAGAAAGAGAGACAGGCTTGGTGATGATAGGGGCAGCAACCTTGAAGAAGAAAGGGTCTAAACCATCTGACCCAGATGTTTTTTTGGGGTCAAGTTTAAGGAGCTCCTTTAGCACCTCAGACTCAGTGACTGCCTGCAGGGAGAAACTTTGTAGTGGGACAGGGGAAAAAGAGGGAGAAGTATTGGGGATAGTCGCATAAGAAGGGATGGGAGATGAGGAAATGTTGGATAGGCAACGAGGCATGGCTGAGTCAAATAGGAATCCTGACTTAATGAAGTGGTGATTAAAGAGCTCAGCCATGTGCTTGTTGTCAGTAACAACCACATCATCAGCATTAAGGGACATGGGCAGCTGTGAGGAGGAGGGTTTATTCTCCAGGTCTTTGACCGTTTTCCAGAACTTCTTGGGGTTAGACCCACAGAGAGAGAACTGCTCCTTAAAGTAACTAACTTTGGCGGTCCGGATAGCCTGAGTGCCTGAGAGTATACGTGTGCTGAGCCTTTCGTCAAATGCAATTCTTGAGTTGGAGTAACTCTGCAAGATCACGGTCGTACCAGGGGCTGAACCTGTTTTTAATTCTAATTTTCTTAATGGGGGCGTGTTTGTTAACAATACCACTGAAAATATCAAAAAAGAAGGTCCAAGTGTCTTCGACATGGGATTCAAGCTGATTCTATACCATTTTACAGAGGTCAGGTCAAGAAGGAAGGCTTGCTCATTTAAGTTTTTTAGCAAGCGTCTATGACAAATCAGGACAGGTCGTTTCACTGAGCAGCCATTACGAACACAGGCTGTAAAACAGTGATCACTAAGGTCATTACAGAATACACCAGACTGATACCTATCAGGATTAATTGTGAGGATAACATCGAGGAGAGTAGCCTTTTCTGGGTGTTTGGAGCCATACCTTGTGGGACTGTTGATAATCTGAGAAAGATTTAGGGAGTCCCATTGCTTTAGGACTTGGTCAGGTGGTTTAAGCATGTCCCGTTTAGGTCACCTAGCAGGACAAATTCAGACTTAGTGTAAGGGGCCAGGAGAGAACTTAGGGCAGGTAGGGTACAAGCCGGTGCTGATGGAGGACGATAGCACCCAGCAACAGTCAACAAAGAGCTATTTGAAAGTTTAATGCTTCAAACCAGCAAATCAAATTGTTTGGGTACAGACTTGGTGGAGACAACTGAGCACTAAAGGGGATCCTTGGTAAAGAATGCCACTCCCCACCTTTGGAAGATCTGTCTTGCCGAAAAAGGTTCAACCAGAAAGGTTAACATCAGTATTCAAAACACTCTTTCTTAACCACGTCTCAGTAATGACCAACACATCTGGATTGGAGCTGTGAACTCACACTTTCAATTGATCCATTTTAGGTAATAGAAAACCCATGCTTTTACGAGAGCAGAAATCAGTGAAGCAGATATCAGAGCACAAGTCAGAATTAGGGCTAGCAACTGTAGATGGGCCAGGGTGTACATGCACATTTCCAGATATCATCAATGGTAATACAATCAAGGCACGGCATAGTACAGGGAGAGTTCTGCAGTGCTGATTTATGACCTCTGAATGTGCATCAGATGGCAACAAGATCATATTGTACAGAAATGTCATCAGGTAACTTGTATAAAAAGCCAGCGAGAGGTGGTTAGAATAGGATGGGAGGCCAAAAGTCTGTAACCAATAGAGAATCAGAGTCCCGATGCCAGTGAATATGGTATTTGAACAGCAGGATGGGGCTTTAGGACGTTTCAAAGACTCCTGACACTTGTTGGGCCCAAAGGCCTTTTACTTCACACCTTAGTGCTCATTGAATTTGTATCTGGCTCAGTTCCAGGTTGGAATGGTGTCCTCTGGTCTCTGCTGTTTGTTGGCTGGAGCACCCTCCGGAAAGCTTGGACAAATAAAACCTTGGAAGCAGTAATCTCTCCGGTTAATTTTGGTCCAAATTAGGTTGTAGGTTTGGAGTTTTGATCTGGAGCGAAGGTCATGCTTTGGAGGGTAGCATCCTGCATATGTACCTGCCGAAAAATCCAAGTTTATCTAACTCGGCCATATTGGCACTTCCCAGTAGGCACAATCAGTTTTCCATAGGAATTAATTACATTCTACAGTATTTCATGTAACTGTTTCAAGGACAAAATTACATGTATTTAAGTATTTTGTTGTTGTAGTGGGGACAGTACCATTAGTAATCTCCAACAATTATACTTCATATATTCCAAAATGTTTTTTACACCGGTGTGGGAGTGCCAAGATGGAAGCACGGTAGCTCCAACACGGAATCCCCTATAATGGGTGTATATATAAATAATTGAATTTGACTTTGTGACTGTGTTAACTAGTGACAACCCTGAATTCTAGCAGTAGCTCGCCAGCTTGGTTACCTCTGGTTGGTTCAGCCATTCCTATGGGGGAAATGAATGGGGAAAGAATGAGGTTTTGGGATAAATGCTGAAAATAAGGTTTGAGATGAACACAGGCTTAGGTGATGTTGTACATTTTGTCATATGAGATAATATCATTCAGTTAACATGTCCTTTATGAATTATGAAGCGGTTGTGCTTTACGCGCATGTTTTTATTTCCGTAAATGCTTAAAAATTCACAAAAAGTGGCGTTAGCTAATGTTTTATTTTATTTTTATTTAACCTTTATTTTATACTGAGACAAGGTCTATTTTACAGATCAGACCTGTATTACAGAAAATACAGACATCAAAATATAAATACAAAATGCAAACTGAAACAAAGAAAAACACGGTCATAAAAACAAACACATTCATCAGTAATGAGGTCCTCAATCAGCTTTCTGAATTGCCCTAGAGGCACCAGAACATACAATTTGAGAACATTTTGAAGATTGTTCCACAAATAAGGTGCAAGAAAACTAAAAGTGGATTTGCCTAACTCAGTAGGACCAAGGAATTTCCAAGTTAGCCATCCCTGATGCCGAGTGTGGTAACTCATGTCTTAAGTTTAGTAATGATGTTCGGTACAGTGGGACCTTTTGTAAAAGGGTTTTATAAATGAAAAAATAAAATATATTATGCTACGTGACATCAAAAAGTGGCAACAACTTTCTGGTAGAGATGCAGTGATTAGTAAAAAATTGTTGCCCGTAATAAAGTGCAGTACGCTATGATTACCCATCTAACGGCTTTAATGAAGCGGCAGCTGCGTTCATATAGATGTCGCCATAGTCTAGGACCGATAGGAACATCGACTTAATTATCTACTTTCTACAGTTTAGCAAAAGGCAGGACCTATTTCTACAGAAGAAGCCCATTTTTATTAACCAACTCATCAATATGCTTTTTAAAAGACAGCTTTTCATYTATCCAGATGCCCAGATATTTGTTAGCACGGACACGATCAATATGGACACCCTCCAAAGTACATATGCTTAAATCATCAGACTTATTTTTATGCGCTCTAAAGACCAACATATRCTTAGTTTTACCTGCATTCAATACTAATTTCAGGATAATAACGTTTTTCTGTAACATAATGAAGGCAGASCGTAGTTCAGATAGAGCCTGTTCAACCATGGGGGCAATAGCATACACAACAATATCATCGGCATACAAGTGCAGGTTACATATTTTGACAGACAAATCGATATTGTCAATGTAAACAGTACAAAGTTCAGTACCCAGAATTGACTGCTGCAGGACACCTTTCGTAATATCCAGGAAACCTGATTTAACACCATCAGTAGATATACAGTACATTGAGTTCTATCTGTCAAGTAATTTTTAAACCAGTTACATGCAGCCTGGTCTAGGCCAATTGAGTAAAACCTCTGAATTAGTAGTGAGTGATCAACAGTATCGAAATCCTTTGACAGGTCAATGAAAGGGGCAGCACAATGTTGCCTTTTATCCATACAGTTAGCCACTTATTTATTTATAATATTTATATTATATATTTATTATTTATAACTAGGGATGCAGCAGAGACAGTGCTATGACCTGGTCTAAAACCCAACTGATAAAATAAAAAATATCTTAGCTGAGAATTCATCAAGGATTCTAATATTTTAGCTATCTAAATACACTATAATAATTGACTTCAATATCTTTATTTACATTTACATTTAAGTCATTTAGCAGACGCTCTTATCCAGAGCGACTTACAAATTGGTGCATTCACCTTATGATATCCAGTGGAACAACCACTTTACAATAGTGCATCTAACAAGCTGGTCCATGGCCTTGCATTTTTTTGAGTTTATTTTTACAGGGACAGTGCATATTAATACAAAGTTTCTGTAAAAGTGCTGGTTTTAGCCAGCTGGCAAATGTTAACTGCAGTCCCTGGGCAGGTTGTGGATAGAAGCATTACATTTGGTACAAACATTCCTTAGGTTTGTAACAAATTGGTTGTGACTAGATGGAGTACATCTGACTGAAAGTGACTTTTCGTAGCCGGTTAGGAGAGCATTTTAGCTAACCATTTCCTTAATCTTAACATTAACCTAACTCTCCAAACCGGCTTATGTTAATTCTCCTAACCTGCTGGATAAATTCTCCTAACCTGCGACAAAAAAAGTAACTTCCGTCATAGCTGTTAATGGTCAAAACCATTCAAACTTAACCTGCAAGCGTGTTTTTAAAAATGTGTTTTTATGTGTTTTTTAAAAATGGCTGCCATAAAAGCTGGTATCTGACAGATAAAAGAGGAACTAATTAAATATTTTCACCAGGAAGCTGAATTCAAAATGGCCACCATGTAGATGGTAATGAATCCACAGTCATTTTTAAAATACCTTTTAAAGTGACATTTTCATTGAAAATAATGAAATAAACTACTAATACATCAAATGTCTTAAGTTATGATTAGTGTAGAAAATAAAGTACTTAGGGCTCTGGTTCACATGTGCCACAGTGCACAATGTAGTTCATGATAATCCAGCAACCTATCATCGACCTTCTGAGAACATACATGATCACTTTTTCAGCCACACCTCCGGTGTTCTCTGCAAGCTTTAGCAGCGTCTTGGAAGAGTGTCCACAAAATGAGTCCAGTAATCAATTGTTTTAGCACCACCAATATTTCTGGTGAAGGTCACCAGAAAGATTCAGAATTGTCTTGTCATAGAGAACACAGCTGTGTATCTCTCAAGCAATGTTAACCAGCAGATTGCTTTACAGCTGGACTAGGGTTTGGACAGGTTTCCTGTGTAGATTAAGACACAGCGGAGGCGACAAGAGAAAAAAGGTACCCAATAGAGGGATGAGAAATGCGTTGTACTCCGAATTGTTCCATTATCCCAACCGTTACACGAGAAGATTGAATGACTGCTAGCTTTTCTGGAAAACTGCAGTTTTCATCCTCATGCTAGCAAGCAGTAGCCACAACAGCCATATATGGAATGTCACGTAGCATTGAACAAAAAAGAGTGTGATTGGCTCACTCTGCCATTCCAAAATGTTCAGGGACCCACGATGTAATTCCGTTTCCGTAATTATGTTACCGTATGTAAATCCACTTCAACAAAATCTTTTTTTTTTTAACTCAAGGTGTCATGTCAAAGCTGACACCCCATTTTCTACTACAGACATCTTTGAATCTTAATTCGGAGCAGATATTTTAAGTTTTTGGAGAACATGGTTGCATGAGAAACTGAGATTTTACCGTAATTCTGTTATCAAAATTTGCATCTGCCACAGTTTCTTCCAGTAAATGCATTTGGTTTCATTATTTATTTTACTAACTAAATAACACAGAATACACATACACACTTACATGAGACAAAAGTCCCTAGTGGACTGATAAGATATGACAGCTTGTTACACAATGGAGAGCGGGTGCGGAAGAGATTAAAGGGACATTTATCGTGTATACATCTATAATACCTTGCACATGAACCACCGCCTGTCTGGTAAGAAATGGTAATGTATTTATGTGTAGATGTCTTTGTTCGTCTCTTCTGTTGCAACCAATCCTTCTATGGGAAGGGCTTGATGGGTGTAAGGTCAAAGGTCACAATGTTCCTTAGTTGTTCCGTGCCTTCAATGATGCACCAGTGATAGTCTGAGGTGAGCTTCTCGCCTCTTTTCTTCCTTGGGTAGATAGTCAAAGTTCTAGACCCGTTTACATGCACAACTGCAGACTGGTCAATGGTTTTGATTTTAGTGAGGTTTATCATCTTCACCTAATGTTGAGCTTTAAGAGTTTCTTAACCATTTCAACGAATAGCCACAAGCTGCACGCTTTCTGGTCTTTGTTATGCTGCGTGAATGAGGACCCAAAAGCGACGTAATAGAAACCAAGAGTCTTTATTCCAGTCTTAAAAAAAACAATGATTCTCCTGGATATTTATTACAGGTAAACCAAATCAGGAAACTGAAATCCTCTCGTCAGTAGAGAGGAACGACTTGGAGACGCGCGACCAAGACGCAGGTCGCTTCAGGAAGGCACCAGGCCGTAGTGACATAGACACCTGCTTCACACGCAGCATCTGAAGAAGTGCAAAAACCAAGACAGGTGCGGAACAAGGGACACAGAACAGCAAACATCAAACAAGGAAGTCGACAAGGACAAAGCGGAAAACAGAGGAGAAATAGGGACTCTAATCAGCCAGGGCCAAACATATGGGACAGTGTTGGAAAAGAGTAAATGAGGTCGTTAGGAGAATGAGAACGAGCTGGGAGGCCAGGAATACGGAACGATATGAGGAGAGGAGAGCGGGAGAGGGAGAGAGGGGGGAGGTAGGAGAGGGATTTAGAAAGAGGGAAGAACCTAATAAGACCAAGGTCGAAGGGGAAAGGCACAGGGACAAGATGAGCATGATTGCAAAGACAAGAACATGGACAGTCCCCCCCACTCACCGAGCGCCTCCTGGCGCACTCGAGCGAGAACCCTTGGCGTGCAACGAAGGAAATCATCAATTCAACGAACCGGTCCAAGCACGTCCCGAGGATGGACCCAACTGCCTCTCCTTCAGGAACCGCATAACCCTCACCAATCCACTAAAGTACTTGGGACCACGTCCCACGAGAACGCTATGTCCATTGATCTTCCCGTACCTTGTAAAAGTGCCGCCCTTCGACAAGGACGGGGGGGGGGGAGGGAAGAACAAACGGGGCCGCGAAGAAAAGGCTTGGACACAAGAGACATTGGAGACAGGGTGTACCGCGCACGAAGATGTCGCGGAATGAAGCAGTCGTCACTAGCGAAGGGATTGGCACGACCTGAGAGACACTGGAACGGACTCAATTGAACCGCGTGATCAAACTGCGAGAAGCTGTTCGTTAAGGGGAAGGGTTACGAGTTGGAAAAGCCCACACTCTCTGACCGCGACCAATACCCTAGGACTCTTAATCCTACGTTTATTGGCGGCTCTCACAAGTCTGCGCCCTGTTTAACGGCAAAGTTGCAGACCTGACCCTCCTCCAGGTGCGCTCACAACGTTGGACCAAAAGGCCTGAGCGGAGGGAACGCTGGACTCCCCCCCCCCCCCGGCGACTGGGAACGAGAACCAGAGGAGGCTGGTACCAGACTACTCTGAAACGGAGATAAGACCCGGTATAGCAGGAACGAAGGAAGCGAGTTGTGAAGAGTACTCAGGCCATCAGGGGAGCTGTTCTGCCCAAACGCAGGGTTTCGAAACGGAAAGCTGCGTTAAATATGCGCCAATCGACCTGATTGGCCCTTTCTTTGCTTGCCGGGTTAGACTGGGGATGAACCCGGAAGAAGAGGACTGCGGAAGCGACCAACAAACGGACAGGAACTCCCTCCAAAACTGTGACGTTGGAATTGCGGGCCTCTGTCTGAAAACCGGCGTCTAACGGTTGAGACCATGAATCTGAAACCACCATGCTCAATGTGATTTGTTGCCGTTCTCCTTTAGCGGAAGGAAGGCTTAGCGGAGGAATTGAAATGTGCCGCCTTTAGAAAACCTATCGATACCGTAAGAATCACAGGTCTTTCCCCGAACAACAAAGGGCAAGACCGGGTAAAAAGTCTAAGGCGATGTGAGACCATGGTCGGAGAAGGAATGGGAAGCGGTCTGAACACCGGCAGGAGGAGGAGTTACCTGACTTAGTCTGCGCGCAGTCGAAACAAGCAGCCACGAAACGGCGCGTGTCCCGCTCCTGAGTAGGCCAGCCAAAACGCTGGCGTAATAGAAGCAAGGCGTCCCCGAACGCCGGTGGCCAGCTAACTTGGCAGAATGAGCCCACTGAAGAAAACCAGCCCAGACGATAGAGAAACAGGAACGAACAAAGAAGCGTACTAGGGGGAACAAAGCGCGCGGCGACGCAGTTGAGTGAGTTGCTTGCTTTACCTGTCTTCAATTCCCCAGACAGTTCACCTGACAACACGCCCTTCAGGGAGAATTCCCCTCGGGTCAGGTAGAAGGCCACAGAAGAACCTAAAAGAGACGGGATAAGGCATTCAGGCTTGGTTTCTTATTTCCCCGGGCGATAGGGAAAATCCGAAACTCGAAACGAGGCGAAAAACCAACGCCCAACGAAGCTTGACGTTGCATTAAGTCCTTGGCAGAACGAGATTGTACTCAAGTTTCTTTATGGTCAGCTTCCAAACGAAAAAGGGACGGTTCGCCCCCTCCAACCACTGTCGCCATTTCGCCTTATTGGCTAATGCGGATGGCGAGCAGTTCGCGGTTACCCAACATCATAGTTGGCGTCCGAGGCGAACAGGCGATGAGAAAAAGTAAGCGCAAGGATGGACCTTATCGTTCAGAACTGGAAGCGTGGGACAGAATGGCTCCCACGCCCACCTCTGAAGCGCAAACCTCGACATGAATTGTTTAGTGACGTCAGGGATTAACAAGGATAGGGCGGATTGTAAACGCTTCTTGAGGAGATTCAAAAGCTCCTGGCGCGGGAAACCGGACCACTTTAAAGGCAAGTCTTTTGACAGAAAGTCAGAGCTGTGAGGCAGGGGCAGCCACTTTGACCCGAAATTACGAATGAAAACGCCGATAAGGAATTAGCGGAAACCGAGAAAGCGCTGCAACTCGACACGTGACTTTAGGAACGGGCCAATCGCTGACAGCCTGGACCTTTAGCGGATCATTCTGAATGCCTTCAGCGGGGAATAAACAGAACCGAGAAATGTGACAGGAGGAGACATGAAACGCACTTTCTCAGCCTTCCGAAGGACAATTCTTCTTTAAAAGCGCTTGGAGTACACGTCGAAACCGTGGACTCTGAACATGAATCTTCGAGTGACGGTGAAAAAATCAGTTTCAGGATATCGTTTTCAAAGGTAAACGAAAACAAAGATGTCAGCATGGTCTCTCATACATTCATTAACTAATGCCTGGAAAGACAGCTGGACATAGCGAGACCGAACGGGCAGACCCCGGTATTCAAAATGCCCTAACGGACAGTGTAAACGGCCGGGTTTTCCACTCGTCCCCCTCTCTGATGCGTACGAGATTTGGTTAAGCGTTACGAAGGTCCAACTTAGTAAAGAACCTGGCTCCCTGCAGAATCTCGAAGGCTGACGACATAAGGGGAAGACGGATAACGATTCTTAACCGTTATGTTCATTTCAAAGCCCCTCGATTAAAATCCACGCAGGGGCGCAGAGTACCGTCCTTTCTTTCTCTAACAAAGAAAACCCCCGCTCGGGGCGAGAGGGAAAAAGGCACACCGGGTACCGGCGTCGAGAGAAACAGACAGATATTTCCTCCGGAGAGCCTTGCGTCGGGAGCCGACAGAGAGTATAGTCTACCCCGAAGGGGGAGTGGTCCCCGGAAAGGAGATCAATACAACAATCCATACGAACCGGTGAGGAGAAGAGAGTTGCTCTGGGGACCGACTGAAGACCATTGCGTTAAGATCATGATATTTCCTCCGGCACTCCTGGTCAATATCACCAGGGTTCCTCCGGAGTAGAGGGGACCAGAAGGAAACAGGAAGGAGATAGCAGACAAATTAAACACTTCCACATGACAAGGAAACGTTCCAGGTAGGATAGACGATACTTAGACCATTAATAGAAGGATTATGGACATTACTAGCCAGGGATTGACCCAAAACAAACAGGGTGTAAAAGGTGAAACGAAAAAATCAAAAAGGAAATGTTCACTGTGGTTACCAGAAGATATGTGAGGGTTAAAGGTTAAGTGTCTCCACATCTTTGTACTGGGGAGAGGACTTACCCATCTAAGGCGAACAATGGGCGTGGGCTTCCCAACTGTCTGAGAGGAATGTCATGTTTTCCGGAGCCCATGCCTTCGTCCATAAAACAACCCTCAGCCCCAGAGGTCTTATCAAGGCACTTGCAGGAAGCAGCCGAACCGGCCAGCGTAGATGGACCGACAAGGTAGTACAGATTCTTGATGGAGAGACCTGAGTAGTTAGCGCTCACCAGTAGCCTCCGCTTACTGATGGAGGCTCTGGCTTTTACTGGGACATGACATGGACAAAATGGTCCAGCAGAACCGCAAATAGAGGCAAAGGCGGTGGTGATTCTCCGTTTCCCTCTCCTTAGTCGAAGATGCGAATACCTCCCAAGCTGGCATGCGGCTCAGTCTCGAACGATGGGAGGAGATGGTTGAGATGCGGAGGGGGAAACACCGTTAACGCGAGCTCTCTCACCGAGCTCGGGTGACGAAGATCTACCCGTCGTTCTTATGCGGATGGCGAGGAGGCCAATTCAAAGAGTCCACTGCTGGAAGGAACCCCCGGGAGAGAATCTTCATCCTTAACCTCAGCGTGCGAGTCCCTCCAGAAAACGGAGCGAGCAACGCCGGCTCGTTCAGTCCACTGGATTGCCAGCAAGAGTGCCGGGAAACTCTATAGAGTAATTCCGTTATGGATTCCGAATCACCTGACATAGGGAAGCCAGGGCCCTGGAAGCCTCCTTTCCCAAAAACTGAACGACAAAAACCCGTATTCATCTCCCCTCTTTTAAAGTTTCTGATAACGTAGACACTCAGCCCTTGCCTCCCAGATAGCTGTGCCCCACTCCCGAGGCCCGACCAGTAAGGAGTTGATAGACGTAAGCGATCCGAGCTCTCTCTCTAGAGTATGTGTTTGGGCTGGAATAGAACACAATATCACACTGGGTGTGAGAAAGGAGCGGACACCTCAGTGGGCTGCCCAGAAGTTAACATGGTGGGTTATATAAACCCTAGGTTCCGAGACTCGGAAAAGGACAGGAAGTAGCTGGTGGCACGAGACGAAGGACTCTGAAACTGTCCTGGAGAGATCGGAGACGTTTGAGCCGGCCAGGGGTCTCAACGGCATGCGAGCAGCAGACAATCCTGCTCGTGTCTTGCCGAGCATTGCTTCCCTGGGATTCTCGACGGCAGTGTTGCGAAAATCCGTAGCTCTGGGTCCATTCTTGTCGGATTCTTCTGTTATGCTTTGGTGAAGAGGACCAAAAGCGACGTTAATTAGAAAACAGAGTCTTTATTCCAGTTTCTTAAACAAACAATGATTCTCCTGGATATTATTAAAGGTAAATCCAAAAAACAGGGAAACTGGAAATCCTTCTCGTCAGTAGACGAGGAAACGGACTGGGAGACGCGACCCACAGACTTGCAGGTCGCTCAGGAAGCACAGGCCGTATGCTTGACATAGGACACCTGGCTCACACGCAGCATTCTGAAGAAGGCAAAAAACACGGACCAGGGCGGGACATGAGGACACCAGAAACAAGCAAACATCCAAACAAGAATCCGACAAGGACAGAAGCGGGAGAAAACAGAGGTAGAAAAATAGGACTCTAAATCAGAGGGCAAAATAGGCGACAGGTAGTGGGAAAGAGTAAATGAGGTCGTTTAGGGAGAATGAGAAAACGAGCTGGGAGCTAGGAACGGAAGATTAGAGAGGAAGAGAGCGGCTGAGAGGGAGAGAGGGAGGAGGAGGAGAGAGGGATAGAAGAGGGAAAGAACCCTAATAAGACCAGCAAGAGGGAAGCACAGGGACAAGACATGATGATTCAAAGACAAAACATGACAGGTTCTTGGGAGTTTCAACCATTATTAATGTCTTTTTTTTTAACTAACGCTTCACGTCTGCTTGTCTGAAGATGTTAATTCTTAGCGAGGTCCTTTTTAAGCCCACTTTGGTCGGAAGGTTGGTTCCGTCACAGTGACACGCTCCTTCTGGCCTCATTCGGGGGTGGTTAGTTGATGGCAGCGGACATGAAAAAACCCTTCTTATTAGAAAACCAAAATCCCAATCCTATATAACAAAAATAGTTTAATCTTTCTTCATATTGGCATTAACATTTCATATTGGATGGAAACTTGAAAGCGAAGGGGGTTTCCTTTCCTAAGTTTACATTATTTGGTTCATACAGTTTTTAATAACTTCACAAAATGAAAAGCAATATGACATGATTATTCCCACTGACCATTCTTAACATTCCTATCTTAGAAATATTGTTTTCAATATTAACTGTTTGGGTGTTATTTAGTTTTGGCTGCAAAGGCATTCTTTTGGTTGTTACTGAAGAGCAGAGAGAGAGAGGGATTTCCATTCTCTCTGGTGTCACCCCCCCCCCCCCCCTCTTCTGTGGGAGAGAGGGGGTCTAGCTATCGTCACCTATTTGCCAAGCTGATCTTTAGGCCTTGTACCCTCGACCGGAGAGTCATAAACACTTTCAATGAACAGGTCAAACTGACAATGTTTACTTTTAGAACGGTGCCTATTCAGCTTGACGAGACACTATTCATCTGATGTGGAACGAACTGAAACGCTATCTGAAGAAGAGCAGAACAACACCAGAAGGAGGAGGGTGGTCAACTGTGCCCCGTAATGATTTAGCTTATCCCCCCAAAAATATTTTGGGTATCAGGTTGATTGTGGAGGCTGCACACTGTGAAATGTATTAGTTAATTAGACTAAGATTTCATTGCGATACCAATCTGTCATTACCACAAATGGGGGCCATGATGAAGTTAATGCGAGAAAAATAAGTTCAATGTAAATGTTACATTCCTGCCGGAGTTGGGTGTGTAATCAGTTGAGGGTCTTAAATTTCGGTGATAGTGCTTAGTGCTTCACGGTTGGTTCTGTCATTCTAAATTTGGAGAGCCACTAGAATGTAGCTTGGGCTTAACCTTGCCCCATCTCATTCTTATCAAGTTATGTGAAACTGTTATGTTTGGTCTCTCTTTTGCTTGTGAAAGTCCAATATTTGGTTTCTAGGTGGTATGGAAACGAGAATTGAAGGTTGTTTTTGTTTTGACAAGTTAAAACATGTTTTGACAAGTTTCCGGGACAGTCCACTGCAAACAGAATGTGTAAAGAAGCTATGTAAAACAATGGTTAAACATTGAGAGATTAGTCACCTGAGCGTCTATAGATACCTTGTTATGTGTGTTATTTTAGATTGTAAAACCAGGAAGGAAGGGTTTGAAAATGATGAATTAGTAAGATGGCACCGAAGGGATGGCTTGACGTTTTAACATGCTCCTAACCAACTGTGCTTATTTTGTATATTTTTATTTTTATTGTTTGTAAACTTATTATTTGTACATTAATGTTGCTGCTACCATCTCTTATGACACGAAAATAACTTCTGGACATCAGAACAGCAAGTATTCAACCTCGACCTGGAAGAAGGTTTTTACTTTAACGAGTCCGACGAGAGGGATATATACTGCTTTTACGGAAGAACAGGCCCAAATCCCCGTTCATTGTGTGAAGAGGAAAAGGGGGCGCGGGTCGGGGCTGCCTTCTGAGAATCCGTAGCACGAGCGACTAAACTCCCACTGCCGCCTGTTACTGGCTAACGTGCAATCATTGGAAAATACGATTATCCACCAACGGGACATTAAAAACTGTAATATCTTATGGTTCACCGAGTCGTGGCTGAATGATGACACGATAATATAGAGCTGGCAGGATTTTCCATGCCCCAGCAGAACAGAAGGAAGAAGCTACATCTGGTAAGACGAGAGGTGGGGGTGTGTATTTGTCAATAACAAGCTGGTGCGCGATATCTAGTATTAAAGAAAAGTCTCGAATGGTATTGCTTCGCCTGAGGTAGAGTATTCTTATCGATAAAAGCTATAGACCACACTATCTACCAAGAGTTCTCATCTAAACTCAGCGAAGAAAGAAACGTCCCTTTTCAGGACCCTGTCTTTCAAAGAATTAGTAAAAATACAAATAACTTCGTAAAGGGTTTAAACACTGTTTCCCATGCTTGTTCAATGAACCCATGAACATGCACCTGTGGAACGGTCATTAGAACACTAACAGTTACAGACGGTGGCAATTAAAGGTCACAGTTATGAAAATTTAGGGGACAATAAAGAGGCTTTCTACTGACTTCTGAAAAAACAACAAAAAATACAGCATGCCCAGGGTCCCTGCTCATCTGTCGCTGCGTTGAACGTGCCTTAGGCATGCTGCAAGGAGGCATGAGGACTGGCAATGTGGCCAGCGGCAATAATTGCAATGTACGTACTATGAGGACACCTAAGACAGCGCTACAGGAAGACAGGACAGACAGAGCTGATCATCCTCGCAGTGGCAGACCACGGTGTAACCAACACCTGCCACAGCGATCGAGTACATCTGAACATCACACTTGCCGGTACAGGTAGGCTTGTAGGGCTTGTAGGCCTATTGTAATGCAGGTCCTCACCAGACCTCACCGGCCAACAACGTCGGCCTATGGACACACAACCCACTTGTTGACATGGACCAGACAGGACTGTTAAAAAGTTCTTCTTCACTTGCGAGTCGCAGTTTTTGTCTCACACAGGGGTTGTGATCGGAATTCGCATTTTATCGTCGAAGGATATGAGCTTACATACGAGGCCCTGTACTCTGGAGCGGGATCAATTTGAGAGTGGAGAGATCCGTCCATGGTCTTGGGCAATGGTGTCAAGAGACATTCTCCCTCATGTGCGTTCACCCTTACCTGGCAGGCTCATCCTGAACATGACCCCTCCAGCAATGGACAAATGCCACCAGCCATACTTACTCGTTCTGTGTGTGATTTCCTGCAAGACGGAAATGGTCAGTTGTTCCCCATGCCAGCGACTGAGCCCAGATCTCAATTCCCATTGAGCACGTTGGGACTGTTGGATTCAGAGGGTGAGGGCTTTGGGGCAATTCCCCACAGAAATGTCCGGGAACTTACAGATGCTTGGTGAGAAGAGTGGAGGTAACATCTCACAGCAAGAATGCAAATCTGGACTGCAGTCCATGAGGGAGGAGATGCACTGCAGTACTAGTGCAGCTGGTGGCACACCAGATACTGGACTGTTACTTTTGATTTATGCACCCCCCCTCCCCTTTGTTCAGGACAATTATTCTTCTCTGTTAGTCACATGCTGTGAAACCTGTTAGTTTGTCTCAGTTGTGGATTCTTGTCATGTTCAATACAAATATTTTACACGTTAAGATTTCTGAAAATAAACCAAGTTGACAGTTGAGAGACGTTTCGTTTTTTTTGCTGAAGTTTATATTATTTCGTAGCCATCTATTTACCGCCACAGACCGATGCTGACTAAGAACCGCCTCAACCCAACTCTTACAGCATAAGCAAACAAAGAAAATGCTCATCAGGAAAGACCTACAGTAGAAGCATCACAGGCTAGTAATTGAGCGGTAGCTCCAGGTTGTAGTGAACTAACCACCTGGCTTAGTAAGATTAGATGTCTCTTTTAGCATTCCTCGAAAGACACTTTGGTTTCTGTAGACCATTTCATTTGACATTCTTCTTGCAGTAGAGCGGGTCAAGCTCTAACATATGATAGACAGAGTTTTGAATGATTTGCACCATTAATAGTTAAGTGAAGAAAGGACCTTGAGCTTCAATCGCGTGTTTGTAAGGTGGCGAGCCTCTCAGTAGCTTTCAGTTTTCTGTTTCATGGAGGCTGTTTCCTCTTGCATCTATCACATGACCTAGATAGGACTATGCTTGTTCTGGAAAAATACCAATTTCTCTCTTTTAACCTTGATTGCACCTTTCAGTCTTTTTAGCACTTTCAAGATTTCTCATGTGCTCTTCTGTGTCGCCGCACTGTTGCGAGTTATATCATCAATATAGCTGATTTACCCGTCTATACCTTACTGTAGTTCTGATCATCATTTTCTGGAACAATAGCTGGCGCACAGGCAAACACCATAAGGAAGCCTGTTGCTTAAACAACCCTTATGCATATTAAATGGTTGAGATAGTGCTTTTAGAGCTACTGTACTCTGCTTGGTACGCCTCATGAAAAATCCCAGCTTTGTGAACTTACTCACCACCTTGTCAGCTTTGTTGAAACAAGTTCCTGCGTACTTCCAGCCACGGAATTGATTAGCTTACCTTGTAACTCCAAACAATATTCCTTTACAGTATTTTTCTTGTTTTTAGTATACAGACACAATTGGAGCAGGCTCACTCAACTGGAAGTAGAAACTCCCTCTCAACGTCTGTAAGTACAACGGACTTACGGTTCAAGATTATCACAGTCTTCTTCAATACTGACAGGTTAGAGTCTTTGTTCCAGTGAGATTGCTAAGGGCAACACCTCCATGGTTAAGTTTGGCGACTTAGATCGAGCACAGACACTTGTCTCATGGGATAGCTGAGCTGGCTACACTGACTGTGCTAGTGGGTAGACTCACTAAACTGGCAAGGCTGAGCTAACAACTGCCTGCTGCCTGGCTGCCACCCTATTCATATTGGCAGCTTGGTGGGTTAGAGCCGCTGTCTACGTAGATAATAGATGAGAGCCACCCCTCCTAGCAGTAGAGTCTTGTCACTCCTCCAGTAGGCCAGGATGGTCCTGTGTTCTAGGATGGAGTCCCGGTCCAACTCAACAACATTTCCAAGAGAACCAGAATGTCAGGGCATGAGTCCTGCACCCACATGTAAATTGTATAATTAAAAAAAAATCATACTTAGCACATTTCGGTGCATTAGCCCAAGCCCCTACGAGATTTAAAGWCAGAGCAGGTATTAAGCTCATTCCCATAAGAGCTGACAGGCATAGGGCCATCTGCAGCGATTTGTAGAGTGAGTGGAGACATTTCCAAGGTCCCTTGCAAACTATGTGAGAGCAGAGCAGAGCAGACTGAACATTTGTTAGACCTCCCTCGAGTTTCTGGATGCAGGGGCTGGAGCGAGAACTAGGAGAGCAGTGTTGGCAGAGCTCAGTACACCCGGATGAAGCTGCTGCAGGGGACCAGGGTTGCYGCCAATGCTCCATTCTGGGTRTGCACAGRAGGTCTTGGTGTCTCTCCTGTTGCAGGGTTGGGGCTGCCATTGGGGGRCAGGAGTGTCCCAGGCCTGTCCTGGGGATGGGAGTAGGGGGGTATCTAAAACTAGCCTGGGAGGGAGGTTGTAGGGGGATTGAGGAGGGTGGTGTGGAGGGTAGTGTGGCTGACAAAGCTCCAAACTCTCTGCATATGAGGGTTGATGTAAATGATACATGGTCTGGCCTGCATCATGTGGTGCACTACCTTCAACAGTGTTTTGCCAGACCCTAGGTTAGCGGTCGGTGCTGTGTAGAGCTTGGATTGAGGTGGGCCTGGTCTGGTAGAGCTGTGCTGTGATGGGCCGGGTCTGGTAGAGCTGTGCTGAGGTGGGCCGGGTCTCCTTGAGCTGTGCTGGGCCGTGGTCGAGACACTGGGCCGTGTCTGGGCCGTGTCTGGTCGAGTTGGGCTGAGGCGGGCCTGGTCTGGTAACATGGGAGGGAGGTTAAGGAGGAATTGAAGAGGGTGGTGTGGAGGGCAGTGTGGCCGGCGATGCTCCAAACTCTGCGTGTGGGCTCTTTTACTGCGTACGGCTTGGGCATAGCTCAGTGTATCTGCATGCATGAAGATGACCTCATAGAACAAAACATATTAGATCTCATAAGCCTGTGTTTACCACAGACCTTGTTTTCAGCGTTTTCCAAAAACCATAGGCATTAGTAATGCCGTATTTTTGTAAGTACTAACGGAAACTATCCGCCCCGGCCTGTTGGCCAAAACCTATGTGGAAATGTATGCTTTTGGGGGGGGGGGGGGGTTTGAATAACACCAAAGGCCTGTGGTTAACACAGACTAATATTGTAGTTCAATTTCTCTGACAGTTAGCAACTGACTTATTTTGAGTAATTAAAGGCTTCATAATTCATAAAGATCATGATAACCATCCCCCCTAAGAACGGTGTTCAATTGCTGACAAAAAAAAGCTACGTTTGGTAACTTGACCCCGAAGATTTGTGTGTTAAAATCTATTTTATACATTTTGTTTTGACATTTTTCAGTAATTCACTTTTAAAAGCTAAAGTSTAGGTCTTATTTTAATTAAATCAATCAAATATTGAAACACAATGGCATTGCACATCTCACTATTAATATCCTCACTATGATGAGGTTTTGATGTAAGGTCCCTCTTTTAATTTTCCCACCAAATCATGTCCAAATCATCCTAAAGTATCTAAATGCTATATAACTCAATGAAGTTACTTGTAGACGATTTGGACGTGATTTGGAAAATACAAATTCAGGGGGGGGGGGCTAGTTACTCCATTGGAGGAGGGGGGGGCAGTTGCCCCCAACACACTCAGCTTCAATTTGACTGCTTTATTAAAAACATATTACAATTTTTTTTTCTAAACAAGTGGATTATTTATCTTTAGGCTCAGCTAATGGTATATGTATAAAACATTTATAGATCTAACTTAATGAGATTATATATAAAACTTAATAAATGCCTAAATATTAGATCAACTTACCTCAGAGTARCTTAACATTTTTAGATAATCAAGAGTAGTGGCAGGCAGGAAAAGTGTTTGACATTTTTTGTGTGACATACAGTAAGTGTCACAGGTCAGAGGTCACCTTTGAGTGTACTCCCTGAGGGTGCCACCGGAGGGCCCCCTTATATTTTCTAGTGTCCAGGTGAGCCTCCCCTGGATTATTGGGTTAACCTCACATTATTTTTTGTGTGCAGTATATCCCCAAACACTGTTCTTTCCACATGAATTTCCTGCTTAAAGCAGGTTGATGTTTATTGTCATGAATCTTGCCCTGGAGCTAGAACTAAGTGATTTCTGCTAGATGGGCCAGCTGTCAAAATTGGTTATCTTAAAAATTCATAAAAACAAAAATGAGCTTTTTGTTCTAAATTTAAGGTTAGGTTTAGGCATTAGGGTTAGCAGTGTGGTTAAGGTTAGGTTTAAAATCATATTTTATGACTTTGTGGCTGTGCCAGCTAGAGACCACTCGACAGAGCTGCCTCCAGGGCAAGATTTGTGACAATAAATGCCAACCTGCCCATAGCAATGGCCAATGAACCAGAGGCAGAAAATGCTTACTCATTTCCATTTTTTAGGACTACAAGCTGGTCCATGGCCTTRGCATTTTTTTGAGTTTATTTTTACAGGGACAGTGCATATTAATCAAAGTTTCTGTAAAAGTGCTGGTTTTAGCCAGCTGGCAAATGTTTTAACTGCAGTCCCTGGGCAGGTTGTGGATAGAAGCATTACATTTGGTACAAACATTCCTTAGGTTTGTAACAAATTGGTTGTGACTAGATGGAGTACATCTGACTGAAAGTGACTTTTCGTAGCCGGTTAGGAGAGCATTTTAGCTAACCATTTCCTTAATCTTAACATTAACCTAACTCTCCTAACCGGCTATGTTAATTCTCCTAACCTGCTGGATAAATTCTCCTAACCTGCGACAAAAAAAGTAACTTCCCGTCATAGCTGTAATGGTCAAAACCATTCAAACTTAACCTGCAAGCGTGTTTTTAAAAATGTGTTTTTAAGTGTTTTTAAAAATGGCTGCCATAAAAGCTGGTATCTGACAGATAAAAGAGGAACTAATTAAATATTTTCACCAGGAAGCTGAATTCAAAATGGCCACCAATGTAGATGGTAATGAATCCACAGTCATTTTTAAAATACCTTTTTAAAGTGACATTTTCATTGAAAAATAATGAAATAAACTACTAATACATCAAATGTCTTAAGTTATGATTAGTGTAGAAAATAAAGTACTTAGGGCTCTGGTTCACATGTGCCACAGTGGCACAATGTAGTTCATGATAATCCAGCAACCTATCATCGACACTTCTGAGAACATACATGATCACTTTTTCAGCCACACCTCCGGTGTTCTCTGCAAGCTTTAGCAGCGTCTTGGAAGAGTGTCCACAAATGAGTCCAGTAATCAATTGTTTTAGCACCACCAGATATTTCTGGTGAAGGTCACCAGAAAGATTTCAGAATTGTCTTGTCATAGAGAACACAGCTGGTGTATCTCTCAAGCAATGTTAACCAGCAGATTGCTTACAGCTGGACTAGGGTTGGACAGGTTTCCTGTGTAGATTAAGACACAGCGGAGGCGACAAGAGAAAAAGGTACCCAATAGAGGGATGAGAAATGCGTTGTACTCCGAATTGTTCCATTATCCCAACCGTTACACGAGAAGATTGAATGACTGCTAGCTTTTCTGGAAAACTGCAGTTTTCATCCTCATGCTAGCAAGCAGTAGCCACAACAGCCATTATGGAATGTCACGTAGCATTGAACAAAAAAGAGTGTGATTGGCTCACTCTGCCATTCCAAAATGTTCAGGGACCCACGATGTAATTCCGTTTCCGTAATTATGTTACCGTATGTAAATCCACTTCAACAAAATCTTTTTTTTTTAACTCAAGGTGTCATGTCAAAGCTGACACCCCATTTTCWCTACAGACATCTTTGAATCTTAATTCGGAGCAGATATTTAAGTTTTTGGAGAACATGGTTGCATGAGAAACTGAGATTTTACCGTAATTCTGTTATCAAAATTTGCATCTGCACAGTTCTTCCAGTAAATGCATTTGGTTTCATTATTTATTTACTAACTAAATAACACAGAATACACATACACACTTACATGAGACAAAAGTCCCTAGTGGACTGATAAGATATGACAGCTTGTTACACAATGGAGAGCGGGTGCGGAAAGAGATAAAGGGACATTTATCGTGTATACATTCTATAATACCTTGCACATGAACCACCGCCTGTCTGGGTAAGAAATGTAATGTATTTATGTGTAGATGTCTTTGTTCGTCTCTCTGTTGCAACCAATCCTTCTATGGGAAGGGCTTGATGGGTGTAAGGTCAAAGGTCACAATGTCCTTAGTTGTCCGTGCCTTCAATGATGCACCAGTGATAGTCTGAGGTGAGCTTCTCGCCTCTTTTCTTCCTTGGGTAGATAGTCAAAGTTCTAGACCCGTTTACATGCACAACTGCAGACTGTCAAGGTTTTGATTTAGTGAGGTTATCATCTTCACCTAATGTTGAGCTTTAAGAGTTTCTAACCATTTCAACGAATAGCCACAGCTGCACGCTTTCTGGTCTGGGAGTTTCAACCATTTGTAATGTTTAACTAACGCTTCACGTCTGCTGGTCTGAAGATGTTAATTCTTAGCGAGTCCTTTTAAGCACTTTGGTCGGAAAGGGTGGTTCCGTCACAGTGACACGCTCTTCTGGCCTCATTCGGGGCGTGGCTTAGTTGATGTGCAACGGACATGAAAAACCCTTCTCATTAGAAAACCAAAAATCCCAWTCCTATTATAACAAAAATAGTTTAATCTTTCTTCATATTGCATTAACATCATATTGGATGGAAACTTGAAAGCCGAAGGGGGTTTCCTTCCTAAGTTACATTATTTGGTTCATACAGTTTTTAATAACTTCACAAAATGAAAAGCAATATGACATGATTATTCCCACTGACCATTCTTAACATTCCTATCTTAGAAATATTGTTTCAATATTAACTGTTTGGGTGTTATAGTTTTGGCTGCAAAGGCATTCTTTTGGTTGTTACTGAAGAGCAGAGAGAGAGGGGGAGTTTCCATCTCTGTGGTGTCCCCCCCCCCCTCCCCTCTTCTGTGGGAGAGAGGGGGGTCTAGCTATCGTCASCTATTTGCCAAGCTGATCTTAGGCCTTGTACCCTCGACCGGGAGAGTCATAACACTTTCAATGCAACAGGTCAAACTGACAATGTTTACTTTAGAAGGTGCCTATTCAGCTTGACGAGACACTATCATCTGATGTGGAACGAACTGAAACGCTATCTGAAGAAGAGCATGAACAAACACCAGAAGGAGGAGGGTGGTCAACTGTGCCCGTAATTGATTTAGCTTATCCCCCCAAAAATATTTTGGGTATCAGGTTGATTGTGGAGGTCTGCACACTGTGAAATGTATAGTAATTTAGACTAAGATTTCATTGCGATACCAATCTGTCATTACCACAAATGGGGGCCATGATGAAGTTAATGCGAGAAAAATAAGTTCAATGTAAATGTACATCCTGCCGGAGTTGGTGTGTAATCAGTTGAGGGTCTTAAATTCGAGTGATAGTGCTTAGTGCTTCACGGTTGGTTCTGTCATTCTAAATTTGGAGAGCCACTAGAATGTAGCTTGGGCTAACCTTGCCCCAATCTCATTCTTATCAAGGTTAGTGTGAAACTGTTATGTTTGGTCTCTCTTTTGCTTGTGAAAGTCAATATGGTTTCTAGGTGGTATGGAACACGAGAATTGAAGGTTGTTTTTTGTTTGACAAGTTAAACATGTTTTGACAAGTTTCCGGGACAGTCACTGCAAACAGAATGTGGTAAGAGCTATGTAAACAATGGTTAAACATTGAGAGATTTAGTCACCTGAGTCTATAGATACCTTGTTTATGTGTGTATTTTAGATTGTAAAACCCAGAAGGAAGGGTTTGAAATGATGAATTAGTAAGATGGCACCGAAGAGGATGGCTGACGTTTTACATGCTCCTAACCAACTGTGCTATTTTGTATATTTTATTTTTATTGTTTGTAACTTATTTTGTACATAATGTTGCTGCTACCATCTCTTATGACCGAAAATAACTTCTGGACATCAGAACAGCAAGTATTCAACCTCGACCTGGAAGAAGGTTTTTACTTTAACGAGTCCGACGAGAGGGATATACTGCTTTACGGGAACAGGCCCAAATCCCCGTTCATTGTGTGAAGAGGAAAAGGGGGCGCGGGTCGGGCTGCCTTCTGAGAATCCGTAGACGAGCGACTAAACTCCCACTGCCGCCTGTTCTACTGGCTAACGTGCAATCATTGGAAAATACGATTATCCTACCAACGGGACATTAAAAACTGTAATATCTTATGGTTCACCGAGTCGTGGCTGAATGATGACACRGATAATATAGAGCTGGCAGGATTTTCCATGCCCCRGCAGAACAGAGAAGAAGCTACATCTGGTAAGACGAGAGGTGGGGGTGTGTATTTGTCAATAACAGCTGGTGCGCGATATCTAGTATTAAAGAAGTCTCGAGGTATTGCTCGCCTGAGGTAGAGTATCTTATGATAAGCTATAGACCACACTATCTACCAAGAGTTCTCATCTAAACTCAGCGAAAAAGAAACGTCCCTTTTTCAGGACCCTGTCTTTCAAAGAATTAGTAAAAATACAAATAACTTCGTAAAGGGTTTAAACACTGTTTCCCATGCTTGTTCAATGAACCATGAACATGCACCTGTGGAACGGTCATTAAGACACTAACAGTTTACAGACGGTGGGCAATTAAGGTCACAGTTATGAAAATTTAGGACACTAAAGAGGCCTTTCTACTGACTCTGAAAAACACAAAAATAAAGATGCCCAGGGTCCCTGCTCATCTGCGTGAACGTGCCTTAGGCATGCTGCAAGGAGGCATGAGGACTGCAGATGTGGCCAGGGCAATAAATTGCAATGTACGTACTGTGAGACACCTAAGACAGCGCTACAGGAAGACAGGACAGACAGCTGATCATCCTCGCAGTGGCAGACCACGTGTAACAACACCTGCACAGGATCGGTACATCTGAACATCACACTTGCGGTACAGGTAGGCTTGTAGGGCTTGTAGGCCTATTGTAATGCAGGTCCTCACCAGACCTCACCGGCAACAACGTCGCCTATGGACACAAACCCACTGTTGCTGGACCAGACAGGACTGGTAAAAAGTTCTCTTCACTGACGAGTCGCAGTTTTGTCTCACCAGGGGTGATGATCGGATTCGCATTTATCGTCGAAGGAATGAGCATTACATCGAGGCCTGTACTCTGGAGCGGGATCAATTTGGAGGTGGAGAGTCCGTCATGGTCTTGGGCAGTGTGTCAAGAAGACATCCTCCCTCATGTGGTACCCTTCCTGCAGGCTCATCCTGACATGACCCTCCAGCATGACAATGCCACCAGCCATACTACTCGTTCTGTGTGTGATTTCCTGCAAGACCGGAATGTCAGTGTTCCGCCATGGCCAGCGACGAGCCCAGATCTCAATCCCATTGAGCACGTCTGGGACCTGTTGGATCAGAGGGTGAGGGCTTGGGCAATTCCCCACAGAAATGTCCGGGAACTTACAGATGCCTTGGTGGAAGAGTGGGGTAACATCTCACAGCAAGAACTGGCAAATCTGGTGCAGTCCATGAGGAGGAGATGCACTGCAGTACTTAGTGCAGCTGGTGGCCACACCAGATACTGACTGTTACTTTTGATTTTGACCCCCCCCTCCCCCTTTGTTCAGGGACACATTATTCCATTTCTGTTAGTCACATGCCTGTGAAACCTGTTCAGTTTGTCTCAGTTGTTGAATCTTGTCATGTTCATACAAATATTTACACGTTAAGTTTGCTGAAAATAAACGCAGTTGACAGTGAGAGGACGTTTCTTTTTTTGCTGAGTTTATATTATTCGTAGCCATCTATTTACCGCCACAGACCGATGCTGGCACTAAGACCGCCCTCAACCAACTCTATACAGCCATAAGCAAACAAGAAAATGCTCATCCAGAAGACCTACCAGTGAAGCATCACAGGCTAGTATGAGCGGTAGCTCCAGGTTGTAGTGAACTAACACCTGGCTAGTAAGTAGATGTCTCTTAGCATTCCTCGAAAGCACTTTGGTTTTTCTGTGACCATTTCCATTTGACATCTTTCTGCAGTAGAGCGGTCATAGGCTTAACTATGATAGACAGATTTTGAATGAATTTGCCATAATAGTTAAGTAAGAAAAGACCTGAGCTCAGTGGTGTTTGTAGGAATGGGAGCCTTCTCAGTAGCTTCAGTTTTCTGTTTCATGGGGTGTATTCCCTCTGCATCTATCACATGACCTAGATAGACTATGCTGTTCTGGAAGAAATACAATTTCTCTCTTTTAACCTTGATTGCACTTTCAGTCTTTTTAGCACTTCAAGATTTCTCATGTGCTCTTCTGTGTCGCGCACTGTGAAAAGTATATCATCAATATAGCTGATTACCCCGTCTATACCTTGTAGTATCTGATCCATCATTTTCTGGAACAATAGCTGGCGCACAGGCAACACCATAAGGAAGCCTGTTGACCTTAAACAACCCCTTATGCATATTAATGGTGAGATAGTGCTTAGAGCTAACTGTACTTGCTGGTACGCCTCATGAAAAATCCAGCTTTGTGAACTTCTCACCCCCTGTCAGCTTTGTGAACAAGTCCTGCGTACTTCCAGCCACGGATTGATAGTTACCTTGTAATCTCCAAAATATTCTTACAGTATTTTCTGTTTTTAGTATACACACAATTTGGAGCAGCTCACTCACTGGAGTAAGAAACCCTTCCCTTTCAACAGCTTCTGTAAGTACATACGGCACTTACGGTCAAGATATCACAGTCTCTTTCAATAATGACAGGAATGGAGGACGTCTTTGTTCCAGTGAGATTGCTAAGGCAAACACCTCCATGTTAAGTTTTGCGCGACTTAGATCGAGGCACAGACACTGTCTCAATGGGGATAGCTGAGCTGGCTACACTGACTGTGCTAGTGGTAGACTCCACTAAACTGGCAGGCTGGCTAACAGCCTGCTGCCTGGCCTGCACCCTATCTCATTGTGGAGCTTGGGGAGTTAGAGCCCTGTCTATGTTCGTAGATAAGATGAGAGCACCCCTCCAGCTAGGATGGAGTCTGTCACTCCTCAGTAGGCCAGGATTGGTCCTGTTCTAGGATGGAGTCCGTCACTCATTTACATTTACATTTTTTACATTTAAGTCATTTATCAGACGCTCTTATCCAGAGCGACTTACAAATTGGTGCATTCACCTTATGATATCCAGTGGAACAACCACTTTACAATAGTGCATCTAACTCTTTTAAGGGGGGGGGTTAGAAGGGATGGATTACTTTATCCTATCCTAGGTATTCCTTAAAGAGGTGGGGTTTCAGGTGTCTCCGGAAGGTGGTGATTGACTCCGCTGACCTGGCGTCGTGAGGGAGTTTGTTCCACCATTGGGGTGCCAGAGCAGCGAACAGTTTTGACTGGGCTGAGCGGGAACTGTACTTCCTCAGAGGTAGGGAGGCGAGCAGGCCAGAGGTGGATGAACGCAGTGCCCTTGTTTGGGTGTAGGGCCTGATCAGAGCCTGAAGGTACGGAGGTGCCGTTCCCCTCACAGCTCCGTAGGCAAGCACCATGRTCTTGTAGCGGATGCGAGMTTCAACTGGAAGCCAGTGGAGAGAGCGGGGTGGAGCGGGGTCACTCCTCAGCAGGCCAGGATTGGTCCTGTTTGTGGGTGAGTCCCAGAAAGGGCCAATTATCTACAAATTCTATCTTTTGAGAGGGGCAGAAAACAGTTTTCAACCAGCGATTGAGTTGTGCGACTCTGCTGTGGAGCTTAACACTCCCTCTAACTGGGAAGGGGCCAGAGACAATTACTCGATGCCGACACATCTTTCTAGCTTATTTACACGCTGAAGCTATGTTGCACTTGGTGACCTCTGACTGTTTCATCCTGACATCGTTGGTGCCGACGTGGATAACAATATCCCTATACTCTCTACACTCGCCAGTTTTAGCCTTAGCCAGCACCATCTTCAGATTAGCCTTAACATTGGTAGCCCTGCCCCCTTGTAAACAGTGTATGATCACTGGATGATTCGTTTTAATTCTAATACTGCGGGTGATGGAGTCGCCAATGACTAGGGTTTTCAATTTGTCAGAGCTAATGGTGGGAGGCTTCGGCGTCTCAGACCCCGTAACGGGAGGAGGAGAGACCAAAGAAGGCTCGGCCTCTGACTCCGACCCGTTGCTTAATGGGGAGAACCGATTGAAAGTTTCTGTCGGCTGAATGAGCGACACTGGTTGAGCAATTCCTACAGCATTTCCCTCCAGAAGCCATGAGAAAATTGTCTGGCTGCGGGGACCGTGCGAGGGGATTTATACTACTATCTGTATTTATTGGYGGCACCTACGCTGTTTCCTCCTTTCCTACACTTAAATTACCCTTGCCTAACGATTGCGTTTGAAGCTGGGCTTGCAGAACAGCTATCCTCGCCACAAGGCGATCGTTCTCCYGTATATTATGAGTACATTGACTGCAATTAGAAGGCATAATGTTAATGTTACTACTTAGCTTCGGCTGGTGGAGGTCCTGACGAATCACGTCCGGGGTGAAAAAGTTGAATTAAAAAAGTTGAGCGAGGGGGGCGGAAAGTATATATAAAACGGTCATTAAAAAGTAAAAACCGTAAAGTTGGCAGGTAGCAAAGTAAGGTTAGCAACAAACCGCACAGCAGCACTTAAACAAGTCTACAAGTTGTGACCGGAAATGACATCGTTGCTCTCGTCTTCCTACAGTCGCAGTAAGGAGGCCTCTCCCTCAGTAGCATCCAGATGCTTGTTCCATTTCGCTTGCTTCGTGTCATTGTTTCCCACTTGACGCGAGCGGCATGCCCTGGCTATGTGTCCTTTCTTCTTGCAATCCCGACGCTCAAAATCTTTGTAGCGGCACTATTCTAGGTTGTGCCCTTTTCCAGCGCAATGGTAACATGGTTTACCTGTTGCTTCCGTTTTCTTGGCAACGCTTTTCTTCTCGACTGCATTTGCTTTAAAAGTATTTTGTGAAAACTGCTGTGCACTTTTCTTCGTTATTTCAAAAGAAAATCGCATATCCACAGCAAGTGCTAATGTTATTTTTGTTTGTGTGAGCTACGTTCAGTAAACGGTCTCTCAGCTCTGMACTTTTAAMACCGCACACAAATCTATCATGTCATGACTCTTCAAGAAACTGACTGAATTTACATGTGGCTGATAGTTTTCTTAAACTAGCTAAGTACTCACTTATCGACTCTCCCTCGAGTTAACTCCTTGCATGAAACTTGCATCTTTCAGCAATAAAATTAGTCCTCGGTATGTAGTGACTTAGTCAACASCATTTTTTCACTTGGTTCTGTGGCGCACATAAGTCCATTAACAAATTGTGAGTCTTTCTGCCAACAATCGTCAGAAAAAATGGCTTTAGACTTGAGCTTCAAAATACTGTTCCAACCTTTCCGAATAGGCTTCTAAACTTTCCTCGAAGTGAAAATCCTCAGCCTTGCCGAACGCCATCTTCGGTGCTAGCTTTTCTACACAGATTGTGTCGATGGCGCTAACACTTTCTTGCTCACTCTGTTCCCCTTCGGACAAAAACTCCATTACTTCGTTGCCAATCTGTTGCATCCCTTGTTAAAGGAAGCAGGGTTCTTTTAAGTTATTTCAAAGAGAAACTCAACAGTATAAAGCATTAACGTCCCAAAGAGGTTTATTTCCAACATGACAGCGGATACAACATAGCCGGTTTCAAGCTGAGTCCATCTGAACCCGCTCAAAGGAAGCACACTAGAATACCTTGGCAAACAACCAATAAGGGCCTGCCAATAAAACTATGCGCATCCAATCAGATACATATTTCCAATATCACGCACTGAACATGTGCATACCATTTTAACCAGGTGTGCATAATAACATGCTGCTTATCTCTCAAACACTACAGAAATTATAACTTTTAGGTCACTGTGCTCGAAGATAAGCCTTTTGGTTGCTAAAACCTCTTCATCATTGCCTTTCTCTGTGCATGCTGCCAGACAGTTCATAGGACAACTTTGGGGTTTGTCTTGCATTTATTTACAACACAGTGTAGCCTTCACGGGCAGCAAGTCCATACATGTTACTTTCCATGTTACCTGTGCACTCTCCTCACTTTAATATATATATACACACACACACACACACACACACACACACACACACACACACACACACACACACACACACAAACTCATTATCCTCTGTGTTAGAGTTCTCTGTTTTGTGTCTGTGTCCAGTTAGGCAATCAGCCAACGTATTTGTGTTGGCCTGCATAACGTGCTGGACACTGGCCAACCCCCACTCCCTCCCCTCACTCCCTTTTTTCACTTTTCCCCTCCAGAGAAAAACAGATAGTCAGAATGTTCTGTTGTTTTAACCGTTCTGTTTCAGGCCAATGAATGAGACAGAGGTGATCATGCAGTAGTGAAAAAATCGAAGGGGAAAATATTGGGCAATTACGTTTTAGTCGTGTCTTTATTTTCCTAGTGCAATGGCAGACAACAGACAACTATGAAGCTGTCATGAGAGAGTTCACTTTCTTTCCATGTAACCCTTTCACACGCTCGAATTGCTCGCGCTTTGACTTGACTTCCAATCAAGTCCGGTTCGGAGGCGCTGTGAAACCAGAAAGTTCGACAGACAGAGAGCTGGCTGGTGGCCGAGATTACTTTCCATGTGTTCTGTGTACTCCCTTCATAAACACTTTTCAATTAAAATGTGATGACCATAAACTATTAACCATTAACTACAGTATGATGGTATTACAAAAGAGTGACTTAWTAAACTGCTGTAGTGCAGGAATCTGCACAGACCCCTTGTTGAACTTTGTCCTCCTTTCAGGCAGGCAGGAAAACAACACTGCTAGCATAAAAGGAGGAGCAGAGAGAGTTGAGGGTTGTTGTTCTTCCAGAAGCTACTGCTAGACCGAGCTGAGTTGACTGAGGGACTTTTTACTAGACAGTAAGTGACTGCAAAACAATTTCCACATTTGTTGTGCATGTTGATAAGACAGAGTTTAACTCTCTCTCTATTTTTGACGTATATAACCTGTGATACCCGATCACTTGAACAAATTGAGACAAAGTGTTTTGCTATTTCTTTAGCTTTGTTATTTTGCTTGTGTTGTCTCCATATGGCATATACGCTGTATTTGATCATTTCCAGTTGATTGGCAATTGTGTGTTTCTAAAATATGAATATGCAGGGAGAGAAAGAGAGAACTTTCTGCACTTAACCACCCTCACCGAACCTTTATTTTTCTGCCGTTCATCAGTACGCCTTTGGTTGTGCAATAGAATTTCTAAMTTAACAAAAACAACATCTATCCCTGTAATAAAAGTCTAGAAATGTAAAACATTTCATACTAATCCCTCATTTCTTTTCATGTCAGCAAATAAATACTTTAAAAAATGTATCCCTTTCTTTGTCTCTTTTTTAATGCCATTGATACAACTGATTTCCAGGCAGCATTGCTTTTAATTAATAAGTCTACTAAGGTTAGGTTAGGAAGATTGGGACACAAGCCAAAATTGAGTTAATCTTTAATTATCTTTTGTCCAACTATCTACTACCAGGCACAGTATTGGGACACAGATAGAAAATTGTGACATAGCATTGAACTACTCTACAAACCCTGTCCTCATCACCTGAGCAGACTCTTACCCGACTTGCTTTATCTCATGCACCCCCTCAGCAGATCAAGCCTGCGGTGCAGCACCGTGATGTGGGCGGGACTAAGCCTGCTCCTGGCTCTCTGCCTGCTCCCTGGGGGCGGAACAGAGAGTGAGGGGGAGGGGACCCGCTGTAAGCCGCCACCTGGTTGGAGCATTGGGGAGGTGGAGCCTATGAAGGAGGTCATGGGCCAGGTCACGGTGGTGGCCCTCCTCCAGGCCAGTTGATTGTTCTGCTTGGTGCAGGCATCCTTGTAAGTGGACCAGACAGGGCTCGGTTCCATTTTGGACCCTTAGCCACTTTCCTACCCATAGTGGAGTGTGGTTGTTGTTATGCCTGTTCTTTTTGTTATTTTGTGATTTCTTTTGACCATCTCTCCGTATCCTCATGTTTCACTTCCCTGTCGTGTTTCTCTGGGCAGATTGGATGGGCTGCGCCTGAAGCTGGAGGGTCAGGGTCTGGAGAATGTGACCTATATGGTGGTGAACCACCAGGGGGAGCAGGCCCAGCGCCTACACACCCTGCTGAGGCAGAAACTGTCTGAGAACATCACGCTATACAAACAGCAGCCCAAACAGGACGACGTGTGGCAGACCCTGGCTGGAGAGAAGGATGACTTCCTCATCTATGACAGGTCAGCTCCAGACTGTGGTCACTCTGTCTGTCTGCGGTCAGTCTACTCAGAAATACAGACCGTGCTCATCATGCTGTCTGTTCCCCTAACAATTAACCTTCTCTCGCTCTCTCTCTCTCTCTTCTCTCTCTCTCTCTTCTCTCTCTGTCTCTCGCCCAGGTGTGGTCGTCTGACCTACCATATCTCCCTGCCCTACTCCATCCTGGGTACTCCCTATGTAGAGAATGCCATCAAGGCGACCTACTGCACACACGTCTGTGGGGACTGCACGTATGAGGTACACACACACACACACACACACACACACACACACACACACACCGGGCGTGTCTGTGTTTGTATGTGAGAATTAGCTCTGAGTTATGGAAAACAAACCGAGACCCCTCCTCTTTTCCCCCACAAAGAGCACGGAGATCCCAGCAGAGTGCAACAGAACAGTAGAGGCGAAGCCTGAGGGAGAGGAGAAGCCAGTCACCGGAAGGGAGACAACTCATGGTGGACACGGCCATCATCACCATGGTCACGGTCACAATGGCAACCGCCATGGTCACAATGGCAACCGCCATGGTCACGATCACCATGGTGAGAGGGGGATGGGGCGCGGTCACGGTCATGATCATGGGGCAGAGCAGCAGCAGCAGCACCAACATGACACTGAGGGGCTCCAACACAGCCAGGCCCATGGCCAGTTGCACGTTGGTCAGGAGCATATGGGTCAGCAGGCGGTGCAACTGGGCCAGATGCCCCAGGAAGGGCAGCGAGGCCATATTATGCAGAATCCCTGAGTGAAGGGGAGGTCCAGGTGAAAGGGGGAGCACAGCTGACAGTGGAAGGAGGGGTCTGATCTAAGTCCCTCCTCCAAGGCCAGCTGATGCTGACACTGACGGAGGCTGTTTAGCGATGGGGTGAGCAACGAGCCAATCGGGCTCTGACACTGTGATGAGGCGCTGCCCGCCTCCTGACAGTGACAGGGCCTGATGGGCCTCAGGGAGACCTGACAGTGACGCTCGTCCCCCGCTGACTGACAGCAGCCTCAGCCAGTCATGTGAGCCTGACCCCTGGGTGTTGAGAGCTGAGGGTGAGGGCTGCTGTAAGCAGGGCCATGGCTCTGTGACAGTTACCTTGCTGTACCTTATAGGCCTCAGATTAACATCTGTGAGACAAACACCGGGGCGAAGCGCTCTTATAACATCTTACCAACTAGTACTACCCTGGGACCGTGAAGCCACACCTGACAGAGAGAGATGGGAGGACACACATTGGGTGTGGTAGGTGAATGCCAAGCCTAAACCCGTTACGATATGGGGAATAGGATGGCATTTGAGGTGTGACCATAGTGATGGTAAGACAGCAAGGTAGGTGTCCTCYACCACCTCCTTCTCCGTCAGTGCGTTGGCGTCACCCTCCCAGGAGTGTATGGGGCGATTATGTTAACGTTTCTCCTGCTCCGTTTTGCTCCCTCCATCCACAATGAAGGCAGGCGCAGAAACTACGCTCTAGTGGCGTCTGTCTGACGTCCGGCTGGGGAGAGGGGAAAGGGAGGGACTTATAATATGACCACCCCCTAAAGTTCAAAATATCGAGAGCTTTGGAAGGAGTATGTAGTAGTAGTTGCCTATGCTGAACAAACTGGCATGATGGCTGGGAGAGATAAATCTGAACCAAAGTTGTTATATTCAGCGTTAGCAAAACCAATTTGGTTAAAATACATTATTGATAGTTCAGATTTTTTTTATTTGGCCTCCAAAAAATTGGGATCTCACTAACATTTTACTTTTGCAATTGAATTAACTCTCGGGTGATTTAGAGCAGTAGTGAGTTATAYAGATAAAGCTTTCAAACGTCAGTATCCATTGCTTACAGCTGTGTGGATGTGTGTTTAGTTACAGTCACTGAGTTATTTTAGTTTGGCAATATTGCACACATATGTATAATGCACTCTTTGTGAACTAGCAAAACAAAGAGTGAACTGTTTTCAACKAACAAAATATAGGGAACACTTTTTAACTAGCAAAAGAAACCATCTAGAATGAGAGGTGGGTAAACAGAAAAGATTGAACGATCGTTTGAATCCATTCTGTACTTTAATGAAGGGCTCTAGGGGAAGACGACTGTCACCTAGAGCACCTGATGCTTTGTACAGAACACGTTCATTCTGACTGCGGACTGTTGGGTGGTGTGGCATGTACGAAACGATGAATAAAGATGGTTTATGCGCTCATATTGCAATGTTGTCTTGTTTATCTACTCCGTGTGTGCGTTTGTGAGTGTGCAGAGGGAGACAACGGGAATATGTAGCCTTTTTATAAGCCATGTTTAGCTCTGGCCTGTCACCTGACAGACAGACAGATCTTCAGATTGATTTGTCGAAATGCAAACAAAACAAGCAGCGACGGCGTAACATTTTCAGTCGATCGGTTGAGAAGCTTTTCAGAGTGTTTTCACTGTCAAAGCATTTGGCACGTTGCCTACACGTGTCTGGTACTTCAACACGTGACTCGCATGTTAGTCAAGTAGTGGGAGTGATATGACCACAAAAAAATGGGTAACACGTGATTTGGATAGTCCATCTGTACATCCTCAACAGACTATCAGTAACATTTCAACTAACTGTGTACTAACCCTAACCCTAGCTCTAACCCTAAACTTAACCCTTACCCTAACCCTAACCCTTATTCAAAACCTAACCCTAAACGTCACCTTACCAAGCAGTTGCTTATCAACATGTAGTTTGTTGATAGTATGACCATCTACAGATGTAAAATCCGGAAGATCYAAATATTTTTTTATTTTTTATTTAACCTTTATTTAACCAGGTAGGCAAATTGAGAACACGTTCTCATTTACAATTGCGACCTGGCCAAGATAAAGCAAAGCAGTTCGACACATACAACAACACATAGTTACACATGGAGTAAAACAAACATAATAGTCAATTAATACAGTGGAAAAAAAAAATAAGTCTATATACAATGTGAGCAAGTGAGGTGAGATAAGGAGGTGAAGGCAAACAAATATATGTATAAATAAATAAAAATATAAAAGGCCATGGAGGCGAAGTGAGTACAACACAGCAAGTAAAATAAAAACTAAAAAAACAATGGAATGGTTGGTTTGCAGTGGAAGAAAGTGCAAATAGAGACAGAAATAATGGGTGCAAAGGAGCAAAATAAATTAATAAATAAATACAGTAGGTAAAGAGGTAGTTGTTTGGGCTAAATTGTAGATGGGTTATGTACAGGTGCAGTAATCTATGAGCTGCTCTGACAGCTGGTGCTTAAAGCTAGTGAGGGAGATAGGTGTTTCCAGTTTCAGAGATTTTTGTAGTTCGTTCCAGTCATTGGCAAGAAAGAACTGGAAGGAGAGGCGTCCAAAGGAAGAATTGGTTTTGGGGGTGACTAGAGAGATATACCTGCTGGGCGCGTGCTACAGGTAGGTGCTGCTATGGTGACCAGCGAGCTGAGATAAGGGGGGACTTTACCTAGCAGGGTCTTGTAGATGACCTGGAACCAGTGGGTTTGGCGACGAGTATGAAGCGAGGGCCAGCCAACGAGAGTGTACAGGTCGCAGTGGTGGGTAGTATATGGGGCTTTGGTGACAAAACGGATGGCACTGTGATAGACTGCATCCAATTTATTGAGTAGGGTTTTGGAGGCTATTTTGTAAATGACATCACCGAAGTCGAGGATTGGTAGGATGGTCAGTTTTACAAGGGTATGTTTGGCAGCATGAGTAAGGATGCTTTGTTGCGGAATAGGAAGCCAATTCTAGATTTGACTTTGGATTGAGATGTTTGATGTGAGTCTGGAAGGAGAGTTTACAGTCTAACCAGCAACCTAGGTATTTGTAGGTGTCCACATATTCTAAGTCAGAGCCGTCCAAAGTAGTGATGTTGGACAGGCGGGCGGAGCAGGCAGCGATCGGTTGAAGAGCATGCATTTGGTTTTACTTGTATTTAAGAGCGTTGGAGGCCACGGAAGGAGAGTTGTATGGCATTGAAGCTCGCCTGGAGGGTTGTTAACACAGTGTCAAAAGAAGGGCCAGAGTATACAGAATAGTGTCGTCTGCGTAGAGGTGGATCAGAGAATCCCCAGCAGCAAGAGCGACATCATTGATGTAAACAGAGAAGAGAGTCGGTCCAAGAATTGAACCCTGTGGCCCCCCATAGAGACTGCCAGAGGCCCGGACACAGACCCTCCGATTTGACACACTGAACTCGTCAAGAGAAGTAGTTGGTGAACCAGGCGAGGCAATCATTAGAGAAACAAGGCTGTCGAGTCTGCCAATGAGGATGTGGTGATTGACAGAGTCAAAGGCCTTGGCCAGGTCAATGATACGGCTGCACAGTATTGTTTCCTATCGATGGCGGTTACGATATCGTTTATGACCTTGAGCGTGGCTGAGGTGCACCATGACCAGCTCTGAAACAGATTGCATTGCGGGAAGGTGTGGTGGGATTCGAAATGGTCGGTAATCTGTTTTGTTGACTTGGCTTTCGAAGACCTTAGAAAGGCAGGGTAGGATAGATATAGGTCTGTAGCAGTTGGGTCAAGGGTGTCCCCCCTTTGAAGAGGGGGATAACCGCAGCTGCTTTCCAATCTTTGGGGATCTCAGACGACACGAAAGAGAGGTTGAAGAGGCTAGTAATAGGGGTGGCAACAATTTCAGCAGATAGTTTTAGAAAGAAAGGGTCCCAGAATTATCTAGCCGGCTGATTTGTAAGGGTCCAGATTTTGCAGCTCATTTAGAACATCAGCTGACTGTATTTGGGAGAAAGAGAAATGGGGAAGGCTTGGGCGAGTAGCAGAGGGGAGGGCAGTGCTGTTGTCCGGGGTAGGGGTAGCCAGGTGGAAAGCATGGCCAGCCGTAGAAAAATGCTTATTGAAATTCTCAATTATAGTGGATTTGTCGGTGGTGACAGTGTTTCCTATCTTCAGAGCGGTTGGAAGCTGGGAGGAGGTGTTCTTATTCTCCATGGACTTTACGGTGTCCCAGAACTTTTTTGAATATAGTGAGACCCAAAAATGTATCGTTGTAATAATCATGGGCAACTTGAAGTAGTTTGTGTGTAAAGTTTGATGCGTGGTTTTAACCGTACATGAAAGCGCACTCAAACGCTTTCATTATTTCACATTGAAAAAAACGGTGCCTGCAATTCAGAACAACCACCACCAGGTAGAAGAGGAGATCTGTAAAAGGTTCTAGAGCTCTCCTGCCAGAGTGCATCATTTTGTAGGTGCAGCCTGTAGACTAGTTCTTCCTACCAGAATACAGGATAAGAGTCAGTGTTCATTTTCCTTTGCGCAGAATACTGGTATCACAAAATAAATTCCAGGGAGCAACATTGCTTCATTCCACCAATTCAGTGCCTGGTTGAAAACACTTAATTAGAAAATGTTGTCATAAAGAGCACATGTTCAACTTCATAAGAGGTTAAATAATAAAACATTACTACAGTCAGTGCCTATTAAGTGCCAAATAAAGTAACAGGGTTGACGATTTATTCTTAAATCAGCCATAAATCTACTTGTGACCGGGGGAATGGAAGCTTGCTTCCACTCGACTGAGTGGGTCGATTATAAAATGTCAACCCTGTTACCCATAGATAGACAGGGAGTGGCAATTGAATCAAGATTCACAAAAAAAATGAAATTATAAAAACAATTCTAGCCTGTCTATCTATGGGTAACAGGGTTGACATTTTATAATCGACCCACTCAGTTTCCCACCACAAAACACCAGAAAATGTCCAAAAAAAGTAGAACCAGCTGACCTGCTTTTTTACTCTATGATTTTACTATTAAATGTTAAAATATTTTAAAAGGAATAGTTTCACCATATTAAAATGATAGATCAGTTCACGTAACAGGATTGACCTTAAAATGAGGGACAGACGTAAATGAATCATTAATCACATTCAATAAATAATTATATTCAGAAATGACTTTGTCAAAGCAACAAAATAACTAGGGCTTCACGATGAGGGTGAACTTGGATATATTTTGGGATTAAGTGGGTTAAAATCTTCCTGAAGTGATACAGGGTTGACGGAGAGACATGTCAAAATGTTGAATTTTGGCACTTTAGCAAGCCTTTACTCATATAAAACATTCTCAGCGTGGTCTATATTATAGGGCACTTCATTTATTATAACAAGCCTTTAAAATTCAATATTGGTGGACAACTTCTAATTAAAATATCAAAGGGACGCAAAATGAACTATTTTTGTGGCACAACCCAGTTATGACAATAGTCAACTTCCTCTCTGTCAGTGGAGGCTGCTAAGGGGAGGTTGGCTCATAATAATGGCTGGAATGGAGTGATGTGTATGATACATTTCCAGCCACTATACTCCATTCCAGCCATTCAACACCATTCCAGGGGCTCCCGAGTGGTGCAGCGGTCTATGGCACTGCATCTCAGTGCTAGAGGCGTCACTACAGACCGTGGTTCGATTCCAGGCTGTATCACAACTGGCTGTGATTGGGAGTCCCATAGGGCAGTGCACAATTGGCCCAGCGTCGTTAGGGTTTGTCTGGGGTAGGCCGCTATTGTAAATAAGAATTTGTTCTTAACTGACTTGTCGAGTTAAGAAAAATGTAACATTTACATTTCCAGCCAGTCCAGCCATTATTATGAGCCGTCCTCCCCTGAGCAGCCTCCATTGGTGTCTATATAGTAGGCATAATATTGCTGCAGAACACTAATAATAGTTGTGTTAATAAGATTGATGATCTACTGAAATCATTAGTTTAGCTACGTAAGTGTATGTAAACTTCCGACTTCAACTGTATACAAAAAATCTGTTTTAAATCTTTTAGCTGATCCAAGATTTTCTCAGGTAAGGCCCTTGAAAGTCACCGTCACTGAATTCACATAGCTAGTCAACAAATCAAACATCAATCAAAACAGACCTTCTTACTGTGACCAGTAGGTTACCTTTGTGTTACCAAATGTGACAGACTCAGGCCGATAGTGGTCAAGTTCCTAAGGTTCGAGGACAAAATGGCTGTTCTGAAGATTGCCAAAAACTTGAGAGGAACCAACATCTTCCTCAAAGAGGACTTCTCTGAAGATGTGTGCAAAAGGCAGAAGTAACCTATCCCAGCTATGCAAGCTGCCATAGAGCGTGGGGACATTTCCTACATCTGCTACGACAAGCTCAATGTCCAGCGCTCCCTCCCAAAAGCTTGGGAGGAGTGAGAGAGCCAAGCTTCTGAGTCAGTAGCTTCAGCACAACGTCACACACATGCAGCAAAAAGAAAGGAGAACTAACACACACACACACACACACACACACACACACACACACACACACACACACACACACACACCACACACACACACACACACACACACACACAACACACACACACACACACACACACACACACACAGAGAATATACCAACTGACACTCACAAGTGCCTGACTGATTGGTCATATCTTCACTAATGCTGGCGAGCTTTGCTCCAAAGCAATATCAGTTCCCATTGGCTGTAGTGACCATTGTGGCAATAACAAGGAAAGCCAAAGTGCTAAAGGTTAGGCTTAAAGTAATTTATAAGAGATCTTACATCTTCTAGTTGAAGATGTAAAAAATGTATGTTGGTCTGATGTGTAAGAGGAATTGAATCCAGATACAGCACTGGAAGTTTTAATAAAATTAGTAATGCCAATTGTTGACAAGCATGCACCTGTTAAGAGAACTGTTTGAGCCCCCTGGATTGACAATTAATTGAAAAATGGTATGGTTGAAAGAAATTATGTAAAAGAGTTGGCAAACAATCAATTGAGACATTTTGACATTTTACTGTCCGTTGAGACATTTTGTGACTAAACTTAACAAAAATATGAAATTATATTACCAAACCAAGATAAATGACAAAACACAATGGAAAAAGACTTTGGAGTACCTTCAATTATATTACGGGCAGAAAAGTTGATGGGATCATTTATAACAAAACCTTCAGATATTGCCAATCATTCTAATGACTATTTCACTAGTAGAACTCAGAAGTGAAATGCCAAMATTGAACCATCATATTTGTGTATAAAAGATATACAGTAACAATTTAAGAGAATAATTGCTATTTTGAATTTGGTCAAGTTAGTGTTGCAGAGCTGGAAAATCGATTCTAAYCCATCAACAGGGTTGGGGAGTAACGGATTACATGTCATTACATGTGATTACATGTCATCCGTTACATGTAAGGGATTACAAAAAACAGTAACTGTAATCYGTTACGTTACCAGCAAAAATATTGTAATCAGATTACAGATACTTTTGAACACTAGATGATTACTTCGAGGATTACTTTTAAATTCAGAAAGGATGTTTGCGAAAATATTATATTTGACACTTCTGTTTTCTCAATGAYATTCAMATCAGGATTGAAAAAAGKCGCAAATTTAAGTTTGTTCCACCTGAGCAAGTCTGACCACAAGTCAGAGACCACTATGATGACACMCCAAGTGTGTTTTGATGGATCGCAGGAAAAKAACAGGAWTAGGCTTTTGTAGGCGTCAGTCCAAGCTATGTCTTCCAATGGTGCGACTGCTGTCTGCATCCAAAGACTATACAACTTGAATAAACGCTTGGAGGTAAGGATGACAGCAGTGGTTTAGTCTACGGCGATACGGATATCACTTATTATTGATATCTACATAGCGCATTGATGTGAATCACACTGCTGTTGTCTCATTTAGCTATTTGCGCCTTACAGATTGTGGTTGTTGTGGATGGCTGTTCACAAATCTAAATGTGTATTTGAACCCAATAATGGTTGAATTCAAGAAGTTAAGTTGACTATCAATCATTGTTTTTGAAACCAGTGGACAGCCAGTGAAAAATGTGCTCTTTCAACAGCTGCACAGTGCGGATCCAAGCCTATGGAATAAAGTGGGGATTTTATTGCTCAATCTAATTGATGCTGATTTTTTGTAAATCCATAGGTCTAATGGACACCAAATGGAAACTTGCACACTTGATAGACTTAAAAGGGGCAATCTGTAGTTGCTACATCATATATATATACAGTTGAAGTCGGAAGTTTACATACACTTTTGTTGGAGTCATTAAAACTCGTTTTTCAACCACTCCACAAATTTCTTGTTAACAAACTATAGTTTTGGCAAGTCGGTTAGGACATCTACTTTGTGCATGACACAAGTCATTTTTCCAACAATTATTTACAGACAGATTATTTCACTGTATCACAATTCCAGTGGGTCAGAAGTTTACATACACTAAGTTGACTGTGACTTTAAACAGCTGGGAAAATTCCTGAAAATTATGTCATGGCTTCACAAGCTTCTGATAGGCTAATTGACATAATTGGAGTCAATTGGAGGTGTACCTGTGGATGTATTTCAAGGCCTACCTTCAAACTCAGTGCCTCTTTGCTTGACATCATGGGAAAATCAAAAGAAATCAGACAAGACCTCAGACAAAAAATTGTACACCTCCACAAGTCTGGTTCATCCTTGGGAGCAATTTCCAAAAGCCTGAAGGTACCACGTTCATCTGTACAAACAATAGTACGCAAGTATAAACACCATGGGACCACGCAGCCATCATACCGCTCAGGAAGGAGACGCGTTCTCTCTCTTAGAGATGAACGTACTTTGGTGTGAAAAGTGCAAATCAATCCCAGAACAACAGCAAAGGACCTTGTGAACATGCTGGAGGAAACAGGTACAAAAGTATCTATATCCACAGTAAAACGAGTCCTATATCAACATAACCTGAAAGGCCACTCAGCAAGGAAGAAGCCACTGCTCCAAAACCGCCATAAAAAAGCCAGACTACAGTTTGCAACTRCACATGGGGACAAAGATCACACTTTTTGGAGAAATGTCTTCTGGTCTGATGAAACAAATATATAACTTTTTGGCCATAATGACCATTGCTATGTTTGGAGAAAAAAGGGGGAGGCATGCAAGCCGAAGAACACCATCCCAACCGTGAAGCACAGGGGTGGCAGCATCATGTTGTGGGGGTGCTTTGCTGCAGGAGGGACTGGTGCACTTCACAAAATAGATGGCATCATGAGGCAGGAAAATTATGTGGATATATTGAAGCAACATCTYAAGGGCATCAGTCGGAAGTTAAAGCTTGGTCGCAAATGGGTCTTCCAAATGGACAACGACCCCAAGCATACTTCCAAGTTGTGGCAAAATGGCTTAAGGACAACAAAGTCAAGGTATTGGAGTGGCCATCACAAAGCCATGACCTCAATCCCATAGAAAATGTGTGGGCAGAACTGAAAAAGCGTGTGTGAGCAAAGAGGCCTACAAACCTGAGTCAGTTACACCAGCTCTGTCAGGAGGAATGAGCCAAAATTCACCCAACTTATTGTGTGAACCTTGGGGAAGGCTACCCGAAACATTTGACCCAAGTCAAACTATTTAAAAGCAATACTGCCAAATACTAATTGAGTTTATGTAAACTTCTGACCTACTGGGAATGTGATGAAAGAAATAAAAGTTGAAAGAAATAATTCTCTCTACTATTATTCTGACATTTCATTCTTAAAATAAAGTGGTGACCCTAACTGACCTAAGACAGGGAATTTTTACTATGATTAAATGTCAGGAATTGTGAAAAACTGAGTTTAAATGTATTTGGCTAAGGTGTATGTAAACTTACGACTTCAACTGTAGATATTTCCAGCTACAATAGTCATTTACAACATTAACAATGGCTACACTGTATTTCTGATAAATTCTATGTTATTTTAATGGGATTTTTAAAAATTTTCTTTCTAAAACAAGGACATTTCTAAGTGCCCCCAAACTTTTGAACGGTACTGTGTATATCCATTGATTCTTGAAGAATATAAATTATAAATGCCTTATGAGCTTAGTTCAACTGTCCTTGAGAACCAAAAATTTAAGCTTGTTTTTTCCCAATGTTTATAAACATTGTAAATGTAAACAAACACTGTATAGCCTCATAACATGGTCAAAACAATCATTTTTAAATCATGGATGGTCAGTAATTACATTCATAGCTCTGTTTTAATCTGAAAGTGGTTACATTTCTCCAGGCCCATTCCTCAGCTTTTTACAAAAACAGAGGCAGGATGACCGTTTTGTTATTGTTTCATCTTTGGATTTGCCCTTTAAACAGCTGCATATTATCAAGATATCAAAGTGTCACCAACAAAAAGATAAACAATAGGCCTATAGCAAATGCAGCATATGGTATTCATTTTTCACATGTAAATATCACTTTTCAGTAGTGCTCAAATCATGACATTCCATGAGCGCAGCATTTATTTTTCAACTTGAATCACTGAGCCCAATCAGTCCTTCCATAACAACAAAATCATAAACAACAGAATAGAGCTGGCTAATAAGTGCCTAGTTTAGGGTAAAACAATTTGGCTAATCTATACTTCCGTATTTCCAAGTCCTATTCTTGAAGATCAAGAGGTATAACATTTATTGGAATGACTGGAATTCTAATAGATTTGAGTTTTTAAGGTATATAATTTAATCATATTATTATATGTAGTAGAAAGTGATCGATTAGAAGACTTACTTAGCCAACCCATAAAGTACATTTTAACATCCATATATGGCCAGCTATGTAAACTTTAACATTGATGTACCTTGCAATAGATGTTGTTCAATTGGTAACCATGTAAAAGTTTTTTTTAAATTGTGATCAATACGTAATATAGTACACATATCATAATTTGGTTGTAATCCAGAGAGGTTAGAAAAATTATCTAGATCCTCTGAGGCTGTGTAGGGATCCAAGTTGTGGATAAAAAACAAAACAATAATCATCGCCAATGACACCTTTGTTTTTAGGCCCTGGATTTCTAAAACCTTGATATTATTGTTGGATCTAATTTTAACAGCTAACATTTTGATGGCCATAGTAAATAGATGTGCTGATAGTGGACAACCTTGTTTTACTGCTCTTGACAGTTTAAAAATTTCTGAGAAGTAGCCATTATTTACTATTTTACACCTAGGGTTACTATACATGATTTTAACCCATTTTAGAAGAGATTCTCCGAAATTGAAATGTTCCAGGCATTTATATATAAACTCCAGCCGTACTTTATCAAAATCCTTTTCTAAGTCATTTATGAATAGCAGGCCTTGTTTCCCAGATTTGTCATAGTGTTCTATTGTTTCCAGTACTTGCCTTACATTATCTCCAATGTATCGTGCATGTAAAAAACCTGTCTGATTAGAATGAATAATGTCCGACAATACCTTTTTAATTCTATGCGCTATACATTTTGCTAGAATTTTTTGCATCACGACACAGAAGTGTAACAACACCTGTTTCAGTAATAATGAAATCAGACCTTCTTGTTGAGTGTCTGATAATCTACCATTTACATAGGAGTGGTTAAAACATGCTAATAACGGTCCTCTGAGTATTTCAAAAAGGTTTGGTATATCTCAACTCGTACGCCATCCAGCCCTGGAGTTTTCCCGGATTTAAAGGCTTTAATTGCATCAAGAAGTTCCTCCTCTGTAATTTCGGCTTCACATGAGTCTTTCTGTATGGCTGTTTATTTTACATTATTGATAGAAAAAAAATCCATACAATTAGCTTCGGTTAGAGGAGATGGAGAAGACTGAAACGAAACATATGCTTAAAGTACTTTGCTTCCCCTTTCAAAATATAATTTGGTGAATCATGGGTGACTGTCATTTGCAACAAGTTTTCAGAAACAAACAGCAAAATTACCTTTTTTTTTTTACAAAACAACATGGCACAATAGAGACTGTGAAATGACCCACACACAAACACACACAGACACACTACCACACTAACACACATTATTCTTGTTGTATTGTATTGTATTGTTTGTATATCGTATTTAAAATGTGCGTGACTGTACTTGTCTATCAGTGTATCAGTGTTTTGTTACTTATAGTGTTTTATGTTTTTGTGTGGACCCCAGAAAGAATAGCTTGTACTTTGGGAAAAGCTAACGGGGAACGAATAAACCAATAAATGTGACCAGTGTTTCTTCTCTTTCTTTCCTCATCACAACGACCAGTGCCTTACCTCTGAGTCCTAAGTTTGGCCTGTTCACAGCACATATACTTAAGGGCTTACGTAATGGAGTCAAGGCATCCTCTTCCACCTATAAAAAGCATCTTCCAGCCTCCAGAACCATCGCTACAGCAACTCATCCCTGTAATGGAGCTGAATAACCGTTGAGAATGCTCCTCTAAAAAAGTGGAACAGGCAAGCAGAAGCAATGAACGAGGGCAGGGTGGGCAGCTAGCGTGGGCGTAATTGGCCTGAAGATCCAATACAGGGGGAGTAGTGACTTATGGGTAATTACCTGCAATGTCCAGAGACGCAGAGCTGTGAGTGGCTGGCTCTCTGGTCGAATCAACCCCACACTGTGCAGCAGAGTACACAGGCTTTGTCTAATTGGCCGATCTGCTTTCTCCACGACACAGGGCTGCTTCCAGGACGCTTCCTGGTCCACTTAGTCACGGAGAGAGACACACACAGATGCATGGACACATGCACACACTCTCATAAGTATATATACACACACACACACACTCTCTCTCTCTCTCTTTACTCCTTGCACCGTCACAGTACATTGAGAAATCATTCGGAATGACCTAAAGTGCGAAATATTATATTATTTCATTCTGCATCAGAAGGTTTATTGGTCCATACATTCAGGCCTTAGCTAAGTTAAATTATGCTCCTACTTCATTCTGCATCAGAAGGTTTATTGNATACATTCAGGCCTTAGCTAAGTTAAATTATGCTCCTACTTCATTCTGCATCAGAAGGTTTATTGGTCAATACATTCAGGCCTTAGCTAAGTTAAATTATGCTCCTACTTCATTCTGCATCAGAAGGTTTATTGGTCCATACATTCAGGCCATACATCTTTGTATCTAAACAGGCATTTCTCCATGTTGTTCATATATTGTAGGTATTGTGAGAAATGACAATGTACAAATACGAAACTGACAAAGATAATATATATATTTATTGTGTACCTTTTTGAAAGATATTGAACATTAAACAAAAGAGGAAAACAATTCAGAACACACCAACTTAAGCATGAGAAACCCATCGAACATCAAGCCCCTTGAACCAGATCCTGTCAAATGATGTCAAGCAGGCTGTATAGCCTATATCATCACTAGCCAATCAACGTCAAGCAAACAAACAAAACCTGAGCCAGCGGAACGTTTTGCAACTAAAACTAGAGTTTACAATGGACAAATTGAGGTAAATCCCTCCCCGTTTCATTCTGTTTGCTACCATTTTAAGAAACCGCGTAATGATTTAAAAGCCACTATAGCCCCCTTCCTCGTCTCTCTTTTAATGTCAACATATGAAAATGTTAAGATGTCTTTGACACAGATGCCATGGGATTGTAGAAAAGCAAAAGTCAACACAGAGTTTAGTTACAGCAAGATATTGGTTTATGTCTTGAAATAATACTTGGACTACTGTATCTATACTGTATGACCATATACAAAATACTCTGTATGAATGTTTCTTACAGGTTTCTCCCTGTCCAATTCTTATAAACTCAGCAAAAAAAGAAAGGTCCCCTTTTCAGGATCCTGTCTTTCAAAGATAATTCGTAAAAATCAAAATAACTTCACATATCTTCATTGTAAAGAGTTTAAACACCGTTTCCCATGCTTGTTCAATGAGACATAAACAATTAATGAACATGCACCTGTGGAACGGTCGTTAAGACACTAACAGCTTACAGACGGTAGGCAATTAAGGTCACAGTTATGAAAACTTAGGACACTAAAAAGAGGCCTTTCTACTGACTCTAAAAAACACCAAAAGAAAGATGCCCAGGGTCCCTGCTCATCTGTGTGAACATGCCTTAGGCATGCTGCAAGGAGGCATCGAGGAATGCCAGATGTGGCCAGGGCAATTAAATTGCAAATGTCTGTACTGTGAGATGCCTAAGACAGCGCTACAGGGAGACAGGACGGACAGCTGATCATCCTTGCAGTGGCAGACCACGTGTAACAACACCTGCACAGGATCGGTAATCGAACATCACACCTGCGGGACAGGTACAGGATGGCAAAAACAACTGCACGAGTTACACCAGGAATGCACAATCCTCCATCTGTGCTCAGACTGTGTGCAATAGGCTGAGAGAGGCTGGACTGAGGGCTTGTAGGCCTTGTTTAAGACAGGTCCTCACCAGACATCACCGGCCAAAGGTCGCCTATGGCACCAACCACCGTCCAGACAGGACTGGCAAAAAGTGCTCTTCACTGACGAGTCGCGGTTTTGTCTCACCAGGGGTGATGGTCCGATTCGCGTTATCGCCGAAGGAATGAGCGTTACAACCGAGGCCTGTACTCTGGAGCGGGCCGATTTGGAGGTGGAGGGTGTGTCATGGTCTGGGGCGGTGTGTAACAGCATCACTCGGACTGAGCTTGTTGTCATTGCAGGCAATCTCAATGCTGTGCATTACAGGGAAGACATCCTCCTCCCTCATGTGGTACCCTTCCTGACATGCCCTCCAGCATGACAATGCCACCAGCATACTGCTTGTCCTGTGTGTGATTTCCTGCAAAGACAGGAATGTCAGTGTTTGCCATGGCAGCGAAGAGCCCGGTTCTCAATCCCATTGAGCACGTCTGGGACCTGTTGGATCGGAGGGTGAAGGCTAGGGCCATTCCCCCAGAAATGTCCGGGAACTTGCAGGTCCTTGTGGAAGAGTGGTGTAACATCTCACAGCAAGAACTGGCAATCTGGTGCAGTCCATGAGGAGGCAATGCACTGCAGTACTTAATGCAGCTGGTGGCCACACTAGATACTGACTGTTACTTTTGATTTTGATCCCCCCTTTGTTCAGGGACACATTATTCAATTTCTGTTAGTCACATGTCTGTGGAACTAGTTCAGTTTATGTCTCAGTTGTTGAATCTTGTTATGTTCATACAAATATTTACACATGTTAAGTTTGCTGAAAATAAACGCAGTTGACAGTGAGAAGACATTTTTTTTGCTGAGTTTACAATGTAAAAACCGATTCTGCTATGCATTCATGATAGATAATTCAGATACTTGATTTAGTCTGAAATACAACATATGGACAGGGAGAAACAAAATATGGATATATGACAGGTGCCCACATACCTTTGTTCCTATAGTGTATTTACTTTTTCTCCCACACATGTTCCCTGATACGCAAAAGTACTCGTTTCATGTCGAATGCTTAGCAGGAGAGCAATATGGTCCAATTTACGCACCTATCAATATAAAACATTGTCATCCCTACTGCCTGATGATCTGGTGGAATAATTAGACACCAATACTGCCTTTGTAAATTATGTCAGTGTTGGAGTGTGCCCCTGGCTGTCCGTAAATACATTWAAAAAAATAAGAAAATTGTGCCATCTGGTTTGCTTAATATAAGGAATTTCATGTATAGCATTTACTTTAACTTTGTACTTTTACTCAAGTATGACAATTGAGAACTTTTCCCACCACTGTACTTAAGTACATTTAAACCAGATACCTTTAGACGTCTACTCAAGTAATATTTTAGTGGGTGACTTTCACTTGAGTAATTTTCTTTTAAGCTATCTTTACTTTTACTCAAGTATGATCATGTTGTACTTTTTCCACCACTGCACAAATGGTAAACAGATGTCTCGTAAGCTTGAATAGAGTTGTTCTCCGTTCTCTCTTCCTATATCTGTAACTTTCAAACATCCATAAATGTGACTCGTTTCAGGAAACTAGGCGTATGTCACAGGTCACTACTTCATACGAGAGCCGTTTTTTGAATCCAAAATCATTTTGGGGGGCTGAAATGCCTTCTGGGGGGGGGGGGCATTAAGGTTGATGATGTGCTTATCGATTGTGACCTGCGGATGCCTTGTTCATCTTGCCCGGTCAGAGACTAAAATGTGAGCTTGTTTTTCCCATTTTAATTTTTTTATAAAAAATAAATAAAACATTTGTTGACGCTTACATAAAATTATTATTATTCATTTATTTTAATTTTAAAGCATTGTAAACTTTTTATTTTTGGTTCAGTGGATGGTCGGTCTGTGGCCATGACGGTCTGTGAGTGGCATTTCTCCACCCCTATCCCATGACTGTTTACAGGAACAATGGTGAGGTGTTTGCTCTGTCCCTGTACTATAGATTGCCCTTTAACCTTTGTAGCCTTCTACCTGGTGTGTTTAACTTGTCTAAAGTATGGTATCTTTAAAGCTATTTTTTAAATKTTATTATTTGTATTTTTTCTAGTTGAGTATATTATTTATATTGCTTTGTGTTGTCTTGTGTGTGTAAAACTGAATAAACAGAGTTTTCAACAAAAAAATAAAGTGGTTTTATTTCAAGTTAAAGTGTGCTGTTAGCTAGCTAACGTTAGCTGGCTGGCTCGCTAGCTAACGTTATGTGGATGGTCTTATTATTTCATATCTCAGAGCCATTTTCTTGGCTAGTTATAGCTTAATGTTAGCTAAGACAATTTAAAATTTTGCTACATAAGACTGGTTTGAGCCGGCCTGTCACAAATGTCATATGAGTACTTAATTATTTAAATAATCTGATATCTCTTTCCTTATACTGTATATACACAGAGGCACCTCTGGCTTATTCAGTTGTTTGCAAAGTTTTAGAATGTTGCAGATAGAAAGGCAATGTATAGAGCTGACACTTTTTCATATTCTACTACACAACTTAGAATGATGTCTGTTGAAGACAACGCATTTCGATCTCAACCTTCTGTGAAGTTGCGCCCTCCTGTATACGCCCGTGGTAAGGCTGAATGCAGGCGGGGAAACGTACCTAGCAGCAACATTTCTGATTAGTAACAAAACAAAATACAACACACATAGTTGTTACGGCACTTGTAGATTTCTGTTTCAATGTTTACATGCTGGTCTCATCAGCGATGGCGGCAGCAGCAGTTCACTTAATCATTTCTCAATGAAGCAGAGCGAGCGAGAGAGAATAAGCATGCCAGAGAATGGCACACTTGAGCAGGTTGTGTTGTGATATTATCTGTTTAAAAACACTTATCATCATTCATGAATTGTTGAATTGACAACTGAAAATTGATATTGTCCATATTGAACTCTGAACTGAACATTCTTGATGTGCCGGCATAATATATGTTTCATATTTACGAATCGTAATGGTCAAGAGCTCCTGTAGTGAACACCACAAAATAGTAACAGATATTCTGCACTTACAGATAGGCTTTCAGTCCTTGTGATGCAGTTTGTACAGTCTTAGGAAAAAAAGGTGTTATCTAGAACCTACAAGTGTTCTTCTGCTGTCCCCATAGAAGAATCCTTTGAGGAACCATTTTTGCTTCTAGGTAGAAACCTTTTGGTTCCAAGGTGGCGCAGCGGTCTAAGGCACTGCATCTCAGTGCAAGAGGCGTCACTGCAGTCCCTGGTTTGAATCCAGGCTGCATCACATCTGTCCGTGATTGGGAGTCCCGTAGGGCGGCGCACAATTGGCCCAGCGTCGTCCGGGTTTAACCGGGGTAGGCCGTCATTGTAAATAAGAATTTGTTCTTAACTGACTTGCCTAGTTAAATAAAGGTTAAAAAAAACTAGCAGAACCCTTTCCACAGAGGGTTCTACATTGAACCCAAAAGGGTTCTACCTGAAACCAAAGGGTTTTCCTATGGGGACAGCCAAAGAACCCTTTTTTCTAAGAGTGTATACGCTGAATGGATCTGACAGAATGACCACAGTCATACACAGAGACAAGACTCTCCAATAATGATGGCCCTGAAAGGTTCACATCCACCTTTAAAGCCTTCATTGCCTACGAACAATTATGACTATACCGTACAATGTCCAACACCAAACACATACTCTAGCTCCTCACGCAACCACTGGATCTGACGGTTTCTCTTCGGGATGAAGATGATCTTTCTTCTGATGATACAAGTATAATCTACTGTATCTACGGAGCGTCTTGTCAATCAGTAATGCAGATCAGATACACAAACTAGCACATTTTCAACTCACCACCAGTTTCTTTTTTACAACAATGTGTGTGCGTGTGTATACGTCAGCTCAAAAGCAAAGTGGATACTGTCTTTTCCACGTTTTGAAATGGTGCGTATGGATGTGCTTGCGTGTGTGTGTGTGTTTGCAAAGTTGGGTGCATATAGAAAACCCTGAGTGTCTAAGTACGTTTCACTACGTCAAAAGAGGCTCATTCCACTATCATAAAGCGCAAGCGACAGCACATTAACGTTGGCATTGCAACTACATTGAGAACAGTAGAAASACAGAGAGAAAGACATATTCTAAGTACCTCTGCACATTTTCAGTTCTTGTCCCTGCAATGAAAATGAAGGCAAAGTAAGTAGAACATACAAAAGCAGTCTTTCCTGTATTGTGAGACTCTAGTCTGTGCTCGTTAATGTCTCATTACACAAGTGAAACATGTTCGCTGTTATGACCTGCCTTGTCCTCCATTTATTATGGTAATCAGAGTGAGTTTTCACATTGAGTGCAGACAGGTTGTCTAATGGCTGTGTTCCATACTGTGACCTCAGTCTGGTAGCGATTAGATKACTCTTCCGCAAGAATTCAAAGCTAAATATAGGCATGAAAATGCAAGCAATGTATAGCAAAATAACGAGTCCTAAATGAACAACAATAGTCACCAATAGTCACTTTGCGCTGATTGTGGCGGTAAGTTTGACAAACAGCACACTTAATTGCTCTGTCAATTAATGAGGCGACAACGATGATGTAAATGTGTGCGTGTGTGTGTGATTGTATAAATGTGCTTGTTATTCTCCATTACATTCTGTTACTTGATCCGTCTACAGTACAGTTAAGACTTAAGCCAATATGCTACAGTATTAAACATCTATATGGTATATGACATATGTGAGCTTGTTTCTTTACTCACTTCTCTCTGACATTTCTATAATTGATCATAGTAGGAAACATTAAGGTGGGACTGGGTGTGTCTGCAAGGAAATTGTTTACATAGCACCTAATCAGTCAAGGGATAGATACCTTAAAGTGTCAGATAACATACAACTAGAATCATGTCTGAGCTTGTCTGTCCGCGTATATGTGGTGCATACGTTCATCTGTGTGTAACGTTCTATTAGAAATCTGGGCATTTAAAGGTTTCAGATAGTGGGTTTTTGGGTGTCTCGGTCTTAGTCAGACAGAGCACACTAAGATTTGTTCAACACAAGTCTTTCTTTAAGCTAAGTCAAACCAGAAAGGCCAATTTACTCTTTCCTCAAGTTCCAGTATCACTTATATAAAACCCAAACACAACATCTAAATGTTTCTCTTTCCCAGCTTCCCTTCCATCCCCCTCTCAAACAAACATCGTGCCTGTCTGTCCCGTAACATATTTGGTTTCAGGTAGAACAAGACTGTCTTTCTGGTATGATTACTGACTTCCTGGCGTGTGAACTCTGACCTCTACGCCCCAAGGCCTCCTGGGAGGTGTTTTTTTCTTTAAGGCAAGAGGTTGCCTAACAGGTCCGGGGTGAGGTACCCTATGGGCATTGTGGGCAGGGGCTTGGAGGGGGGTTGTGGGGGGCAGGAGGGTTGAGGAGAAGGCTATGCTGGAAGTCAATATCTTGAACCACAGTGTAGTCCAAAACAGGGGGCAGGAACTGAGCAGGGGAGTTGGGAAGGATGTACGGGGACTGGTAGTCCCCTAGGGGGGTGGTATGCAGGAGATAGGGGGGAGGTGGGGGGAAGGCGTGGTAAACCTCCCCAGGTGAGGAGGGGTCAGGGGTACTGATTTGCCGGCCACTGCTCTCTATCGTGTAGCCCCCAGCCTCAGGATCCACCACCAGCAGCTGAGACGGCAACTTCTTATTTCTCCTCTCCTCCTCCTCCTCTCCTCCTTCCATCTCCCCAATCCTCTTCTTATCCTCCTCTGTTGTTGGAGCGTTCTCCRGGGCTCTGACCTGCTGGCCTGGTGAGAGCACCACCCCTCCGGCGGGCATTACATCGCTGACCTGGGCATAGAAGTTTATGTTGACCCAGCTATGAGGGCCTCCCAGCTGGGTCTGGACCAGGGGCCTCTCCCCTCCCTCTAGAGGTAAGCCTGGAGCTTGGAGCATTGGGCATGGGACCTCCATCACCTCTAGGGCCGGGGGGTTGGAGTGGCTCCGCCGGTTCCCCAGGCAGGGTTCAACTTTTTCAGGTTGGCTGGACAGGAGGGCAGCCATCAACATTAGGGTCTCCTGGTCAGGCAGCTCTGGATCATATTCAATATCAGGGATGCTGAGAGAGAGCGAGAGAGCGAGAGAGAGAGAGGAGGAAAGAGAGTTACCATTCCAGTTGTCATCGCTACTGTAAGAGCTGCTTCATGCCTCCATAAGAGGCTCCAGTCTACACTTTCCTAATGTACAGCAGCCTACAGCTAGACACGAATGCGCATCCAATCTATCCAACAAGTATACGTTAATAACAGTAGGCCTACAGTTGACTCTTTCGGTTAGAAGCATACATTATTTTGGATTTGTGTGCCCATGAGAACTGTTTTAACGGCAAAACATAATTCAATGTTACGTAGGCATAGTTACACTTAGTGCATTTTCCGAGATCTCCAAGATCCCGGATTCGTACAGGGTTTAATGTTCAATGTTCGAAGTCAATTGTTAAATGCTTAATAATGACAAATAACACTAATAAATGTAATTCATGTAAGGAAAGAAAGAGAGTGTTTTGTGTCACACAATCTGTGAAGACTCCAAGCAATCAACTCATGAATTATGAACAACTCATGAAATAGTGTGTAAACATGTTTTCATTCAACTACTGTGTTGAATGTCGGCTACCTGTTCTGTATGTGTTCATGTGTGTAAAATTGCCTCGGCTAAGAGGGTGGGCTACCAGCAGTGGTGTAGGCCTAGTGATGAGTAAACGCAAGTAAATGCAATTTACCCACTTTTTTCAGAAAAATGCAGTGGAAGTATATAGGGAGTGTTGCTTTTTTCACCTCAACCGGCAATCAGAGATTACCCACCAATTTTTTTTTTACCACCACATCACTGGCTGCCGGTAGGCCTGTTTGAATTTCATGGTAATACACATTGAAGCCTAGTCTAGTAAATTGACCATCCCGTTTTTCCTGGTACAGTTTCAGCCACATTTCAGCTGTCCCGGCGACAAAATAGGTCCATTTGTAAGCAAGATGCATCAATCAAAGATGCACTATGCATAACTTTCCTGGTTGCAAAAAATTCTAATAGTTCGCCTAATTTCAGTTTGACTGAACCTAATCTGACTGAACAAGCAAGAATAGTGTGAAGAAACATTGCACCATCTAAACCGCTGTGAAATATATTTTCCGTAACCAACAATATTATATTTTCAGATGTTTGAACCTGGTGTACAAAACTGAAAGTAAAAAAATGCAAAAATGAAACTTAAGAATGGGAAGCATAGAATAGCGCACATAGAATACATCTACAGCTTCTTAGACTGGCTTTCAATGAGAACGACAGACCTATAACACACATTTCTATGTGAATTCGGAGGGTCATCCCCAAAAGTTACATATTGCAGCTTTAATGTAAGCCTAAAAATTAATTACCTTTTAATGTGGAATGAACACAACCAGTCATCATGTTGTCATCTGATTGTCAACCAAATCACTACAGAAAATAGGCTACCTGTGCATGTTTGTCCACTCCAAAATAATTCCAGCATCCAAACTGTATGTACACTCGCCCCATTTGATGATCAAAAATAGACATTGTTTACAAAACACCAAAAAGTGTACCTAATGACATTCTGCAATTGCCATTGATTATGATCTGATGAATTATGGACAACTCATGAACTAGGGTCTAAACTTGTTTTGATTCAACTTATGTAGGCATATTATATGCATTCAGTGCATTGTATGGATACTGTAATTATTTTGGAATGGACAAACATGCACAGGTAGCCTACTTTTTGAAGTGATTTGTTTGACAATCAAATGACAACATGATGACTGGTTGTGTTCATTCCACATTAAAAGGTAATACATTTTTACCTTTAAAATACGTCTTTATTATTAGGTCCATAAAAAATACATCTATGCACGCGCACCCAAAAGAGACACGGTTTAATTCGCAATCTGGTTTCAGCATTAAATATAATTTTTTATTTTTACACACTTTCATTTATTTTACTATGTCAATATGTCATCTTTTTTGTAAATGTTTTGGCGCCAGACTGTTGGCAGTTGTCAAAAGAGTTAATAGTTGATAGAGTTGCAGAGTTAATTGAAAATAATGCCATTGTTGATTAGACACTTTTTTCATTAATTAGGCTATTTTCTCTTGAAACATATGGTCCATCTACTGGAAACTCATGGACAATATGACACAGACATACAAAATGAATACTACTGTATATACTGTATGAATACAAAAAAATAAGTAAAAATTACCAAAATTACCATCGATTATTCCGGTAACTTTGGTAAATGACCAGTAGCTTTGCAAACATATCCATACCTGAGGGTGTGAGAGCAGCCATGGTTTGTGCGGTGGTTGTTGTGACCCAGGCTCAGCAGTCTCTGTGTGTCCGAGCCCAGGTTGTCCTCCTTCTCCCCCGGCTCAGGCTCGTCTGCGTCCAGCTCGATGAACTCCATCCAGGACTCGTCCTGGTACAGGTCAGGGGGGAAGGGGTGGAGACTCCCCATGCCACCAACACTCAGGAGGAAGTTCAGCTCATTCAGCTTTCCCTTCTGGATAGGGCGTGGATGTGACAGAGGGAGAGATAGAGGCAGAGAGTGTTTGTGAGGAGGGTACGGGTTTGAGACAGAGGTACTTACATGTCTAAGCTCTGAATTCAAGTACGGCAAGCGCTTCAATCATCTTGTACCACATTTCATTGCCAAGCCCTAATTTTTTACAAACAAAGCCTATTGCATTAGTGTAGCTTACCCATAGAAATAGAATCTAGATTCTATTTCTTTGAGCGTGCCCTGATCATGTCAATTCCCAGCATATTACAATGTGTTATTTACTGTTCATAGGGACACTTAGACAAGAGCCTGAGATTTAAATTAATAATCATCTGTATTGCGCTCTGTCCATGAGCCATAACAAACTTGTTTTCACATACTAAATACACGACATGACCAAAAGTGTGTGGACATCTGCTCGTCGAACATCTCATTCCAAAATCATGGGCGTTAATATGGAGTTGGTCTCCACCTTTGATGCTATAACAGCCTCCACTCTTCTGGGAAGGCTTTCCACTAGATGTTGGAACTTGCTTCCATTCAGCCTCAAGAGCATTAGTGAGGTCGGGCACTGATGTTGGGTGATTAGGCCTGGCTTGCAGTAGGCGTTCCAATTCATCCTAAAGGTATTCGATGGGGTTGAGGTCAGGGTTCTATGCAGGCCAATCAAGTTCTTCCACACCAATCGACAAACCATTTCAGTATGGACCTGGCTTTGTGCCCGGGGGCATTGTCATGCTGAAACAGGAAAGGGCCTTCCCAAACTGTTGCCACAAAGTTGAAAACACAGAATCGTCTACAATGTCATTGTATGCTGTAGCGTTAAGATTTCCCTTCACTGGAACTAAGGAGCCTAGGCCGAACCATGAAAAACAGCCACAGATCATTATTCCTCCTCCACCAAACTTTACAGTTGGCACTGTGCATTGGGGCAGGTAGCGTTCTCCTGGCATCCGCCAAACCCAGATTAGTCCGTCGGATTCATCACTCCAGAGAACGCGTTTCCACTGCTCCAGAGTCCAATGGTGGCGAGCTTTACACCACTCCAGTCGACGCTTGGCATTGCGCATGGTGATCTTAGGCTTGTGTACGGCTGCATGGATACCCATTTCATGAAGCTCCCGACAAACAGTTMTTGTGCTGACGTTKCTTCCTGAGGCAGTTTGGAACTCGGTAGTGAGTGTTGCAACTGAGGACAGGCGATTTTTACTCGCTATGCGCTTCAGCCATCGGCGGTCCCATTCGGTGAGCTTGTGTGGCCTACCAATTCGCGGCTGAGCCGTTGTTGCTCCTAGACGTTTCCACTTTACAATAACAGCACATACACTTGACTGTGGCAGCTCTAGCAGGGCAGAAATTTGACGAACTGACCTATGACGGTGCCATGTTGAAAGTCACTGAGCTCTTCAGTAAGGCCATTCTACTGCCAATGTTTGTCTATGGAGATTGCATGGCKGTGTGCTCAATTTTATACACCTGTCAGCAACAGGTGTGGCTGAAATAGCTGAATCCACTMATTTGAAGGGGTGTCCACATACTTTTGTATATATAGTGTACTTGACTATATACAAACCTACTCACAAGACAAAATACACGAGCACACACACATGCATGCACACAGTGTTTTTAGTCTTACCTTAAGCAGTTCTGTGTCAATCCCTTTGATTTTGGGTGCAGGGACAGGAGGCAGAAGAATCACCATAAGTCTGAGAGGAAGAGGGAGAGAGGAGATGAAGATGACGGAAGTGTGTGTGCGTTTGTGTTTGTTTGTTTGTCCTCACCTCTGCTGGTGAGAGAAGATGATGAGCATGAGGAAAATGGCCACGCCCACAGCACCGAAGATCAGGACCAGAATCACAGTGAACGTGGACTCTAGAACAGGATCATCATCATCATCATCATCATCACCAAATCAATAAATAACAATGATTTAACTATTAGCATTATGTGGTAATCCTACCATATCCCGGATAAGTGTGTTCCTTGCGCAAGATGGCTGCCATGTTTGTTCTTTGTGTAAACAACACTGTCCCTCCTCTCTACCCCAACCCGTGCCGCCCTGACCCTGACCTCTCACCTTTACTGGGAATCTCTGACACATGGACAAAGATGGCATCACTGAACTCCCCAAAGTTATTGAAGGCCCTCATTGAGCAGTGCACGCGCACCTCATACTCCTCTCCTGTACTAAGGCCGTAGATTGACTTCTGAGTGCCAAACTCATGCTCCAACTGAGAGAGAGCGGGAGACAGAGGCAAAAAAACGTTTGTAAGAGAGGAATACGATCGAAAGCTACGAAATGTTAAAATAAAAGGTTTATGTCTCCCTCTTATACATKAAATGACGTTTTATTCCATAAACACTCGTCTATGCCACAAACACAAACTTGGCTCTGTCGTTGATTGAGGCAGTCAACAACAGGATCTCTCTTCTTGTTATGGTGTCGACAGAGTTTCAGTGTGGTCTAGCACTCAAAACTGCAGAGGCCGCTGGGTAATAGGCCGGAAGTGCAGTCAGGGTGTGTGTGTGAGTGTGTCTATGTGTGACTCACCACTTTCCAGTGTGAGCTGTTCCTCCTCCTGAACTGGAGTTCGTACACCAGTGTCAACCATCCAACGGATACGTCAGCCGAGGGCGGGGGTTCCCAGCTCGCCATGATGTCATAGTTCAGGCCCGACCGGCTGACGTTCAACAGCGTCCAGTTCAGGGCCACCGGGGGATCAGGGTGCACTGTCAGAGGYCAAAGGGCAAAGGTCAGTAAGGGAGTGCTTAAAATGATTAAAACGCACAAAAACTATTGTGATTGTGATGAATTGTCTTTGGGAAAGAAAGATAGACATGGTTTTAAAAAGGTAGTATTAATATTTAATTAAATACAGAAATGTGTAAGTGGCTTAACTTAGCCTGTCCCGCGGATCAACTAACCCATACCCCAAGCTATGTTTTCAAAACTGTAATGTTTACATGAATTCAGATTATTTCCAGGGATACACAACATCCTGAAATATATGTCGATATCTTTGTTAGAAAGAATACTATATTTCCCTAAACAACAAGATGCTGAAGGTAATAAATGGCATAACTTACCCTACTCTCCCCTATATGAATGACTAGTTACTAGTGACAGGACTTCTTTCTCCTTATGCATTATCCACTGACTAGAAAGAAGTGGACCAGTAAACCAAAATATCATGGTTTTCAATATAGACCTCAATTAGTTTAATCATGTGTTTTCGAGCTGGGCTGGAGCAAAAGCTTGTACTCCCTGGGACTCCCAGGACCAGAGTTTCACATCCGTGAGCTAGTCTATAGACAAGAGGTCCCAAACTGCATTCAGCCATTGGTCATTTTTTTCTTGAGAGGATGGTCAAGATAATAACAAATCATTTCCGCAAGAAGCACAAACAGATATAGTAGTTCACAAAACATAATMATTTCAAACATTTATTACATTGGCATACGATAACATACCGTGCCGTTTGAAAGTATTCATTCCCCTTGACTTTTTGTTGTTGTTGTGTTACAGCCTGAATTTAAAATTGATTCAATTGAGATTTTTTTGTCACTTAATTTGTGCCGGATCCTGCCGGAACAGGATCCGGCACCTCTCAATATTGGACTGTTTCATCCCAGGACCCATTTGCTAGGATCCTATACCTCTCATGGCATGAAACATTATTTTCACTGTTTGCAATGTAAAAATTCAAATAAAATCGGAGTTAATTCAAGTGGCCTCCTCTGTATTTTCCTGACCCTTAAAAAACGTAAACTGAAAACGTGCCTGATATTCTAAGAATTGATTGTTGGGCCGGCCCGGGTTTATGGTTTGCACACATTGTTGACTATAGACCAACACATGGCCATTGCTGTGGTGAGAGAGAGAGAGAAGATCCTGTATCTCTCACAGAACTAGAATGACATTCACTTTCTCCTTCTTTCTGCTCCGATAGACATGAGCCAACTCTCATTTCTCCAGCGTTGCACTTAATTGATTTCCTTATAGAATCACAGCCGCGAGAAGGGTGCTGGAGGTGCCACAGCACCCCTGATAAATTGAAATACATTTGCCAAAGTTACAGAACTCCTGCTGCCTGTTCAGAAAGAAAGACCAGGAGTAGGCCTATAATTGAGTTACAGAGGATCAATAGCTTTTWAAAATATATAGCCTACAGTAGCTGTGGATTGTGTGTAGCCCAATCACAAGGCATGCCTACAGTCTGGAACACGCGGCAAATCTGTCAGTGAATAGCATGCGGCCAAAACAGGCCTTTTGTAATATTTCAAATACAATTATGGGAAAACAAATTGTTGGGACGCAAATAGATTATGCTGAAAAGAGAAGACTAATCTGTCTGTAGACTACCAAATATGTTCTCAACTTCAAAATAGGCCTGTTGAGCGAACAGTAAAACGAGAGAGATAGGCTTTTGGCACGAGCGCATCAGCAATCGCTGGTGAGTGAGCTGCACATCATTGGGACTATAATTTCCTTCTCATATTATACGATATGTGTGTCTCCACACACCTAAGCATAGGCTATTGATGGATTCAAGACATGGTCGTTTTTATTGATCTCAGATTCTCAGTTTGTCAGTGTTATCATTTCGATAATTTTGTGAGTAATAAAAAAGATTCCTCTAAAGTCTCCATACATCTAAAAAGATGTAGAATTGCATGAAATGCGTTTATAAAAGGCAAAGAAAATTACGGACCCTAGGCTTAAAAAACCAATCCTCATGTGTGCAACTTCTGAAGATGCCTCTACTCTACCACTCTATGCCAGCATGCAAAAGCGATGATGATGCATGCAATGCATTATTAAATATATATTTTTTAAAGCCCCGAAGTACACTACAAAGATACAGGCGTTCTTCCTAACTCAGTTGCCGGAGAGGAAGGAAACCACTCAGGGATTCCATTGAGGCCAATGGCTGTGATAGGAGAAAACTGAGGATGGATCAACAACATTGTAGTTACTCCACAATACTAACCTAATTGACAGAGCGAAATGATGGAGGCCTGTACAGAATAAAAATATTCCAAAACATGCATCCTGTTTGCAACAAGGCACTAAAGTAATAAATTCAAACAATTCACTTTTTTCCCCTGAATACAAACTTTTATGTTTGGCGCAAATCCAATAGAACACATTACTGAATAACACTCTCCACATTTTCAAGCATAGTGATGGCTGCATCATGTTATGGGTATTCTTGTAATCATTAACTTCTCTAGGATAGGGGGCAGCATTTTCACGTTTGGATGAAAGCATACCCAAATTCAACTGCCAGCTACTCATCCGCAGAAGATAAGATATGCATATTATTAGTAGATTTGGATAGAAAACACTCTGAAGTTCTTAAAACTGTTTGAATCATGTCTGTGAATATAACAGAACTTATTTAGCAGGTGAAACCCCGAGGACAAACCATTCAGATTTTWTTTTTTTGAGGTCACTCTCTTTTCAATGGATTTTCATTGGGAATACAGATTTCTAATTGACCTTCTTGCAGTTCCTACCGCTTCCACTGGATGTCAACAGTCTTTAGAAATTGGTTGAGGGTTTTTCTTTTGTGTAATGAAGAAGTACGGCCATCTTGATTGAGGGTCACACAAAGTGTCCTGTTTGTTAGAGGCGCATGACCAGAAGGCTAGCTATAGTTTGTTTTAATCCTGTATTGAACACAGATCATCCCGTTTTCAATTTTATCGATTATTTACGTTACGTTACCTATCGATTATTTACGTTACCTAAAGTTGTATTACAAAAGTAGTTTGAAATGTTTTGGCGAAGTTTACAGGTAACTTTTGAGATATTTTGTAGTCACGTTTCACAAGTTGGAACCGGTGTTTTTCTGAATCAAACGCGCCAAATAAATGGACATTTTGGATATACACTGCTCAAAAAAATAAAGGGAACACTTAAACAACACAATGTAACTCCAAGTCAATCACACTTCTGTGAAATCAAACTGTCCACTTAGGAAGCAACACTGATTGACAATTAATTTCACATGCTGTTTGTGTAAAATGGAATAGACAACAGGTGGAAATTATAGGCAATTAGCAAGACACCCCCAATAAAGGAGTGGTTCTGCAGGTGGTGACCACAGACCACTTCTCAGTTCCCTATGCTTCCTGGCTGATGTTTTGGTCACTTTTGAATGCTGGCGGTGCTTTCACTCTTACTGGTAGCATGAGACGGAGTCTCAACCCACACAAGTGGCTCAGGTAGTGCAGCTCATCCAGGATGGCACATCAATGCGAGCTGTGGCAAGAAGGTTTGCTGTGTCTGTCAGCGTAGTGTCAAAGCATGGAGGCGCTACAAGGAGACAGGCCAGTACATCAGGAGACGTGGAGGAGGCCGTAGGAGGGCAACAACCCAGCGCAGGCCCCACTTACCTCCGCCTTTGTGCAAGAAGGAGCAGAAGGAGCACTGCCAGAGCCCTGCAAAATGACCTCCAGCAGGCCACAAATGTGCATGTGTCTGCTCAAATGGTCAGAAACAGACTCCATGAGGTGGTATGAGGGCCCGACGTCCACAGGTGGGGTTGTGCTTACAGCCAACACCGTGCAGGACGTTTGGCATTTGCCAGAGAACACCAAGATTGACGAAATTCGCCACTGGCGCCCTGTGCTCTTCACAGATGAAAGCAGGTTCACACTGAAGCACGTGACAGACGTGACAATCTGGAGACGCCGTGGAGAACGTTCTGCTGCCTGCACATCCTCCAGCATGACCAGTTTGGCGGTGGGTCAGTCATGGTGTGGGGTGGCATTTCTTTGGGGCCGCACAGCCCTCCATGGGCTCGCCAGAGGTAGCCTGCCTGCCATTAGTTACCGAGATGAGATCCTCAGACCCCTTGTGAGACCATATGCTGGTGCGGTTGGCCCTGGGTTCCTCCTAATGCAAGACAATGCTAGACCTCATGTGCTGGAGTGTGTCAGCAGTTCCTGCAAGAGGAAGGCATTGATGCTATGGACTGGCCTGCCCGTTCCCCAGACCTGAATCCAATTGAGCATATCTGGGAAATCATGTTCGCTCCATCCACCACGCCACGTTGCACCACAGACTGTCCAGGAGTTGGCGGATGCTTTAGTCCAGGTCTGGGAGGAGATTCCCTCAGGAGACCATCCGCCACCTCATCAGGAGCATGCCAGGCGTTGTAAGGTCATACAGGCACGTGGAGGCCAACAACACTACTGAGCCTCATTTTGACTTGTTTTAAGGACATTACATCAAAGTTGGATCAGCCTGTAGTGTGGTTTTCCAATTTAATTTTGAGTGTGACTCCAAATCCAGACCTCCATGGGTTTGATACATTTGATTTCCATTGATCATTTTTGTGTGATTTTGTTGTCAGCACATCCAACTATGTAAAAGAAAAAAGTATTTTAATAAGAATAGTTCATTCATTCAGATCTAGGATGTGTTTATTTTAGTGTTCCCTTTATTTTTGAGCAGTGTATATAGACGGAATTAATCGAACAAAAGGACCATTTGTGATTTTTATGGGACATATTGGAGTGCCAACAACAGAAGCTCGTCAAAGCCATGAATTATATTTTTTTATTTCTGCGTTTTGTGTTGAAATATGCTTCTCTCTCTTTGTTTACGATGGTGCTAACTCAGATAATAGCATTGTTTGCTTTCGCGAAAAGCCTATTTGAATTCTGACATGTTGGCTGGATTCAAAACCAGTGTAGCTTTAATTTGGTATCTTTCATGTTGTGATTTAATGAAAGTTAGATTTTTATAGTAATTTATTTGAATTTGGCGCTCTGCATTTTCTCTGGCTTTTGGCCAAGTGAGGATAGTAGCGTCCCGCCTAAACTCAGATTTTTGGATATAAATATGAACCTTTACCGAACAAAACATACATGTATTGTGTAACATGAAGTCCTATGAGTGTCATCTGATGAAGATCATCAAAGGTTAGTGAATCATTTTATCTCTATTTCTGCTTTTTGTTACTCCTCTCTTTGGCTGGAAAAATGGCAGTGTTTTTCTGTGGCTATGTACTGACCTAACATAATCACAAGGTGTGCTTTCGCCGTAAATCCTTTTTGAAATCAGACATGTTGGCTCGATTCACAACAAGTGTAGCTTTAATTTGGTGTCTTTCATGTGTGATTTCATGATAGTTAGATTTTTATAGTAAATTATTTGAATTTGGCGCTCTGCATTTTTACTGGCTTTTAGCCAAGTGGGACGTTAGCGTCCCACATATCCCAGAGAAGTTAAGGACTGAGGAGGTTTTCAGGATAAAAAGAAATGGAATGGAGCTAAGCACAGGCAAAATCCTAGAGGAAAACCTTGTTCAGTCTGCTTTCCACCAGACACTGGGAGAATAATTCACCTTTAAGCTGGACAATAACCTAAAACAGGCCAAATCTACACTGGAGTTGCTTGTGGCCGAGTTACAATTTTTACCTAAATCTACTTGAAAATCTATGGCAAGATCTGAAAATGGTTGTCTAGCAATGATCAACAACCAATTTGACAGAGCTTGAAGAGTTTTGAAAATAATAATACTAATGTTGCACAATCCAGATGTGGAAAGCTCTTAGAGACTTACCCAGAAAGACTCAAAGCTGTAATCGCTGCCAAAGGTGCTTCTACAAAGTATTGACTCAGGGGTGTGTATACTTATGTAAATTAAATGTTTCTGTATTTCATTTTCAATAAATTAGCAACATTTTCTAAAAACATGTTTTCACTTTGTCATTATGAGCTATTGTGTGTAGATGGGAGAGGAAAAATAAAAAGTTCATCCATTTTTAATTTAGGCTGTAATACAACAAAATGTGGAATAAGTGAAGGGGTATGAATACTTTCTGAAGGCACTGTATGTGTCTATATTTATGCTTGGGAATACTTGGGAACAGATTTCCTGAATCAAAATCCCTGAGCTGATTTCTTGGTGACTTTACCGTCTTTTATATCCAACCACAAACTTCTAAAATCATTTTATTTGTATTTTTACTTGGGGGGCCAAATAAAATCACCCGTGGGAGGAATTTGGCCCGCAGGCCGACAGTTGGGGAACCCTGCTATAGACCATGTCTATCACACTGTCCACCTTACACACTGTCCACCATACATCAGCATGTCTGAAACCTGTGTCCCTGCCAGTGTACCCGTGTCCACTAGTCACTTGATGTGAAACCTCCCTTAATAACAACACCTGCTATGGTCAAACATTTTCATAATTTCTGTTCTGATTGATCATTATCCCCCCTTCTTCTGTCCATCCCTGTTTTTATTCTTCCATCCATCTCGAAACAACTGGTTTCTGTTAAAAATGTCCTACATCCCTCGGCTATTGTTAGTCTCACATGCTGATAGTCATTTTCTGCCCTTGGAGGGGGAAGGGATGGAGGCAGATGTTGCCGTGCCTTTGTAACATTTAATTATTTTTCCTACTGTGTCTCTAATATCAATACATATTCCCATTGTTAGGTATAGTACAGACCCACAGAGGTCCAAATTACAGTGCATTTGGAAAGTATTCAGACCCCTTTTCCACATTTAGTTAAGTTACAGCCTTATTCTAAAATTGATACCAAAAAACTGAAATACCTTATTTACAAAAGTATTCAGACCCAAGGGGCCTGAATACTTTTCCAAACACACTGTAGGTACAGTATCTTAAAACTGTGGGACCGTCTAACAGTGTGTTGGTATGGTCTGATATTTTTTTTTATACCTTTATTTAACTAGGCAAGTCAGTTAAGAAAAAAGTATTATTTTCATTGACGGCCTAGGAACAGTGGATTAACTGCCTTGTTCAGGGGCAGAAGGACAGATTTTTGCATTGAGAGCTCAGGGATTCGATCTTGCAACCTTTCGGTTACAAGTCCAACGCTCTAACCACTAACAGGACATTGCTGTTTTTCTGCTGTTTCTGGCTACTAGTGATAACTGGTTGGCCAGCTAGGCCTTCCTAGAAACCTGCCCCTTATCCTGGGAACCCAGTGTGTTTGCAGGTTTTGATTTCAACGGAATTAGTGTACTCCCTTCATCAGTATTTACCTCCTCGCCCCATGACAAATATTTTAACAGTTTTTCACATATAAATGACCTAATTAGCCAAATCTCCAAAGCTGTTTTGCTTTTGTATAAAGTCTAAGCTTTTTTGCATGCAGTCAGTTTTGATTGTTTTTTAACAAGTAAGCTACTAAGCCAGCAAACCGCAAGCGAAGTCTTAGCTCCCTTATTATCCGTAGGGTTTTCAGCGCTTAGCGTCGCCCACGGCTGGCTGCATGTGAACTAATATTCCGACTCTGGGTTTTAACGTTTAGAAACGTCAATGGTCATCGCTTGCGAAACAGTTTTCTAAAACATATGCTGATATGCCCCTTATCTTTCACATCAGCAAGAAAGAATCTTTCAAGTAAAAAAGTCACTTACAGGTACTGTAACAGTCTTGCAGATGCATGAGCTGTGTGCCTCAAATTGACAAACTACACTTCTTCCCCAGTTGCACTTACGGGTGTCTACAGCAATCCTTTAAAACCCCTAGAGTTGACATCCTTGCCCCCGTGTAAATCGAATTAGCATAACAAAACAACACCCATAAAAATCTGTCAGTTTAAGCTAGAGATACAAAAGTATGTGGACACCCCTTCAAATTAGTGGATTCGGCTATTTCAGCCACACCCATTGGTGTGGCACACAGCCATGAAATCACCAAAGACAAACATTGGCAGTAGAATGGCCCGTACTGGAAATCTCAGTGACTTTCAACGTAGCACCGTCATAGGATGTCACCTCTCCAACAAGCCACTTAGTCAAATGTCTGCCCTGCTAGAGCTGTCCCGGTGAACTGTAAGTGCTGTTATTGTGAAGTGGAAACGTCTAGGAGCAACAATGGCTCAGCTGTGAAGTGGTAGGCCACACAAGCTCACAGAACGGGCCGGCAGAGTGCTGAAGCGTATAGCGTGTAAAAATTGTCTGTCTTCGGTTGCAACACTCACTAACAAGTTCCAAACTGCCTCTGGAAGCAACGTCAGCAAAATAACTGTTTGTCGGCAGCTTAATGAAAAGGGTTTCCATGGCCGAGCAGCCGCACACAAGCCTAAGATCACCATGCGCAATGCCAAGCATTGGCTGGAGCGGTGTAAAGCTSACCGCCATTGGACTATGGAGCAGTGGAAACGCGTTCTCCGGAGTGATGAATCACGCATCACGCTTCTGGCATTCCGATGGACGAATCTGCGTTTGGCGGCGGATGCCAGGGGAATGCTACCTGCCCGAATGCACAGTGCCAGTGTTTTCCCTGCCAAGAAATGTACTTTAATTTGAAAGTTTGTCTCTATCCTTTGTTTTTGTTGTAATGCATACTTTACAGTCACATTTTTCCCATCATATTTTAAATAACTTGTAGAAAATACATTTTATGACATTGTCAAGAAACATTATGACCATCCTGTGTCACTTTACTTGGACTAACAAAATACACTTTATGACACTGTCAAGAAGCATTATGATCAACACCAGCTGGAATGCGCTTTTAACAAAATCAGCATTCAGGATTAGACCCACCCGTTGTATAAATGCCCTTATATCAGTCATGAGTCAAAAAGAGGCGGTCTTGTCCTGCTCCTGAAATCTGCTCCTGCATTCATCCCAGTCATCAGCAATAGAGCATTGGGGTAGGTGCATGTTTGACATCAATGTGTGCGCAATTACAATGACAATTTAACACAGTCAATTAAAACATTTTTTATATAACATAAACATACTGTTGACACATAGGCTATGGTGTGATGGAATGTTTTGCCTTGTGTGGTAGGTATTGTGGGTTTTGGCACTCTTATGTAGGTGCCATAACCAGCCATAAAATAAAACAATATATGTCACACCAGGTCTAAATATATGTCATGACAGTGTTATGATCATATTACAACAGATTATGACAAGTTATGTTTGCTGTTATGACACTGGGTGTTATGACGCTGGGTGTCAAGTAAAGTGTTACCATTAAAATAAAAATTTACAACAAAAAAAATGAACACAAGAAAGCTGTAATGGACAAAAACGCTATGCTTCTAAAAACAAAGATGTACAAGAGGGTGTACATTAATCATGCCACCAGCACAGATAAGCTTTCTGTCAGGGGAGGGCGGGTTGTGAAGTCCACATGCCGCTCTCCGATGTTAGGTCACATGCGGGTTCTAGAATGTACAGCGCTGTAATATTGACATTTCATAAGACCCGTTGTCATTGTTTACCGCACCTTGGGCTGGATGTAGTTGGAGTGGCAGAAGCTAATTTACAGTACATTGGAAAAGTTTTCAGACCCCTTAACTTTTTCCACATTTTGTTACATTACAGCCTTATTCTAAAATTAATTAAATCGTCCCCCCCCCTCAATCTACACACTTTACCCCACAATGACAAATCAAAACAGGTTTTAGAAATTTTTGCTGATTTATAAAAAATAAAAAAATATCACATTTACTTAAGTATTCATATCAACTTAGAACTAAGAACAGATATAGCCCTTGGTTCAAGATATAGCCCTCCAGACTTCACTGCCCTTGACCAGCACAAAAACATCATGTGGCGTACTGGATTAACATCGAATAGCCCCCGCGATATGCAACTTTTCAGAGAAGTTAGGAACCAATATACAAAGGCAGTTAAGAAAGCAAAGGCTAGCTTTTTCAAACAGAAATTTGCATCCTGTAGCACAAACTCCAAAAAGTTCTGGGACACTGTAAATCCATGGAGAATAAGAGCACCTCCTCCCAGCTGCCCAATGCACTGAGGCTAGGAAACACTGTCACCACGATAAATCTACAATAATCAAGAAGTTCAATAAGCATTTTTCTAAGGCTGGCCATGCTTTCCACCTGGCTATCCCTACCCCAGTCAAGAGCTCTGCACCCCCCCACAGCAACTTGCCAAAGCCTCCCCATTTCTCCTTCACCCAAATCCAGATAGCTGATGTTCTTTAAGAGCTGCAAAATCTGGACCCCTACAAATCAGCTGGGCTAAACAATCTGGACCCTCTCTTTCTAAAATTATTCGCCGCAATTGTTGCAACCCCTATTACTAGCTTGTTCAACCTCTCTTTCGTATCGTCTGAGATCCCTAAAGATTGGAAAGCTGCCGCAGTCATCCCCCTCTTCAAAGGGGGAGACACTCTAGACCCAAACTGTTACAGACCTATATCTATCTGCATTTCTAAAGTCTTCGAAAGCCAAGTTAACAAACAGATCACCGACCATTTAGAATCCCACCGTACCTTCTCCGCTATGCAATCTGGTTTCTGAGCTGGTCATGGGTGCACCTCAGCCACGCTCAAGGTCCTAAACGATATCATAACCGCCATCGATAAAAGACAATACTTTGCAGCTGCCTTCATCGACCTGGCCAAGTCTTTTGACTCTGTCAATCACTGCATTCTTATCAGCAGACTCAACAGCCTTGGTTTCTCAAATGACTGCCTCGCCTGGTTCACCAACTACTTCTCAGATAGAGTTCAGTGTGTCAAATCAGAGGACCTGTTGTCCGGATCTCTGGCAGTGTCTATGGGGTACCACAGGGTTCAATTCTCCGGCCGACTCTTTTCTCTGTATACATCAATGATGTCGCTCTTGCTGCTGGTGATTCTCTGATCCACCTCTACGCAGACGACACCATTCTGTATACTTCTGGCCCTTCTTTGGACACTGTGTTAACAAACCTCCAGACGAGCTTCAATGCCATACAACACTCCTTCTGTGGCCTCCAACTGCTCTTAAATGCAAGTAAAACTAAATGCATGCTCTTCAACCGACCGCTGCCCGCACCTGCCTGTCCAGCATCACTATTCTGGACGGTTCTGACTTAGAATATGTGGACAACTACAAATACCTAGGTGTCTGGCTAGACTATAAACTCTCCTTCCAGACTCACATTAAGCATCTCCAATCCAAAATTAAATCTAGAATCGGCTTCCATTTCGCAACAAATCATCCTTCACTCATGCTTCCAAACATACCCATGTAAAACTGACTATCCTATCGATCCTTGACTTCGGCGATGTCATTTACAAAATAACCTCCAACACTCTACTCAGCAAGTTGGATGTAGTCTATCACAGTGCCATCCGTTTCGTCACCAAAGCCCCATATATTACCCACCACTTCGTCGCCAAACCCACTGGCTCCAGGTCATCTATAAGTCTTTGCTAGGTAAAGCCCCACCTTATCTCAGCTCACTGGTCACCCTAGCAGCACCCACCCCTAGCACGCGCTCCAGCAAGTACATCTCACTGGTCATCCCCAAAGCCAACTCCTCCTTTTTGCCGCCTTTCCTTCCAGTTCTCTGCTGCCAATGACTGGAACGAATTGCAAAAATCAGTCTTATTGTAACGGCTGATTTCCTCCTCTTCGTCTGAAGAGGAGGTGTAGCAGGTATCGCACCGGGCTAAGCACGCGTACTGGGGACACCGTGCGCTCCACCGCATAACACGTGCCTGACCATTACGACGCCCTCTCACTCCACGGTAAGCACGGTGAGTTGGCTCCTCCCAATACATTTTTGGGGCTGACTCTCGGGCTTCCAACCGCGTCGCCGTGCTGCCTCCTCATACCAGCGCCTCTCTGCCTTCGCTGCCTCCAACTCTGCCCTGGGACGGCGATATTCCCCTGGCTGAGTCCAGGGTCCCTTGCCATCCAGAATCTCCTCCCAAGTCCATGAATCATGTGTCTTCTGCCGCTGCTGCTGCTGTCCTTTACCACTCTGCTTGGTCCTTGGTTGGTGGGAGTTTCTGTAACGGCTGATTTCCTCCTCTTCGTCTGAAGAGGAGGTGTAGCAGGGATCGGACCAAAACGCAGAGTAGTAAGTGTCCATGTTTTATTATAAAAAAACTGAACACTACACAAAACAAAATAACAAAGAGAATCTAACCGAACAACAGTCCCGTGTGGCACAAACACTGACATGGAAGACAAACACCCACAAACCAACAGTGAAAACAGGCAACCTAAACATGGTTCCCAATCAGAGACAATGCAAAACACCTGCCTCTGATTGAGAATACAAACCTAAACATAGAAACACATAACATAGACTGCCCACACCAACTCACGCCCTGACCATACTAAATAAAGACAAAACAAAGGAAAATAAAGGTCAGAACGTGACACTTATATCTCTCTCACTAACTTTAAGCATCAGCTGTCAGAGCAGCTTACCGATCATTGCACCTGTACACAGCCCATCTGTAAATAGCCCACCCAACTACCTCATCCCCTTATTGTTATTTATTTTTTGCTCCTTTGCACCCCAGTATCTCTACTTGCACATTCATCTTCTGCACATCTATCACTCCATTGCTTAATTGCTAAATTGCAATTATTTCGCCACTATGGCCTATTTATTGCCTTACCTACCGAATCTTACTACATTTGCACAGACTGTATATAGACTTTTCTATTGTGTTATTGACAGTATGTTTGTTTATCCCATGTGTAACTCTGTGTTGTTTGTGTCGCACTGCTTTGCTTTATCTTGGCCAGGTCACAGTTGTAAATGAGAACTTGTTTTCAACTGGCCTACCTGGTTAAATAAAGTTTCAATTTTAAAAAATTCAAAATTATGTGACCATTACAATTAAAGCATGCTAGCTAACTCACTCTTACAGCCATATACTGTATATATACAGTACATTCGAAAAGTATTCAGACCCCTTGACTTTTTCCACATTTTGTTACGTTACAGCCTGATTCTAAAATGGATAAAAATATATATTTTTTACCTCATCAATATAGACACACTACCCCATAATGACGATAATGACGAAACAGAAATACCTTATTTACATAAGTATTCAGACCCTTTGCTATGAACTTAGGTGCATCCTGTTTCCATTGATCATCCTAGAGCTGTTTCTACAACTTGATTGGAGTCCACCTGTGGTAAATTCAATTGATTGGACATGATTTGGAAAGGCACACCTGTCTTTATAAGGTCCCACAGTTGACAGTGCATGTCAGAGCAAAAACCAAGCCATGAGATCAAAGGAATTGTCCGTAGAGCTCCGAGACAGGATTGGGTTGAGGCTCAGATCTGGGGAAGGGTACCAAAAAATGTCTGCAGCATTTAAGGTCTCCCAGAACACAGTTTCCTCCATCATTGTTAAATGGAAGAAGTTTGGAACCACCAAGACTCTTCCTAGAGCTGGCCACCTAGCCAAACTGAGCAATCGGGGGAGAAGAGCTTTGGTCAGGGAGGTGACCAAGAACCCGATGGTCACTCTGACAGCGCTCCAGAGTTCCTTCAAGAAGGACAACCATCTCTGCAGCACTCCAACAATCAGGCCTTTATGGTAGAGTGGCAAGACGGAAGCCACTCTTCAGTAAAGGGCACATGACAGCCCGCTTGGAGTTTGCCGGAAAGCACGAAAAGCACTCTGACCATGAGAAACATGATTCGCTGGTCTGATGAAACCAAGATTGAACTCTTTGGCCTGAATGCCAAGTGTCACGTCTGGAGGAAACCTGGCACCATCCCTACGGGGAAGCATGGTGGTGGCAGCATCATGATGTGGGGATGTTTTTTAGCAGCAGGTACTGGGAGACTAGTCAGGATCAAGGGAAAGATGAAAAGAGCAAAGTATCGAGATCTCCTTGATGAAACCTGTTCCAGAGCGCCCAAGACCTCAGATTGTGGCGAAGGTTCACTTTCCAATAGGACAACGACCCTAAGCACACAGCCAAGACAACTCAGGAGTGGCTTCAGGACATGTCTCTGAATGTCCTTGAGTGGCCCAGCCAGAGCCCATACTTGAACCCGATCAAGAATCTCTGAAAAGACCTGAAAATAGCTGTGCAGCGACGCTCCCCATCCAACCTGACAGAGCTTGAGAAGATCTGCAGAGAAGAATGGGAGAAAGTCCCCAAATACAGTGCCAAGCTTGTAGTGTCAAACCCAATAAGAGTCAAGGCTGTAATCGCTGCCAAGGGTGCTTCAACAAAGTACTGAGTCTTGTAAGCAAGCATTTCACTGTAAAGTCCACACCTGTTGTATTCGGGGCATGGGACAAATAAAATTAGATTTTTTACATTTATTTTTTATTTCACCTTTATTTAACTAGGCAAGTCCGTTAAGAACAAATTCTTATTTACAATGACGGCCTACCCCGGCCAACCCCAGATGACGCTGGGCCAATTGTGCGCCACCCTATTGGACTCCCAATCACGCCTGGATGTGATGCAGCCTGGATTCGAACCAGGGACTGCAGTGACGCCTCTTGCACTGCATTAGGCCCTACTAATTCAGTTATTTCCATGCTAACAGACGAATCACGAATCTACTGTACAGCCATCAACATGCTGTTGTCCAGCACATCTGTACTTCCTTGTGTCTATCGTCAGTCAGTCAGAATAAACACCAATCAACTGAGATCACTGGCTGGACAGGCCTTTCTTTAAAAACACAACGCAAGATTGTTACGAACTATGATCACATCTGATACACTGGTGCCGAGACCAGTCTTCTTGTCTTCGCTGGACATCTGTTACACAAGCTCTTTGGTTATTGCTTTTATTGCTAGGTTGACTTCCGGCGCCGAAAAGAGATGGCCGCCTCGCTTCGTGTTCCTTGGAAAATATGCAGTATTTTGTTTTTTTACGTGTTATTTCTTACATCGGTACCCCGGGTAATCTTAGGTTTCATTACATACAGTCGGGAGGAACTACTGAATATACGATTAACGTCAACTCATCATCGTTCCTACCAGGAATATGACTTTCCCGAAACGGATCCAGTGTTTTGCCTTCCACCCAATACAATGGATCTGATCCCAGCCGGCGACCCTGTGCGACGCCGAAAAAGGGGAAAACGTGGCGGTCTCGTGGTCAGGCTTCGGAGACGGGCACATCGCGCTCCACTCCCTAGCATACTACTCGCCAATGTCAGTCTTTGACAATAAGGTTGATGAAATCCGAGCACGGGTAGCATTCCAGAGAGACATCAGGGATTGCAACGTGCTCTGCTTCACGGAAACATGGCTAACTCAAGGGACGCTAACGGAGTCGGTGCAGCCAGCTGGTTTCTTCATGCATCGCGCCGACAGAAACAAACATCTTTCCGGTAAGAAGAGGGGCGGGGGGGTATGCCTTATGATTAACGAGAAGTGGTGTGTCATCATAACAACACACAGAACTCAAGTCGTTCTGTTCACCTGATCTAGAACTCTCACAATCAAATGTCGACCGCATTATCTACCAAGGGAATTCTCGTCAATCAATATCACAGCCGTATACATTCCCCCCAAGCAGACACATCGATGGCTTGAACGAACTTTTATCTGACTCTTGTAACTGGAAACCACACACCCTGAGGCTGCATTCATCGTAGCTGGGGATTTTAACAAGGCTAATCTAAAAACAAAACTCCCTAAATTCTATCAGCATATCGATTGTGCTACCAGGGCTGGAAAAACACTAGACCATTGTTATAAATTTCCGCGACGCTTATAAGGCCCTCCCCGCCCCCCTTTCGGAAAAGCTGACCACGACTCCATTTTGTTGATTCAGCCTACAACAGAAACTCAAACAACAAGCTCCCGCGCTCAGGTCTGTTCAACGCTGGTCCGACAATCTGAATCCACGCTTCAAGACTGCTTCGATCACGCGGATTGGAATATGTTCCGCATCGCGTCCAACAACAATATTGACGATATGCTGATTCGGTGAGCGAGTTCATTAGGAAGTGCATTGACGATGTCGTACCCACAGCAACGATAAAACATTCCCAAACCAGAAACTGTGGATTGACGGCAGCATTCGCGTGAAACTGAAAGCGCGAACCACTGCTTTTAACCAGGGCAAGGTGACCGGAGCATGACCGAATACAAACAGTGTAGCTATTCTCTCCGCAAGGCAATCAAACAGGCTAAGTCTCAGTACAGAGACAAAATCGAGTCGAAATTCAACAGCTCAGACACAAGAGTATGTGGCAGGGTCTACAGTCAATCACGGATTACAAAAAGAAAACCAGCCCCGTCGAGGACCAGGATGTCTTGCTCCCAGACAGGCTAAACAACTTTTTTGCCCGCTTTGAGGACAATACAGTGCCACTGACACGGCCCCCTACCAAAACCTGCGGGCTCTCCTTCCCTGCAGCCGAGGTGAGTAAAACATTTAAACGTGTTAACCCTCGCAAGGCTGCAGGCCCAGACGGCATTCCCAGCCGCGTCCTCAGAGCAGTGCGCAGACCAGCTGGCTGGTGTGTTTACGGACATATTCAATCAATCCTTATCCCAGTCTGCTGTTCCCACATGCTTCAAGAGGGCCACCATTGTTCCTGTTCCCAGAAAGGGTAACTGAGCTAAACGACTACCGCCCCGTAGCACTCATCCGTATCATGAAGTGCTTTGAGAGACTGTCAAGGACCATATCACCTCCACCCTACCGACACCCTAGACCCACTCCAATTTGCTTACCGACCCAATAGGTCCACAGACGACGCAATCGCAACCACACTGCACACTGCCCTAACCCATCTGGACAAGAGGAATACCCATGTGAGAATGCTGTTCATCGATTACAGCTCAGCATTTAACACCATAGTACCTCCAAACTCGTCATCAAGCTCGAGACCCTGGGTCTCGACCCCGCCCTGTGCAACTGGGTCCTGGACTTCCTGACGGGCCGCCCCAGGTGGTGAGGGTAGGTAACAACATCTCCACCCCGCTGATCCTCAACACTGGGGCCCCACAGGGTGCGTCTGAGCCCTCTCCTGTACTCCCTGTTCACCCACGACTGCGTGGCATGCACGCCTCCAACTCAATCATCAAGTTTGCGGATGACACTACAGTGGTAGGCTTGATTACCAACAACGACGAGACGGCCTACAGGGAGTAGGTGAGGGCCTCGAGTGTGGTGTCAGGAAAATAACCTCATACTCAACGTCAACAAACAAAGGAGATGATTGTGGACTTCAGGAAACAGCAGAGGGAGCACCCCCTATCCATCGACGGGTCAGTAGTGGAGAAGGTGGAAAGTTTTAAGTTCCTCGGTGTACACATCACGACAAACTGAATTGGTCCACACACAGACAGCGTTGTGAAGAAGGCGCAGCAGCGCCTCTTCAACCTCAGGAGGCTGAAGAAATTCGGCTTGTCACCAAAAGCACTCACAAACTTCTACAGATGCACAATCGAGAGCATCCTGTCGGGCTGTATCACCGCCTGGTACGGCAACTGCTCCGCCCACAACCGTAAGGCTCTCCGAGGGTAGTGAGGTCTGCAGAACGCATCACCAGGGGCAAACTACCTGCCCTCCAGGACACCTACACCACCCGATGTCACAGAAGGCCATAAAGATCATCAAGGACAACAACCACCCAAGCCACTGCCTGTTCACCCCGCTATCATCCAGAAGGCGAGGTCAGTACAGGTCATCAAAGCAGGGACCGAGAGACTGAAAAACAGCTTCTATCTCAAGGCCATCAGACTGTTAAACAGCCACCACTAACATTTAGCGGCCGCTGCCAACATACTGACTCAACTCCAGCCACTTTAAAAATGGGAATTGATGGAAATTATGTAAAAATGTACCACTAGCCACTTTAAGCAATGCCACTTAATACAATGTTTACATACCCTACATTACCCATCTCATATGTATATACTGTACTCTATATCATCTACTGCATCTTGCCATCTTTATGCAATACATGTACCACTAGCCACTTTAAACTATGCCACTTTATGTTTACATACCCTACAGTACTCATCTCATACGTATATACCGTACTCTATACCATCTACTGCATCTGCCATGCCGTTCTGTACCAACACTCATTCATATATCTTTATGTACATATTCTTTATCCCTTTACACTTGTGTGTGTGTGTAAGGTAGTAGTGTGGAATTGTTAGGTTAGATTACTGTTGGTTATTACTGCATTGTCGGAACTAGAAGCACAAGCATTTCGCTACACTCGCATTAACATCTGCTAACCATGTGTATGTGACTAATAAAATTTGATTTGATTTGATTTGATTTGAGGTATTACTGCACTGTTGGAGCTAGAAACACAAGCATTTCGCTGCACCTGCAATAACATCTGCAAATCTGTGTACGCAACCAATAAACTTTGATTTGATGAACTAAAGTGTTACCAACTGATAAACAAACCTGAAAGTAACAAACTGTGCACTTACTGCCTGTTTAAACGAACGTTTGGGACAGAACCCTATGTACGTACAGTTTTATCCAAGCAAAACTTTGATGTGGAGTGGCGCCTCTCACTATTGAGACTGGTCGACACACAAACACTCTCTTAGATAAACGTGTGTGTACTTTTGGTAAAAACGGTTTGTTCCACTGAAACAGAAGCTTGTGCCCTGCTTTTACTGTGGGTTATACAACAACATTAGGGATGATTGTTAATTCATCAGCTGTCCAGACAAAATTATAATTTTAACGGTCTTGCTGAAAATAATACATGTGTAATTTTATCAGGTAACAATAATATATAAATAATATATAAATATTCTCCAATGGAGACATTCCTTTATATATGCCTAATTGTCCTTTTATTTACTGTACTTCGTTTTTGGTTCATGCATACATGTGTATAGGTTATGTTATGCATTATAGATGACACCTGTACCATGTTTGACTATGATTGTTTTTAGTGTCTCAACTCAATTTGAGTGGTCCACAATGTATTTAAAACGAACTACTGTCGTATATTGTATCATTGGGTAGCGACACTTGAAACATTATTGAAGATTTATGTTAAAAACATCCTAAAGATTGATTCTATACATCGTTTGACATGTTTCTACGAACTGTTATATCACTTTTTGAACTTTTCGTCTGAACTTTCGCCTGGACTTGCCCGCGCCTCGTGAACTTGGATTGTGAACTAAACGCGCTAACAAAAAGGAGGTATTTTGACATAAATGATGTACTTTATCGAACAAAACAAACATTTATTGTGGAACTGGGATCCCTGGGAGTGCATTCTGATGAAGATCATCAAAGGTAAGTGAATATTTATAATGCTATTTCTGACTTCTGTTGACTCCACAACATGGCGGGTACCTGTATGGCTTGTTTTTGTGTCTGAGCGCCGTACTCAGATTATTGCATGGTGTGCTTTTTCCGTAACGTTTAAAAAAAATCTGACACAGCGGTTGCATTAAGGAGAAGTATATCTTTAATTCTATGCATAACACTTGTATCTTTTATCAAAGTTTATGATGAGTATTTCTGTAAATTGATGTGGCTCTCTGAAAATTCGCCGGATGTTTTCGAGGCACAACATTACTGACCATAACGCACCAATGTAAACTGAGATTTTCGGATATAAATATGAACTTTATCGAACAAAACATAAATGTATTGTGCAACATGAAGTCCTATGAGTGTCATCTGAAGAAGATCATCAAAGGTTAGTGATTAATTTTATCTCTATTTCTGCTTTTTGTGACTCTCTTTGGCTGGAAAATGGCTGTATGTGTTTTGTGACTAGGCTCTGACCTAACATAATCATATGGTGTGCTTTCGCTGTAAAGCCTTTTTGAAATCAGACACGATGGGTAGATTAACAAGAAGTTAAGCTTAAATGTGGTGTATTGCACTTGTGAATGTATGAAAGTTAAATATTTCAAAAAAATATATTTTGAATTTCGCGCTCTGCCTTTTCAGCGGATGTTGTCGAGCGGAACCCCTAGCCGTAAGAAGTTAACTGCCACTGACGACGTCAAGACTGAGTCCTCAAGACTTTATGACAAATGTGTATTTCAAACAGTCAAATTTGTGATTTTTAAAAGATATCAGTGGCCTCCAGAAAATGAATGGGGATTTCTTTGCTGACCCAAGTAGGTGAGCCGGTCCAGCAGTCCTCTATATTTGTAATGTACTTATCAGACCCATTCAGTTCCTTTACTTCTGTAACTTGGCATAAAGAAGTGTCTAGGGCTATCAACTAAGTGTCGTTAACTATAATAGTCCATATTAGCATGTCTTTTGTGCCCTCACCGATGTCCTGCAATTCGAAGCACAATTCATCGTAGGTGATGTTCTGGCTTTTAGAGCTGAGCCGCACACAGTAGGTCGTCCAGATAACTGTGTTGTTCTTATTGAAGAAACATTCATTCTTCACAGAGGAGGAGTAGTCAGGGCACTCCCTCCATTCTTTCGTCAAATCATTTCTGGGGGAGCGAGAGAGAGAGAGATAGGACTAACACATTCTAGAGGTCTTTGGACTCTCGAGTCCACATGAGTCATTGATTAAAAGATCATATAAAACTTTAATAATTTCTTACAATACTTCCGGGGTATATAAAGCACACACACTCTTTACACGGTTTTCACTACTTTCCACACATACACAGTCACTCACCCAGTCACTCACCCAGTCACTCACTCACACTGCTCTCTCTCTCTGCTCACTTCTTCCAGTAGAACATTTGCAGTGCTCCGGGTTCCGTGAGATTCTGGAAGCTTCCGGCACTCCACCAACAGCTAAACGTCACCTGCTCCCTGGACTTACACCCAGTGAAATGAGGAGCATGGACGAAGGGATCTGAGAGCGAGAGAAAGAGAGAGAGATACACTTTAATTATCACATGGAAGCACACTTTAAGAAAATGACACAGACTACTGTGCAAGAAAAGATACCGTATGTGAAGAATCATTCATCTGTTGTGTGGATCAAATCTTTCATTAGGATAAATCTGCCTCTGGTTTCTGAGGTGTGGAAGTGGAACAAACGTTGATATAGGATTGAACTATGTCCAAATCCTGGCTAGCTGTGTTCTGTGCATTTCAATCAGGCAGAGCATTGCTACTGTAAAAAACACTAGCAGTATAGCCCTTTACCCTCATACCTGTACAGTATATGGGTTAAAAAAGGCTGATTTGGGCACGAATAAGCACCTACATTGGAATGTAGTGGCTGTACAGTAACATGCTATACATGATGTCAGAGTACTGGCTCTGCGCTGTACGGGTTTTGACTGACAGCCGTTCTGAGCTTGAGCACCACGCGCGACAAGAAGTCGCCCCCCCCAACCCTCATATTTTTTGGAGTGATGGAAATTCTGTAAACGAAGATCACTCAATGTATTTTGAAAGATGAGATGTTGAAGATTATAATAAATACCGCTTAGATGTCATACAAGCAAGCACAACACCCGTGAGTTCAAACGTGCAATTCACATTTCCCGAATCATAAAACTCAATTCATATACAGTATCGTTTATGGTCAATGTTTGATGTACAGTTACAAGATGACATGGCGTCATACCCTGGTTTGTTCTGAACAGAATGAGATTGTTTATTTATTGTGAAGACAATTCACTGCAGCACACGCACCTGAATGCACTCATGACTATGCGCACCCAAATTAAGATCAATTTCTCTGAATTGCCTTGTGAAAGCCTAACAAGCATGCTTACCTGACCCAGATTGAGATTTATAATGGACTGTTTTTGAATTGCGTAAATTACAACAGTAATTGTGTGATGGGGGGATGCGGGGTTGTGTTCCAAACCAAACAACTACAAGTGTGCTTGCTCAAGTTCCTCAACGGCACAGCTAGGAGAGCTCAAAAAAGTACCTTATAGTTGAAGTCTCTTCTTTGAGTCATAAAAGTGAATGGAAATTGCTTAGGTACTGGGCACACTTTAGAGAGGTGTGTGTCCACTTGGAGACACCAGTTAGTCCTCTCCCTCAAACCCTTGTCATTTTTTGGTCTTATGTTGCACCTACCCCACATTCTCTTATCACGTTACTGAACGTATCCAGAGTATTTTCTGATTTCGTTATCATCAAATGCGGTGAAAAGTACAGTAAATGGAAAATACAAATAAAATCAACAGTGTAATGTTTTGATTCAGTCTTGTGTCAGGTGAACTGTTGTGTTCTCAACTTAAGTCTAATCATTTTCCCATTATCTCCAAACTGTTCCCTTTCAGTTGCTACCATGGTTATGCATATGCTTTTCATATTTCTTCAGTAAGAAATTGAGCCCTATACATATAATTGAGCCCTATACATATAATTGAGCCCTATACATATAATTGAGCCCTATACATATAAGCCAATTACCACAATCGTAAAGGTTGAAGAAAATCTTCGAAGCTTGGTAGGGCACCTGAGTGTAACCTAAATAGTTTCTTACTATGTGGTTCCACTGCCACTTCTCTTCCATCCTTCTCCCCTCATTAGACCCATTTTCTCTTCCTCCACCCCCTCCACAGACCCACCGGCCCATCCTCCCTCCGAGTCAGTTTGTCATCCATTTGTGAGGCTCTGGGTTTGGCGTAACCATAAATAAGTGTCTGAAAGTGCCATTGATTTCTGCTCACACACACACACACACACACACACACACACACACACACACACACACACACACACACACACACACACACACACACACACACACACACACTATGTTAGTTTGTGGCGCTGCTTTGCCTTTGATACGTGGTAATATCATCATCTTAACCATTATCATCACCATTATCATCACCATTATCATCACCATTATCATCACCAACATGGAAGATATTCCTCAGTTTATTTGGTTGTTAAACATAGGTCTACGTGAATATAAGCCTATATCGCATATGTCAGTGCATTCCTCTCTCTCCCACTCTCTCCCTCACAACAAGGACGATGTGTTGCTCCCTGCCCTCTTAATTCAACCCTCCCTAACTCCCACCCCTTGAATTCCAGCCGCCCCAATCAAAGAGTTGCTGCAGACCTCGAAAGCTATGATGCCAAAACATACAGCAAGGAGAATGGCCTACCCCTGCCTAGATATACTTACTGCTTTACTTTGAAAACATTAAAAAACGGCCTGATTATGCTTAAAGATAGTAGGAGTTCAATTGTAACAAAAGAGCTAACTCCTGCCTAGAACCCTGCCAACTGAAAAAGATGTTTGATTGATGGGAGAAGTGCATTTAAAGATGACACATAGCAAAAAAAAAACGGAATAATGATTAGCCTTCCCCTGCCCTGCCCTGGAAATCACTGCAAAGCTAAATAATTAAGCTAAGCCTGAATGGAAATAGTGCATTAAAGAACACTGTATAATTGATGTATAATCTGTATAATCAACAACAACAAAAATGTACAGGTAGCCTACACAGTAAATTGTGTATGAATGACAAATCACCAAATCACCACTTTGTCTATAGAGTACAGTTAAAAGTATTTAGCATACTTAATCAAAAAGTAGAACAGAAGACGAAAGACATCTCTGAGCCATACAATCATTTCCCATCAAAAGGAGGTGTACTCCACTGTATCGAGCGTGTGTACTAGGTCTAGACTGTGTGCGGAGGGGGGGTAGAAAAAAATCGATACAGTTACATATCAGAATATTATTTTCGGCAATATATCGCATTGTTTTGACAATATCGCAATATTATTTTTGCGCCCGTCGGCTGCGCCAAAACTCCAGTATATTTCCTTCATAGCTTGTTCTCCATCTTCTTTTGAAATAGGGAGCCAGTTTTCACCACATTTACTTCCATGACTTCCATGACTGATCGAAACCAATTTTCTAATTTCCTCTCTCTTGTCCCTTTGCAGCAGACATACGGTGAGCAATATGTTTGGACCATGGAATCGCAATAAAATCACAGTATTGAATCGCAATACATATCAAATCGTGAGTATCGAAATACATATCGTATCGTGAGGACCCTGGCAATTCCCAGCCCTAGCACTAGGCTAAGTGAAATGATTGTCATGAATTAGTGCTGAAKTTGTAAATATCTTTGACGTCATTGTAAGTGGTTTTGGATCAAAGTGTCGGCCAAATTAACTTAATGTGGAGGAGGTCAAGGTTAACTGGGAGTTCTCTACTATTCTATCACCAACTGGACACATCTGCCCGGTCTCCAAGCCAAAAGTCTGTCAGAGGTGAAAGGTTATGAACAACACCTGATAAACAGTCTCCTGCTCATCTGCTGAGGACTATTCAAACCTTTGGTCTGTGAGTTTTTGACAGAGGCCTAACTGATCGATTTTAAAAGGGAAAATATAAAAATGTCCGGGCCTTTGTCTGTGGCCTTTTGTGACTCAGGGCCGTTTTTATTAAGCCTGTTTGGGGACGTATGTCAGAGGAGAGGCTTTTCATAACTGATCATTGACAGAAGGTCATCTGTGAGAGAAGGGCATCTGATATGACAAACAGAGAAGAACATGAAGGACTAGATGGAGAACATGCTTTTTTCTGATGAGAACGTCAATGTTGTCTTCTTTCAGCAGGAGAATGGCACGACTCTATATATAACCCGCATGCTCCTAAAGCAATGGAAACGCAAACATGTCGTGCATGCCTGCGTATGCTACAGACTGTGTGCATTTGTGCCCCCACTCCTCTCTCTCTCTATCAGGCTGAAAAACAGTCTTCCTCCCTGTACCAGTCCACACAGTGTAGCTAGGAAACAGAGCCCGACTCACTGACAAGACAACAGTCATTAGGCTTAAAAAAAAACCTTGACAGTCAAAATAAAAACCCTTTCTGTGAGCACCAAAGCCGCAATAAATTGCGGTGTGAAAAGAGCAAAGGTGCGTTAGGGATATATCAGCGGGTATATTCCAAAACGGTTAGCTAATTGCCCTGAACAGCCTGGGGGATATGGGGCTAATGCTGAGAATCACCACCTTTTCCAGCTCATTTGGTAATGTGAGAGAGCTAGCTAACACTGGGCTAACAACACACAGAGTGATTTCTTCAGAGAGATGGAGACAGGCGGGGGTTTGTGTGTGTGTGAGTGTGAGCATATCAACAACAAAACATTCTTTCAACTTTCAGAATCTTCAGCAACTCGTGTGTCATCAAATGTCAAAGTCGTAATAATCACATTGACATTACTCCCAGATAATTAGCTAGTGGTTTCAATTTCACTCAAACCCAAATCAGGCACGGTAAGATTTACATCCACCATGATGTGGCATTGCAGGCACATCCTCCTAATGCTATAAAAGGCCATTACCAAGGAGAAGCAGCAAGAGATTGGAACACTATCATTAAACATTAAAGCAATGACCTTTTGATCCGTCTCAGCTACCGTTTGTTACCTGGGCAAAGAACACAGCCACATTTTTCATTCTGCATCCTGTTGCTTTCTTGCAGATAAGCCAATTAGGCACAGTGTGCATGTGTCTGCATGCGCAGATAAGCCAATTAGGCACAGTGTGCATGTGTCTGCATGCGTGTGTGTGCATTTCTATATGCATACAAAGGACGTTTGCAAGAACGAAAAATCCTTCTACTGTCATTCAAATCACAGGTTCATCAGAACCTCATGCTAGTGTTTACATTTTCTGCTGTTGTTTTCAAAGGACATTCAGTCTGTTCTTTTGCCTTAAATGTTTAGCTAGTAAGTACCCTGTATCCATTCTAATAAGCCCACTGTAATATCCCTCTGCTGTATTGGACATTCTGTCCATTTAAACACATTCATTCACAAACCTTGTTGTTCTTCCCACTTAAGTGTCTAAATCAGTGCGATTTAATGTGACTTCCGTGCAAATTGAGTTCCATCCTGCTGTGTCATCACGCACGCACACACACACACACGCACACACACACATTTCAAATACTTTATTTGAATCCACAAATCACATTACACCCATATGTAAAAAAACTATACAAAATATATTTTTAAGATACAGTTTTTAGGATATGTCACTTGTTAAATCCCCTTCAATTAGTGTAGATGAAGRGGAGGAGACAGGTTAAAGAAGGATTGTTAAACCTTGAGACAATTGAGACATGGATTATTTAGTATGTGTCCCATTCAGAGGGTGAATGGGCAAGACAAAATATTTAAGTGCTTTTGAACGGGGTATGGTAGCAGTTGTGTAAAGTACTTAACTAAAAATACTTAAGTAGTTTTTGGGGGTATCTGTAATTAACTTTTACTTCACTACATTTCTAAAGAAAATAATGTACTTTCTACTCCATACATTTTCCCTGACACCCAAAAGTACTCATTACATTTTGAATGCTTAGCAGTGATGGATTCTATTAAAATGTAACATGTTTCAAGTTAAACTGTGGTTTGTTTGTATCCTGTTTAGTGAATGATTACTGTGAGTATTAATGGAGTTTAGGTCATGAAACTGTGTGTATGCTAATTTACAAATGTTGACCTTATCAGAGGAAATTGCCTAGGATCAGAGAGCAGGGTCAGGCGCAGAACAGAAAATGCACGGGGTGTGATTCTGACATCTGGCTAAACAAAGAGAGGACCATGGACATTTCACAGGGGAAAGGAGGGAAACTCATTGGGGTCATAAAATGTATAGCTGGGAAGGTGATGCCTACAAGGGATGAGTATAACATGTGTTGTGAGCTTTCTAAATGTATGCACTCAGCTGACTGTATCCTTGGTATTAAACACTTGAAACTTCTCTTGAGCTTTTGATCTCAATTCCTTATGGAAAAGAGGTTGCAAAAGCATTTCTCTTTTTAACAGCAGGACAGGAAAATGGTCCAATTCACACACTCATCAAGAGCACATCGCTGTTCTTCCCTACTGCCTCTGATCTGGCGGACTCACTAAACACACATGGTTCTTCTGTAAAATATGTCTGAGTGTTGGAGTGTGCCCCTGGCTATCCGTAATTTTTTTTAAAGAAATTCAAATGGTGCTCTCTGGTTTGCAATTTGAAATGATTTACACTTGTACTTTTAATACTTAAGTTTATTTGAGCAATTACATTCACTTTTGATAGTTCAGTATATTTAAACCAAATACTTTTAGACTTTTACTCAAGTAGTATTTTACTGGGTGACTAGCCTTTACTTGAGTTATTTTCCTTTAAGGTATCTTTAATTTTACTCAAGTATGACAATTGGGTACTTTTCCCACCACTGTATGGTAGTAGGTGTCAGGGGCGCCGGTTTGTTTCAAGAACTGCAACGCTGCTGGATTTTCACGCTCAACCGTTTCCCGTGTGTATTAAGAGGGGCAGCAACTCAATATTAGCAAGGTGTTCCTAACGTTTGGTATACTCAGTGTATTTAAATATATATATTTAATACATTTTAAATTGATTCCAAGATATATTACGGAATGTATTTAAAATGTATAAAGTGCATTCGTAAAGTATTCAGACCCTTTGACTTTTTCCACATTTTGTTACATTACACCCTTATTCTAAAATTGATTAAATAGTTTTTTTCACTTCATCAGTCTACACACAATACCCCATATTGATGAAGCAAAACACATTTTTWGAAATGTTTGCAAATGTATAAAAGTTTTTAAACTGAAATATCACTTACACATAAGTATTCAGACCCTTTACTCAATACTTTGTTGAAGCACCTTTGGCAGCRATTCCAGCATTGAGTCTTCTTGGGTATGACGCTACAAGTTTGGCACACCTGTATTTAGGGAGTTTCTTCCATTCTTCACTGCAGATCTTCTCAAGCTCTGTCAAGTTGGATGGGGAACGTTGCTGCACAGCTATTTTCAAGTCTCTTGAGAGATGTTCGATCAGGTTCAAGTCCGGGCTCTGGCTGGGCCACTCAAGGACATTGAGTCTTGTTACGAAGCCACCCCTGCGTTGTCTTGGCTGTGTGCTTAGGGTCGTTGTCCTGWTTGAAGGTGAACCTTCGCCCCAGTCTGAGGTCCTGAGTGCTCTGGAGCAGGTTTTCATCAAGAATCTTTCAGTACTTGGCTCCATTCATCTTTCCCCCGAACATAACGAGTTTCCCAGTCCCTGCTGCTGAAAAACATCCCCACAGCATGATGCTGCCACCACCATGCTTCCCCGTAGGGATGGTGCCAGGTTTCCTCCAGACGTGACGCTTGGCATTCAGGCCAAACAGTTCAATCTTGGTTTCATCAGACCAGAGAATCTTGTTTCTCATGGTCTGAGAGTCCTTTAGGTGCCTTTTGGCAAACTCCAAGCGGGCTGTCATGTGCATTTTACAGAGGAGTGGCTTCCGTCTGACCCCTCTACCATAAAGGCCTGATTGGTGGAGTGTTGCAGAAATGGTTGTTCTTCTGGAAGGTTCTTCCATTTAAGGCCACTGTGTTCTTGGGGACCTTCAATGCTGCAGACATTTTTTGGTACCCTTCCCCAGATCTGTCCCTCGACACAATCCTGTCTCGGAGCTCTACGGCTAATTCATTCGACTTCGTGGCTTGGTTTTTGCTCTGACATGCACTGTCAACTGTGGGACGTTATATACACAGTTGTGTGCCTTTCCAAATCATGCCCAATCAATTGAATTAACCGCAGGTGGACTCCAATGAAGTTGTAGAAACATCTCAAGGATGATTAATTGAAACAGGATGSAAATGAGCTCAATTTCGAGTCTCATAGCAAAGGGTCTGAATACTTATGTAAATAAGGTATTTCTGTTTTTATTTTTAATACATTTGTAAAAATGTCTAAAAACCTGTTTTTGCTTTGTCATTATGGGGTATTGTGTGTCTCTGAATGTCCTTGAGTGGCCCAGCAAGAGCCCGGACTTGAACCCGATCTAACATCTCTGGAGAGACCTGAAAATAGCTGTGCAGCGACGTTCCCCATCCAACCTGACAGAGCTTGAAAGGATCTGAAGAGAAGAATTGGACAAACTCCCCAAATACAGGTCTGCCAAGCTTGTAGTGTCATACCYAAGAAGACTCGAGGCTGTAATCACTGCCACATGTGCTTCAACAAAGTACTAAGTAAAAGGTCTGAATACTTATGTAAATGTGATCAACATTTTTTTCTTACTTAATTAGTACTGCACAGGCTCACATACATCAGCAAAAAAATATCTTTTTTTTTCTTTCTTGAGTATCAAATAAAAACGTATATCAAGTATTCATGTGAATGAATAAGGCTTTTCACCCTTTCAATAAAGATGAAGAGAAAGATATCTTCCATTCCGTTAACGTGGAAGTCAGACTTTCTGAGATTGACATCTAGTGAGCCAATGAAAAGTGACCATGAGATTGACATCTAGTGAGCCAATGAAAAGTGACCATGAGAAGGCATAAATCCGCCTACACAATCCTGGGTATAACACCGCTAACCATCCACTGTAGAGCCGTATAATACCACAAGACCGAGACCAACACTTTGACATATTGTTCAAATTTATTATGAAGTTATGAGTAATTGTAAAAAATGTAATTAAAAAATATTAATATTCACTGTGGTGTTGTCTGTCTCAGACAGAGGGGGGCAAACAATACAGCAATTGATTCAGGACGACCTGGAGTTTCGTTTGGTATAACCGGTGTTGAAATCAGTCAAATGCATGCATATTTATTGAAATTAAAATGTTTGCTTACAGAAGGACTGGGGACCGAGACCAACCCCATTGACATATTGTGGATCATTGTATGACCTATCGTTTTTTTAAACCGATAAAAACGTTATTATTATTWTTTTTTTTAAACAGCCTAGTGCCGAATCTCGGGCACTTGATTTTTTCATTATTTAATTAAGCTGAAGAGAGGCCCTTAATACAAAAAATAAAATTAAAATTAAAAGTTTCTCCGGTACTTTTGTATACTTTTTAGCCAGTAGTTATGAAAGTTGCACTCATGAGCCAAAAGCATCACATACTACATCACATACAGTATCAGTCAAAAGTTTGGATACACCTACTCATTCAAGGGTTGTTCTTTATTTTTACTACTTTGTAGAATAATAGTGACATCAAATCTATTAGATAACACATATAGTAACCATGTAGTAACCAAAAAAGCATCAAACAAATCAAATTATATTTTATATTTGAGATTCTTCAATGTAGCCACTTTTTGCCTTGATGACAGCTTTGCACACCCTAATCACCAGGGTTGGGGTCAATTCCATTTAGTTAAATCAGGTGCTGCTTGAGATTCCAAATTAGTTATACAGGAAGTGCTCCAAYGAAAAAGGTTTGCGTAAATGTTCCTAAATTCTAAAACATATATTTTTTCAGAATAAGAAAAATAGGTTTGAATGTCGAAGAGATGTTCACATGAATAATGTCTATGTCTATCACATAGTATCTGTGCAACTTAATGTAAGGTGTAGACTGAACAGCCTTACCTTCTTAACCCTTTGACACGTACACACACATGGGTGTGATCATTCTACAGTGGTCCCTGCAGCGTACACTCAAACCAGTGTGATTAGAACAATTCATTTCAATGTATAGTTACGATTGACGCAACRGTCAGCGTTTGAGCTGGCCGCTCTTGCATAAACAAGTCTGTACAACGTTATGTCCTCAATGTGAGCAGCTTATTTTTGGATGCAATTTTCAGACATTCACAGAAGTAGCAACAACATAACACAATTCTCATCCAAATTGGAAAATGTAGGCTACAGTACATCAGTTCTAGCGCTAACTGAGGAAAGATTGAGCTAACACAAGCAGTCCTATTAGGTCAACTCTCAGCTGATAGAAACCATAATATGAATTAGCTAATATAAATGACTATTTACAGTTTATCGCATATCAAAATAATTGAGTAAAACACTTTCTAAAAGTCTAAAGTAATCCCACGGTGGGTAGTTTGTGCGCACCGCCATGTTCGTTTTGCTGCATCAACCAAAGATAAGAAGAGGTGACAAGCTGAGTTGGGTCTGAGTATGCATTTTGAAGGCGAAGGGGGTGTTTCGTCTACCATCATTCACTTCCCATCATTCACTTCTGGAAGTTTAAAGATGAGAACCATCCCTTCACCTTGTTTTGCTATAACATCTTTGGTCTGACAGACACCCAGAATGCATTGAATGACATCAACAAACATGGCTCCACACATAGCCGGGCAAATAGCTTAGCAACAGCYGATCATAATCAGTACAAACTTCAAAAAAGTGTTTTACACACATCTTATGTGTCCATTACAATCTATGCAAAAATTGGAATGCATGATGTCACCAGTACTTGAAAACATGTAAATAAAACAGTAAATAAAGAAATGATTACCCCACAAACCATTTCCTGATACTGATTTATTGATACAAGTGGCCCATGTCGGTGTTATGATACTGATGATTTGTCGCCACAAACGGTTTGTTTACATTTTTACCGTTGTGGCTAGATGGGGTAGCTAGGCCTACAACAGCTCTGTCTAGTGGTCGCGTCAGGGGCAACAGTTGTTGACAACTGTAGCATTTTAGCTAAGCCTAACCCTTTTCCTAACCTTAAGATAATGAGGTTAACTTCCTACATTAATTCACCTAACCTGCTGCGTTAATTGTCCTAACCTGCCATGTTAATTATCCTAACCTGCTATGTAAACAAACCATCTGGGAAACAAATCATCATTATCACCATACCGGCAGCCAATCACGTCACCCCTGACACTCACTTGGAGCCATTGTGTTGTTGTTTATGTAGCTAGTGGGGTAAGCTGTAGCATTATAAATATCTTTCAAAAGGAGACAAACTCACAAATGTGGAAATTCAGGAGATTTTTGTCAATTCTGACAATGATTCTGAGTATGACAGTGAGGAATCAGATTCTGACAGTGACAGTGACAGTGACGAGCTGCTCTCCAACCTTGTGGCCTTCAAGAACGCTGAATCTGAGGACCCCTTTCCCACCGGTCCCCCTGAAGATGGTGGTGGTGATGGAGGCAGGCCAACAGTGGGTGAAGTACAGCAGGTCTGCGGTAGCTGGAACGCTGCCAGCCATTTCACCCATCCTGAACCTGCTGTTGGCTTTGATGAGTCCCAGCTAAGAGTGCAAAGCCACTTGCCATCTCCCTCTGAGGCAGAGTGCGTTAAGTTGTTTCTGACAGAAATATAGTGGAGGAGAACAATCGCTATGCCTTGGAGCTACAGGAGAAGAGATAGCCACAGGGAAGGTGGATCRCCTGATGGGAGAGTGAAAGATCAAACYAGACTGAGTGCTTGACTATAATCGCAACATTGGGGCAGTTGATAAGGCGGACATGATGAACAGCTTTGTGGCATGCTCTCGGAAAACCACCAAGTGGTATAAGAAGATATTTGTCCGTCTGCTGTTCTCAATGGCCACATAACACTGCTATAAAAATCATAATTGTGAATAATATAACCGTAAGAAACAGTAACTGAACTGCTCCACAAGGGGGCAGGGCAGGACAGAACAGAGTTATGCTAAACAGGCCAAATGAATACATAGGCCACGGTCATGATAAGGCCTGGGCAGCTTCAAAGGAAACAACACAAGCTAATACTTCTCTGACGCAATTAGCATTGTTTTACAGAGCTAATAGCTAGCTACATAAGCACAATTGAGTATAACACCATAAAGGTCATGAAATTAGTATCTTGCATGTCCGCGGTTATAAAGGAATACACAGAATACATTATTCTCCATACATACACTGAGTGTACAAACAATTAGGAACACCTGCTCTTTCCATGACATAGAACAGGGCTCCTCAACCCGCGGGGGTGGTTTATTTTGGCCAACCATGTTTTGAGGAAAAAATATAAAAACATATTTTATTTATTTATAATTKTAATTGTTGAAAATAAGACAGTAAAACCACCAGAAAATCAGCTCCAAGTGATTTTGTAAATCTGTTCCCAAATATTCCTACCCATAATAGAGAGACACATGATCGAACACAAATGCAAGCAAGGTTTGAGATTATGTTTTAGCCAAATATGTGACACAATTCAGGAAACTAGGTGTATGTCGCAAGTTACAACTTCATAGGAGAGCCGTTTGAACGTAATTATATATWTTTTTTTTCATCAAAATGTTTTTKGGGGGGCAGAAATGCCTTCTCGAACATGTGAACTTTCATGTGCCTTAATAACAAACTTGTATGCCATCTGTAAAAAYGAATACAATTGTTAAATTACGAGCCTTGTTGGTCAAGCCACATAAAAAGACAGCAACCACTAGCCATGATTGGCTGAGATAATAGGTGGGCTGGACATGCAGAGAGAGGAGTTCGGATTGGTCTGCCATATTGAAGGCGTCTGTCTATTTGAGCTCCTCAGTCTGTGTTGGTAATCCTGTCGAACGCAGCTTTTTTCAAAAATGTATTGTGTAGTGGAGCTCCATAAGTGTTGCTCTCCATTTTCTGGAGGATCAAGTTTTGAAATCAGTGGAATTAGGGTATGATAGCTAAAGAGATGAAGTAAACACCTGTCTCCGGATTACATCTTCAAACTAAGGGCAACCGTGGTATGGCATTCCAGACAGGGAGACGCGTCCATGATGCATGTTGATGTATACAGGTTAAGATAGCTAGCTAACGCTAGACTACATTTTCAGATATTACACGTTCCTAATTTTGACAGGAAGTGGTTTCATTTCAAGCTAAAGTGTACTGTTAGCTACAGTGGTTTGTCCTTTAAAAGTTGCAGCGTACTGCAGCACAGCTTGCATGGTGACGCAGAATTCTATGGCACGTTATTTAAGTGTCAGCCACTGTTACTGTTAATGCAAGTTAGTGCTAGTTTGACCACCAGAGGGCATCATTGAGAAGCATTTGATAGCCTTCAATAGTGGCTGTGCTAGAGAATTTAAAACCTTTTTTGTAAGAACATTAGTATACGTGACTGATTTTAAGAAATTTTGCATAATTAATTTGATTAATATTATGGTGTTTCTATTCCAAGAAAAATGAAAAATCCTCAGGGTTTCCGTTAGGATGGAATGGAAAATATGGCGCTGTACAACGTGACAGTAGGGAGTAGGCTACAGTACTAAGAGCATAACATTTCCTGTCCCCATGCTTGTCTCAGAGCAGCGCGAAACGGTGCTAAAATAGTTGACCACAGGGGTAGGCTATTGCTTCAAATCCTATTGATTCTAACTTCAATATGCTCTTTAAATAAATACGACCTGCACCACTTTTAACAGCACATTACTCAATACTAGTGAGACTCATATCGCCAATAATTACATATGGGTCTGCCGTAGTAAACATGCCAATGCCGTCTGGCTCTGAACCAATGCATCAGCTGTCACCCGTATTTCCAGCGAGACTACTCATGCCATCGACTCACTGATGAGTGAAGATAAAGGCCATAAAGGCCATCGGTAAAGGCCATCTGTAATCTGCTGGCTTCACGGCACATCAACATCGCTCTAATCACAGTCAGAAGACAGTTGAAGAAACTTGCATGGACTTATGGAAATGCTCGGTAAGACATGTTATATATACAGTTGAAGTCGGAAGTTTACATACACCTTATAGGCTGACCACACCGCTCGCGTCGCGTGTGCGAGCGTTGCAAAATAAATTTAGAAATCTATGTTATTCAATTATTGCACCTACACTGCTTGCGCGCGTCAACGAGCGTCTGCGTTGCCAAGGGAAATAGAACTCCTTTCTATTTGATGCAGATCGCGCTGCAAGTCCTGCCTCTCCCATCTCCTCATTGGTTAATAGAAGCAGGTACCCACGTGCTATCTCCTCATTGGTTATACCCATGTGGTGATTGAAAGACTAACTGTGTTGCCGGTCGGTGTAGAAATACTATGAAAGTTTAGATGCCAATCACCATATAAGTTCAAAGATGAAAAAGCCTGGAAGGAGGAGAGATGACTAGAAATGATTCGGTTGACCGTTTTATGTGTGGATTAATTGTCGGAGTAGAGGACCTTGTGCATTTCAGGTAAAAGAACAACTCAATGTTTATATCCCAGGACAAATTAGCTAGCAACAGCAAGCTAGCTAAATAGGACAAATTAGCTAGCAAGTGCAAGCTAACTAGCTAAATTGCCATAAATGTTTAATGCTTTTCAACCTGTTCCCAAATTAATGTAATTGGTTCAGAGTATGTTTTGATATTTCAACCTGCGTGTCGTGATCGCATTTGGTGTGGGGGGACAAAATACATTTATGCACGATAGCGCACGTGCGCAGCCGGTTTGGGTTCCGTGTTAGCCAAATACATTTAAACTCAGTTCTTCACAATCCCTGACAATTAATCCTAGTAAAAATGATCTGTCTTAGGTCAGTTAGGATCACCACTTWATTTTAAGAATGTGAAATGTCAGAATAATAGTAGAGAGAACAATTAATTTCAGCTTTTATTTCTTTCATCACATTCCCAGTGGGTCAGAAGTTTACATACACTCAATTAGTATTTGGTAGCATTGCCTTTAAATTGTAACTTTCGGGTAGCCTTCCACAAGCTACCTACAACAAGTTGGGTGAATGTTGGCCCATTCCTCCTGACAGAGCTGGTGTAACTAAGTCAGGTAAGTAGGCCTCCTTGCTCGCACACTCTTTTTCAGTTCTGCCCACAAGTTTTCTATGGGATTGAGGTCAGGGCTTTGTGATGGCCACTCCAATACCTTAACTTTGTTGTCCATAAGCAATTTTCCCACAACTTTGGAAGTATGCTTGGGGTCATTGTCCATTTGRAAGACCCATTTGTGACCAAGCTAATCTTCTGGAATTTCCCAAGCTGTTTAAAGGCACAGTCAACTTAGTGTATGTAAACTTCTGACACACTGGAATTGTGATACAGTGAACTTTAAGTGAAATAACCTGTCTGTAAACAAATGTTGTAAAAATTACTTGTGTCATGCACAAAGTAGATGTCCTAATCGACTTGCCAAAACTACAGTTTGTTAACAAGAAATTTGTGGAGTGGTTGAAAAACGAATTTTAATGACTCCAACCTAAGTGTATGTATACTTCTGACTTCAACTGCATAGCTTGGAAAATTCCAGAAAATTATGTCATGGCTTTAAAAGCTTCTGATAGGTTAATTGACATTACTTGAGTAAATTGGAGGTGTACCTGTGGATGTATTTCAAGGCCTACCTTCAAATTCAGTGCCTCTTTGCTTGATATCATGGGAAAATCAAAGGAAATCAGCCAAGACCTCAGAAAAAAAATTGTAGACCTCCACAAGTTTGGTTCATCCTTTAGAGCAATTTCCAAATGCCTGAAGGTACCACGTTCATCTGTACAAACAATAGTACACAAGTATAAACACCTTGGGACCATGCAGCCGTCATACCGCTCAGGAAGGAGATGCGTTCTTTCTCCACCGTCGCTGGACCAGACAAGACTGGCAAAAAGTGCTCTTCACTGACGAGTCGCGGTTTTATCTCACMWGGGGTGATGGTCGGATTTGCATTTATCGTCGAAGGAATGAGCTGGAGGGTCCGTCATGGTCTGGGGCGGTGTGTCGCAGCATCATCGGACTGAGCTTGTTGTCATTGCAGGCAATCTCATTCCCCCCAGAAATGTCCGGGAACTTGCAGGTGCCTTGGTGGAAGAGTGGGGTAACATCTCACAGCAAGAACGGGCAAATCTGGTGCAGTCCATGAGGAGGAGATGCACTGCAGTATATAATGCAGCTGGTGGCCACACCAGCTACTGACTGTTACTTTTGACTTCTGTCACTTCCCACGAGCCAGGTTGTGACAAAAACGCAACACTCATTCTTATGTTTAATAAATGTATTAGTGTGTGTGTGGCAGGCTTACAATGATGGGAAAAAAACTACATTTGAGAGTGCCCTGACCCTGGTGCTAGAGGGGGTATGCAGCTGGAGGTTGACTGTTTGAAGGGGTACGGGACTATAAAAAGTTTGGGAACCACTGCCCTAGACCCACTCCAATTCACATACCGCCCCAACAGATCCACAGGTGATGCAATCTCTGTTGCACTCCACACTGCCCTTTCCCACCTGGACAAAAGGAACACCTATGTGAGAATGCTGTTCATTGACTACAGCTCAGCATTCAACATCATAGTGGCCTCAAAGCTCACCACTAAGCTAAGGACCTGGGACTAAACACCTCCCTCTGGAACTGGATCCTGGACTTCCTGTTGGGCCGCCCCCCAGGTGGTAAGGGTAGGCAATGCCACAGTGATCCTCAACACAGGGGCCCYTCAGGGGTGCGTGTTTAGTCCCCTCCTGTACTCCCTGTTCACCCACGACTGGGTGGTCAAGCACAACTCCAACACCATCATTAAGTTTGCCGATGACAACAGTTGTGGGCTTGATCACCGACCACGATGACAGAGCCTATAGGAAGGAGGTCAGAGACTTAGCAGTGTGGTGCCAGGACAACAACCTCTCCCTCAACTTGATCAAAACAAAGGAGATGATCGTGGACTACAGAAAAAGGAGGGCCAAGCACGCCCCCATTCTCATCGACAGGCCTGTAGTGGAGCAGGTCGAGAGCTTCAAGTTCCTTGGTGTCCACATCACCAACAACCTATCATGGTCCAAACACACCAAGAAAGTCGTGAAGAGATAACGACAACGCCTATTCCCCCTCAGGAGACTGAAAAGATTTGTCATGGGTCCTCAGATCCTCAAAAAGTTCTACAGCTGCACCATCGAGAGCATCCTGACTGGTTGCATCACTGCCTAGTATGGCAACTGCTCGGCCTCTGACCGCAAGGAGCTACAGAGAGTAGAGCGTACAGCCCAGTACATCACTGGGGTCAAGCTTCCTGCCATCCAGGACCTCTATACCAGACGATGTCAGAGGAAGGACCTAAAAATTGCTAGCTACCCTAGTCATAGACTCTCTTCTACCACACGGCAAGTGGTACCAGAGCGCCACRTCTAAGTTCAAAAGGCTCCTTAACAGCTTCTACCCCCAAGCCATAAGACTGCTGAACAGTTCATCAAATGGCTATCCGGACTATTTGCATTGACCCCCTCTGTTTTTTTTACGCTGCTGCTACTCGCTGTTTATTATCTATGCATAGTCACTTTACCTCTACCTACATGTACATATTACCTCAATTACCTTGACTGACCTGTACCCCCCGCACATTGACTCATTACCGGTGCCCTCTGTATATAGGCTCATTATTGTTATTTTATTGTGTTCATTTCTTTTTACTTTAGTTTATTTAGTAAATATTTTCCTAACTATTATTTTTCTTATTTAAATTTTATTGTTGTTTAAGGGCTTGTAAGTAAGCATTTCATGGTAAGGTCTACACATGTATTCGGCGCCTGTGACAAATAACATTTGATTTGATAACACATCGATAATTTTCAAAATATATTCACTTACTTTAATAGGTTCTCCCACTGCCTCCATTTTCTGGGTCCTTCGAAAAACAAAATAATGGGCAATCTTTCAGAAGTTTCCGTTGGTAGCAAAACCCAGCCAGCTATATGGACAATTGGAGGACTTCCACCATACTGACTCTGGTCTCCCAACATGGCGATGGGTGTGGTTGCTAGGTGATTTTTTTACGCAACTGCAACCACTCTGTAGATAATTGGCAAGCAGCATGACTTGGTTTGAGGGCAGGAGGGTTAACTGTCCTGTTGAGTAACAATCCAATTTTCGAACAGTGAGTGCATTCTGACATGACACGCTTAAAGAAAAACACACTGGGGGTTCCATTAAAGGTATTTGGAACTCACACACTGAGACTTCATCTTTCTTTTCAAGTGAAAAGCCGAGGATGAGGTATGGGTTGTGTACGTAATATTTACATGTTTGTAAAGGAAACCTGAAATATGAAATATGTCTCTGTAATGTACGTACATCATCAAGTTGAAGTTGAATAATAATATATGCCATAGGTCTATGTCTATAAGTTGGACAGGCTGAGGGAACAGTGTTAGGCGACACCCTGTTTTCTGGACAGGAACGAAGCAGGCAGAGAGAAATAGAGAGAGAGAGCGAGAGAGCGAGAGAGCGAGAGAGCGAGAGAGCGAGAGAGCGAGAGAGCGAGAGAGCGAGAGAGCGAGAGAGCGAGAGAGCGAGAGAGAGAGAGAGCGAGAGCGATGAGACCCACTGAACACCAGATACACAGAAGGAGGAGAGTAAACAGGTGTTAAAAGTAAGTGCCAACATACACGCACACTCCGACACATAAATTCACACTGCTTGCTTCAGGACATTGGAAAAATTGGAACTCGATACAAGACATGTGTTACCAACCACTCTTAAAGGGACAATCCTTAGTTGCTATATTGATTTTTGGACTTATAAATTAATGATATGTACCTATTGATTCTTGAAGAATAAAACTTATGCCTCATGAGTTTAGTTAAACTGTCGCAGTTGCACCCTATCAGAACCCAAAATAAGTTTGTAAACAAAGTAAATGTAATCACACACTGCCGTGTACAGCCTCAAAACAGGATTAAAACTATAAATGTTGATGTCATGGATGGTCAGTCCCTGGATCCATAGATATGCCTATGAATTCGAGTGGTTATATTTCTCCAGCACCATCCCTTTACAGAAACAGTGCCGGGGAGTGTGATTTGTATTGTGTCAACTGCTGATTGCCACTTTAAACAGCTCACACACATACACAAACAATGAATCTCTCTTGTTCCCCATATGTCCATAACAAAACAAACCCCAGTGTACACAAAGAAAAGCTCTACAAAAACAACCAACAAACCTCTTAAGAAGAAAAAGAGAGTCCTCTATTGGTTCTCTGGGCATCCATCTAAGGTTGAAAATCAATCAAACTTGTCAATGTTTACACCGTGTCACTATGTTCACAAACTACTATCTGCACGTACACAACTTCTTATTCTGAAAAGTGGACACCAACCTGTTAAAAGGAATTGATCAGGAAGAAGTAGGTTTTATGGTAGAACCCCAAACCATTTGGTGAATGTATTTGTCCATGGTTAAAAGAGCTACAGTTGAAGTCGGAAGTTTGCATTCACCTTAGCCAAATACATTTAAACTCAGTTTTTCACAATTCCTGACATTTAATCCCAGTAAAAAGTCCCTGTCTTAAGTCAGTTTGGATCACCACTTCATTTTAAGAATGTGAAATGTCAGAATAATAGTAGAGAGAATGATTTATTTCAGCTTTTATTACTTTCATCACATTCCCAGTGGGTCAGAAGTTTACATACACTCAATTAGTATTTGGTGGCATTGCCTTACCATTTTTTTTTTTTTAACTTGGGTAAAACATTTTGGGTAGCCTTCCACAAGCTTCCCACAATAAATTGGGTGAATTTTGGCCCATTCCTCCTGACAGAGCTGGTGTAACTGAGTCAGGTTTGTAGGCCTCCTTGCTCGCACACGCTTTTTCAGTTCTGCCCACAAATTTTCTATAGGATTGAGGTCAGGGCTTTGTTATGGCCACTCCAATACCTTTACTTTGTTGTCCTTAAGCCATTTTGCCACAACGTTGGAAGTATGCTTGGGGTCATTATCCATTTGGAAGACCCATTTAGGACCAAGCTTTAACTTCCTGACTGATGTCTTGAGATGTTGATTCAATATATCCACAGAAATTTCCTCCCTCATGACGCCATCTATTTTGTGAAGTGCACCAGTCCCTCCTGCAGCAAAGCACCCCCACATGATGCTGCCACCCCCATGATTCACGGTTGGGATGGTGTTCTTCGGCTTGCAAGCCTCCCCCTTTTTCCTCCAAATATAACAATGGCCATTAAGGCCAAACAGTTCTATTTTTGTTTAATCCGACCAGAGGACATTTCTCCAAAAAGTACAATCTTTGTCCCCATGTGCAGTTGCAAACCATAGTCTGTTTATTTTATGGCGGTTTTGGAGCAGTGGCTTCTTCCTTGCTGAGCGGCCTTTCAGGTTATGTCGATATAGGACTCGTTTTACTGTGGCTATAGATACTTTTGTACCTGTTTCCTCCAGCATCTTCACAAGGGTTCTTTGCGGTTGTTCTGGGATTGATTTGCACTTTTCACACCAAAGAACGGTCATTTTTAGGAGTCAGAACGTGTCTCCTTCCTGAGTGGTATGACGGCTGCGTGGTCCCATGGTGTTTATACTTGCTTACTATTGTTTGTACAGATGAACAAGGGTACCTTCAGGCGTTTGGAAATTGCTCCCAAGGATGAACCAGACTTGTGGAGGTCTACAATTTTTTTTCTGAGGTCTTGGCTGATTTCTTTTGATTTTCTTACGATGTCAAGCAAAGAGGCACTGAGTTTGAAGGTAGGCCTTGAAATAAATCCACATGTACACCTCCAATTGACACGAATTATGTCAATTAGCCTATCAGAAGCTTGTAAAGCTATGGCATAATTTTCTGGAATTTTCCAAGCTGTTTAAAGGCACAGTCAACTTAGTGTATGTAAACTTCTGACCCACTGGAATTGTGATACAGCGAATTATAAGTGAAATAATCTGTCTGTAAACAATTGTTGGAAAAATGACTTGTGTCATGCACAAAGTAGATGTCCTAGCCGACTTGCCAAAACTATAGTTTGTTAACAAGAAATTTGTGGAGTGGTTGAAAAAGGAGTTTTAATGACTCCAACCTAAGTGTATGTAAACTTCTGACTTCAACTGTACATAGTTAATACTTCTATGCAAGTTTGATTCAATTGAGCCATAGGACCATTATCCCCATTCTCATTAGAAATGTGATAGCCGTAGTCTACCAGGGGTCGACTCACCGTCCCATCCAGATTAGCCAAATTAAACAGGCATACAAACACAACCACAGTTCTTGCTGAGAGTAAATATAGATACGTTGGTTGGGTTACAGTTACCCCTCTCAACACAACCACGCACACAGACACACACACAGAAATGTGCACAGTGCATACATGTGCTCAACCAATATTACTGGCTGACTGAGGTGGTTCTACCCTAAATGTCAGAGGTAACTAGTTTTTGTGTGGGGGTTTTGGTCATCATGAGCCAACATAAAATATTTTCACAACAGTCTATGGATGAATTGAAATTAGGTAAGGGTTAAGGTCGTTAAAACTTGGCGATTTAAACAGGAAGAACTTGAAGCTTAAGTTTAGGCATTAATTCCCACTAGTTAAGGTCAGGCCAAGGTTCAAACAGAAACAATTTTAACGAGTGCCCAGCACTGCGATTGAACCTGCGATCCTCAGAGGTGAATTGCGCAGTTTAAGCCCTTCCTATCCCCATCCACAACTCCCTAGCAAGCCGCGAGCCTTCTTGATGTAATTACAGACCAGACCGTATTCATACCACTTGACTTATTCCATTCTACAATACCCCATAATGACAAAGTGAAACTTGTTTTGAGAAATGTTAGCAAATGTATTGGGGTTTGGGGTTTTAGGCTGGGTTTCTGTACAGCACTTTGAGATATCAGCTGATGTAAGAAGGGCTATATAAATACATTTGATTTGAAATTTGATTTGATATTGAAAATGAAATACCGAAATATATTATTTACTTAAGTATTTTGTCTCCCAGTGTCTGTTGGAAAGCAGACTGAACCAGGTTTTCCTCTAGGACTTTGCCTGTGCTTAGCTCCATTCTGTTTCTTTTTGATCCTGAGAAACTACCCAATCATTAATGATTACAAGCATACCCATAACATGATGCAGCCACCACTATGCTTGAAAATATGGAGAGTTTGCCCCAAACATAACACTTTGTATTCAGCACAAAAAGTTAATTGCTTTGCCACATTTTTTGAAGTATCACTTTAGTGTAAGGAGAGACGCTGGAGACGAGAAGCAGGTACAGGGAGTGAACATTTAATAACCACGGACAGGAACAGAATACAGACAGCGTCTGGACAGGGGAAACGTAAACGACAATAATGCTGACACGGGGAACCAACGCAGGAACAGACAGATATAGATGGRGCAATCAACCAGGGGAAGGAGTCCAGGTGAGTCCAATGGGCGCTGATGCACGTAATGATGGTGACAGGTGTGCGTAATGAAGGGCAGCCTGGGTGCCAGAGAGTGCCAGAGAGGGAGCAGAGGTKACATTTTAGTGCCTTATTGCAAACAATGTTTGGAATAGTTGTATTCTGTACAGACTTCCTTCTTTTCACTCTGTCAATTAAGTTAATATTGTGGAGTAACTACAATTTTGTCTCCTATCACAGCCATTAACCTCTAACTCTGTAGCGATTTCCTTCCTCTCCAGCAAGTACAGTGAGTTAGGAAGGATGCCTATATCTTTGTAGTGACTGCATGTATTGATACACCATCCAAAGTGTAATTAATAACTTCACCATGCTCAAAGGGATATTCAATGTCTGCTTTTTTAATTTTTTACACATCTACCAATAGGTGCCGTTCTTTGCTAGGCATTGGAAAACCTCCCTGGTCTTTGTGGTTGAATCTATGTTTACAATTCACTGTTCGACTGAGGGACCTTACTTATAATGTGTGGGGTACAGAGATAAGGTAATCATAATCATCATGTTAAACACTAGTCTATGCAACTTATGTGACTTGTTAAGCACATGTTTTACTCCTGAACTTATTTAGGCTTGCCATAACAAACGTGTTGAATACTTATTGAGAAGACATTTCACCTTTTTCTTTTTAATTAATTTGAAAAAATTTCAGGGTTGATTTGTCCCGTATTTCAGTCAGACATTCCGACCTGTCTCCTACCATACATCCCTCCATCTCTCATCCATTGAAAGTTATCCCCTGGTTCTTCTTCCGTTCTTTCCCAGAACTGCTTGTCTGTATCTTTGGGCCCCGTTTCTCCTTAACCCTGCTACCAACTGTAAACACACCTCAGCGCTGCTCTTTGAAGGGCTCAGACTGAGGTCTCTGAAATTGCAGTGTGTGTGTGTGTGTGTGTGTGTGTGTGTGTGTGTGTGTGTGTGTGTGTGTACACTCTAGCTAAAATAAATGTAGTTTGAGATTTCCAGGAAGTACCTACAGAGCTTGCAAATACATTTAAAATGTAGAAAAGACAAACAACCACTTTGGTAGAATTACCGTTAAGATTTCTTAAAACGCTACTAAAAACGGCAACCAAAATCCCACAAGAACAAACTAGCAGGTCAGTTGGCAAAATAATACAACGTACGCCATTAAAATAAAAAGCCTACATTTTAATTTGATATTTGTTTTGATTAACCGCCGAAACATCTATCCTAACGACATTGCTGAATGTTACTCTGAACTATCCATTCTAACCACGGCAGAGAGAGAGAGAGGGCGGACAAACTCTCCAACAGAAACAAACTTTCCAACAGAGATCAGGATGACACACTGAGCGTAAACATATATATTGATTGCAATTATTCCCAAATGAGTGAGCATTCATGTGCAAAGGATTAGCATTTCAATTGTTATAATTATCAACTTTGTAGTGTCTTTTATCTCAGTCGACCCCCACTTCCCTTTTGTCCACCAAGCCGTGATACCGGTTTATCCCACTAGGGAAACGCCGCTATCATTTCCTTGTAACTATATCTACTGTTTGTGTGCATTTCTGTGATTATTTAGTCAGTAAATAAATTATTTAAGACAATTGATGTATGGATGACTCATAATGAAGACTGGGTTCGTGCAGATAACCAACAATTTACGACGTTTGGAATGAGACTAACGTGAGGTAAAGAATAATTCATTTTTTGGAAGACTAATTGATCAGATATTAAAATATCTAAAAGTTATATTAGGACAATTATAATTTTGTAATCTGAATATTTTCCTTGGTGCCCCGACTTCCTAGTTAATTACAGTTACCATGTAACTTCTTATGGCTGAGATCCCGTTAACGGGATCGACTTGACAACAGCCAGTGAAAGTGCAGGGCGCCAAATTCAAACAATAGAAATCTCATAATTAAAATTCCTCAAACATACAAGTATTTTACACCATTTTAAAGATAAACTTGTTGTTAATCCCACCACAGTGTCCGATTTCTAAAAGGCTCTACTAATAATATGCATATCTTAGCTTCTGGGACTGAGGAGCAGGCAGTTTCCTCTGGGCACCTTATTCATCCAAGCTACTCAATACTGCCCCCAGCCATAAGAAGTTAAGTTATTTTAATCACGTAATAATAATTACAGAGAATTTTTTTCTAAAAATAAGTCTTCAGTTTAATGATGTCAAAGACACGACAACAGCCTAATTATCGCCCTTGCCATCAGAAGATGGGATGGGTTTGATATGGTAGGGGATCCGTGTGTGTTCTGCCCTCTACCTGTTCTGTCTGTTATCTGTATAATCATAAAAATGGCAAATAAAAACTAATTTATTCCAGTTGTATGGAATGATTTTCAAATAGATGTATCGCCCTCAGGATCAAATTGAGGGCAAGAGTGTCTTGACAAATGTTGGTTGCAATGAGGACTAAAAGATAACCCTGACATCTGTATTAGGAGCGGTAAATCGGTGGCCAATGCTGGTTGTAATTGAGATCAGCTGTGCTGGTGATGTTAGTGTGCATTGACCGTTTAAACGAGGAATCAGAATCAGCTGGTGATAATCTAGTGGCCATATATGGTTGCAATAGGTGTGAGGGAAAAATTATGTATTCACCTTATTTGTTGGCTATGTAACAATTATTTACTTAACGAACAGTAAGATATTTCTGTCCTGCTAATGCTGTGTTTCATGGTCTCCACTCTAGCACAGCTAGTCTGGATGTTGAGGACATGGGTTCTACTAGAGACAGCTTTAAGCTGACAATTGATTTGTGTTGGTGATAAAAACCTAAAAGCTAGCATTCTATAGACAAGATGTGGTGTGTGTAACTCGAGATAGAGAGAGCCTGGAAGAGTCTTAATAGGGGGGCGCTGTTTTCACTTTGGAAAAAATTGTGCCCAAATTAAACGGCCTCGTACTCTGTTCTAGATCATACAATATGCATAGTATTATTACTATTGGATAGAAAACACTCTGAAGTTTCTAAAACTGTTTGAATTATATCTGTGAGTAAAACAGAACTCATTTGGCAGCAAACTTCCAGACAGGAAGTGAAAATTCTGAAAAAGGGGCTCTGTGTCAGGGCCTGCCTATTCAACTGGCTTATATTTATTGATCTGTATGCAAGGCGAAAAACTATGTATTTATATTACTAACCACAATAGCCACACACAACGCCATGTTTTCACCCATGTTTCCCACCCGCATAGGTAACTTTTCACAAAACCAGAAATAGAGACGAAAATGAATCACTAACATTGAACCAAACTTCATCAGATGACAGTCTTATAACCATCATGTTCATACAATACATTTATGTTTTGTTCGAAAATGTGCATATTTTGAGTATACAATCGTAGGTTTTACATTGCAGCCACCATCACAAATAAGCACCAAAACAGCCAGAATAATTACAGAGAGCAACGTGAAATACATAAATACCTCATCTAAAACACATTTATGAAAACTCATAACATGGTGTACAGCAGAATGAAAGATAAACCTCTTGTGAATCAGCCAATATTTCCGATTTTTTTTAAGTGTTTTACAGCGAAACACAATTTATATATTCTATTTAGGTCACCACAATAGCCAAAACACACAACGCCATTTATTCACCGTAAAGATAGCTTTCACAAAAACCCAGAAATAGAGATAAAATTAATCACTAAACTTTGGAAAACTTCATCAGATTGACAGTCTTATAACATCATGTTATACAATACATTTATGTTTTGTTCGAAAATGTGCATATTTAGAGCTGCAAATCGTGGTTATACATTGTGAATACGTAGCAACAATTCACCAAAATGTCCGGAGAATATTTTGGACAGTCACCTAATCTAACCAAAGAACTCATCATAAACTTTACTAAAAATACATGTTGTACAGCAAATGAAAGATACACTGGTTCTTAATGCAACCGCTGTGTTAGATTTTTTGAAAAATAACTTCACTACAACATACAGCATGCATTATTGTGAGACAGCGCTCACCTATTCTCCGCCGGTTGGAGCCAACATATTACACAAAAATACGAAATAACATCAATAATATTTCTTACTTTTGTTGATCTTCCATCAAGAATTGTTGTGCAAGAGATCCTAGTCCAGAATAAATCGTTGTTTGGTTTTAGAATGTCCATTTCTTCTGTCGAATTAGCAACTTTGGCTAGCCATGCGGGAGCTCACGTGTCAAAGAAATCTGGCGCATGGAACGAAAAAATTCCAAAAGTCCCAATAAACGTTGAATAAACTGGTCAAACCCGTTGAAAATCCTACTTTATGATGTTTTTTCATATGTATCAAATAAAATCAGAGCCGGAGCAATTCGTCGTGTATACCGAACGCTTTTCAGAAGACAATGTGAGGTTCCCCGGCGGCAGTTGAAAACCTGACAAAAGAGACGAGCGACCTGTCACTCCAAAAGCTCTTATTCGGCCTCACATCAAGCTAGACACCCATTCAACCTTCTACTGCCTGTTGACATCTAGTGGAAGGCGTATGAAATGCATACAGATCAATAAAATATAAGCCAGTTGAATAGGCAGGCCCTGACACAGAGCCCCTTTTTCAGAATTTTCACTTCCTGTCTGGAAGTTTGCTGCCAAATGAGTTCTGTTTTACTCACAGATATAATTCAAACAGTTTTAAAACTTCAGAGTGTTTTCTATCCAATAGTAATAATACTATGCATATTGTATGATCTAGAACAGAGTACGAGGCCGTTTAATTTGGGCACAATTTTTTCCAAAGTGAAAACAGCGCCCCCCTATTAAGACTCTTCCAGGCTCTCTCTATCTCGAGTTACACACACCACATCTTGTCTATAGAATGCTAGCTTTTAGGTTTTTATCACCAACCACATCAATTGTCAGCTTAAAGCTGTCTCTGTAGAACCATGTCCTCAACATCCAGACTAGCTGTGCTAGAGTGGAGACCATGAAACACAGCATTAGCAGGACAGAAAATATCTTACTGTTCGTTAAGTAAATATTGTTTACATAGCCAACAAATAAGGTGAATACAGATAATTTTTCCCTCACACCTATTGCAACCATTATATGGCCACTAGATTTCACCAGCTGATTCTGATTCCTCGTTTAAACGGTCAATGCACACTAACATCACCAGCACAGCTGATCTCAATTACAACCAGCATTGGCCACCGATTTACCGCTCCTAATACAGATGTCAGGGTTATCTTTAGGTCTCATATCGTGG